>NC_142026.1:43873788-44227786 GCF_982192425.1 Myodes glareolus | reverse complement strand
ATCCCATTTTAGGAAAACCCGGGCTTCGGCCTGCGGCTTTAATTGGTGCTGGGAGAAGCACGGTTCGCAGCTGTGCCGTGACTTTGCTCACCAGGGTTTTCAAAGAGCATTTTATTCGTGGTGAACATTTTCCTCAGACAGCAGCCGATCTCATTCATGAGCAGGACTCCCGTGCAGTGACGGCGTAAAAAGCTTCTCTTGGCAGTAACCCTTGTGCTTCTTCAAGGACGGACTCTTCAGTTGCAGTCCTATCGCGAGTCCAATTTCATGAATCCCTGTCACCATATATCCCAAATATCAGTGCATCCGGTCAAACTGGCTGGGTGCTCCTCCCAGCATGAGTCATGGGATCTTTGAAGAGCAGGACCACTGGGTGTAATGAACACGGTCCACGCCACCCCAGCCCCATGAGAAATACAGAAAGTCCCGTTCAGTGAGCTTCTAGGAATTCAAGTTCAACAAAGACATGAAAACATTAAAATTAAGAGGGTTTTGTGACTCACAGCCATAGTCTTATCTGCTGTGGTCCTGGGCTGCTTAGTGGAATTTTTTTTGTTTGTTTACTTTTGCCTGTCAGCCATGCCTAAGGCAAGTAGCATCATCATGGGTTACAGAAACCGGGGTGGTTTCCCTCAAGTGTCTTGAACTTCAGCAGTTTATAAAGATGCGTTTGGGGAGCTGGGGTTGCTGACATGTCACCAACGGCATTGGCTACAGGAGTGCCTTGTCTTTGGCAGATGCAGGAGCTTGCCCTGGGAATTTTTAGTATTCTTTCTTGTCTTCTTTTTCTTGGCATGGTATCCATCAGCTTCCCAATGAGGACTAATTGACTGGGAATGCCATTTGCAATCCTTGAGCATCCTTCCGCCCACCGCTCCCCCAGGCTTCCCCTGTTACATTGTTCTTCATAGTGGCTGCTCTTCTATTAAGCATGGTCAGGACCCGGAGCTCTCTTCTCAAGAGATGTGTGCGCATTATCAACCCTCCTACCAACACCAAAATCCTGTCAATCACAGTGACCTCCAGGGGCCTCTAGCAAGCCTGGTAAACAAGGGGCCGATGTCTGCAATGGCTCTGCATTCTTTTTTTTCTGAGTGAGCTTTCTAATTACTCGGTTGTGTATGCAAACACTGAAGGAGCATTAGGCGCATCGAGTGGGCTCTGCTTTTATTAGGAAGCCCTTTTATTTTCTAAATAGAATATGTCAAACATATTCTTTCCTTTTAGACAGTTAACCTTTCATCTCTCCTGTAGCAGAAATTCCAGTCTCTGGGGCTTGCTAATTTTGTATTTGAAATATTCTAAAGCAGAAGGAAAAGGCTGTTTACAGTGCCTTCATTAAAAAGCTTTTAATCGTGTTGTGTTGCCGCGTATATCGTTTGGATCCCTGCTGGCTACACTTCATTGCGTGAGAAAAGTACAGTACTTTTTTTTTTTTTTAAAAAAAGACACACCAGTCAACCCAACCCAGTTCCCCTTTGACGGGGACAGTTGAGGAGGCAAAGTTCTCCCGTCGTGTTCATATGTGCTAGAAGATGATCAAAGTACAGATTCAAAGGCTCCCCAGGAATGTGTTTTTAGGTGACCCTCAAGCTTCGTTTTTATGAAGCCATCGCTTTCTGTAATACACGTATCTCTTGTACATTAGTGTTACAGAACAGTACCACCTGTAACATAACATGTCATAGAACACGGTTGACACATGATCCACACGCGAGGCAGTTCTTCAACAACCTTTTTCCTCACACCATGCCCCATTCACAGGTCTGAAATCTTTATAGGCTATACCAGGTGATGCTAAAGGGATTATAATTCTAACAAGCATCTTTTATATTGTTTGGGTATTGAAGCTAAGACTCTCACCAACCCCGTGTTGTAAGTGCTGGCATTATTTTTATGGTGTGGAGCACAGAGGTTGCCTGAAAGTGACTTCCTTGAATGTTGCAGAGCCAGGAGGGGTCTTGTAAATTTGGCTCATGTGGGCTGGCCTACGGTTCTGTATGTTTTCCAAGGTGCCATGCCTGACATACTTGCAATGCTTTCCCAGATCCTCATGACTGAGCAGGAACAGCCAGAGCACAGAAACCACAATTCACGTGATGAGTTCTGTAGAGTATCGTTCTCTTAGTTTCTCTCCCTGCCTGATGAACTGGAAGATCCCGAAGACACTGTGCGTATTTCTCATTCAGTTTCTCTGAACAGCTCTGTGAAGGTGCGATTTACATCCCATAAAATTCATGAGTTAAAATACATAGTGTAAAGAGTTTTGATCCATGTGCAGAGTTATATATGCTTTTCTGCAATCTAATTTTCTGATGCTTCCGCCACAGGAAGGACTTTGTACTTTTTTTCAGCCATTGTTTTTTTTTTCATTTTCAGCCCTAAACAACCTGAAATCTCATCTGAGCCTCTATATACTTGACTTCTTCATACATTTCATAGTAATGGAATCAAACCGCGTTATTATCTTGAATCTGATTTTTTTTTTATAAACTTAATGTTTTTAAAGTTCTGGATATCTATGTAGGGTTTGGTTATTTTACCTGTCTTTGGAAAGTCTCTTTAGGCCTGCTGCTAGGAGAGGGGAGCCCCGGCTTTGCTCACTGAAGGCAATAGCTTCCAGCTGTCACGCCAGGTTTATGTAGCTCTCCTGGAGTCCTCAAGAGCTTACACTGAGGCATAACCGTCATCATCATCACCCCGAGCTTCACAGATACACACTAAAATGTTCAGATATGGGTGTCCTCCTTTTTAACCCACCTCGTCACTTTCTAGCTCTATATGGGATGTGTCATACACAGTATGGGAGGATCAAAGACTCTTAAATCTCTGGGGAAAAAAACATAAAATAGTCATTCCTCACAATATAGTTAAAATACTTGTTTGATGAACAGACAAGCTTATCTACAGGCTATTTGGAACACGGTGTAGGGGCTGAATAACTTCCCTTTATACAAGTCTTTCCTTTTGGCTCTTTAGAGTTAAACCATCTTAATTCCTATATACTGTAGCTGCTTCGAACACAAAACCCTAAGTATCTAAATTTTCATTGTTAGAATAAATAACATGAAGATTAATTCAGCTAGTGGAAGATGACAATAAGCTAAATGACAAAATCACCTTTGTTCTTTTCAAAACCATTTTGGAATAATTTTCAGTTATCCTAGCCTGGACTTTCCTATATTTATTTCATTTCAGATTGATAGACAGACAGAGACAGATAGACAGAAAGATATATAGTGTATGTAATCCATCATTGGTAGATAAGTGGAGAGAGAGAGAGAGAGAGAGAGAGAGAGAGAGAGAAATATAGATAGTCCATCATAGGTAGGTAGGTAGGTAGGTAGATAGGTAGAGTGATAGTGTATGTAGTCCATCATTCATAGGTAGGTAGGTAGGTAGATAGATAGATAGATAGATAGATAGATAGATAGATAGATTATAGATAAACAGACAGACAGGCATCTGTAGGAGTGTGAGGATGAGTAGGAAGAGGCAATGAGATTAACAAGTATACAGAGCTTTTGTTTAAGTTCTACTGATTTGGTTGGTGGCATCCAGACCTTAGTGCATTATGGAGAACCTGCTATCATATGGAAAAGTTACTTGCATGTAAGTTTAGAAACTTCCTCTTCAATAGATAATAAATAAATTTCCATTAAAATCGCTGCTTGTGTCAGGAGCCATCAAGTTCTGAGCCGCATTAGGAGTCAGTGTGATTGCTACAGAAGGCAAGGGGAAAGAGTGGAGATGTCATGGGGTAGTTTTCTGAGTCCAATGGCTGTGGAATATTCCCTGGTGAAATGATGTACAAAGGGAGACAACACTGAGGGGAAGGCCATTTCAGGCACAAGGAGTGGTAGATTTTAATGCATCAAGGCTGGGATGTGTCCTCAGAATGGAGCAAAGCAATCTGAGAAGCAGGCTGATAGTTTAGGAATGCTGGGCAGAAACAGGCGGGTCTCAGGCATCTGGCCTTCTGCTCTGAAACTATCAGAGGGTCCTGAGCACTTTCCTCTTCTTGGGAAGTACAATGGGATCTTATTTATTTGCTTGACCACGAGAGCATCGGAATACCATTGCCTTGATAGTTTTCTTCTCGTGGAAAAATAAATCTTTACTTGTGCGTGTCAGACTCATGGGGTCTCCTGCACATGCCTCGGGTTATGGAAAAGTCTGAGTTGAAAACAAACAGTTCACAAATGACTCATGGTCCAGGTGCGATGATGTGTTCTCTGCCCCCACAGAGAAGGGGGGATCACTTCCCATGAAATAGGCACCTTTGCCTTCTCTTTGTGTTCTCCTAGGGGCAGGAAGGCAGGACTGGTTGTGTTTGGAGTGTTTCTTAAGATGGAGCTCTGTTGGCATCCCAAGAGAGGATTGTATTTAGTCTCAAATTCGGAGGGCAAAGGAAGCCTTCACCTTATGGGAGTCCTCCTCTTCTGGCTGTTTTTTTAGGTCTGGGAGATCAGAAGACTGGAGATGCTTTGGGAGTTGGTGCCGGGAGAGAAGGGCAGATTGATCGGGGTTTTATGAGGTGGCAAAATACATAGCTAAACCTGGGGACGGGGATGTCATTTCACATGGCAGATTCTGCAGAAAACAGGGATGTGCTTTATTTGGTTGTTTTTGTTAAGGCAATATGAGACCTGCTATTTCTGCCCCCACAGCCCTGGCTGTTTTTATGGTAGACACAGATGTTCAGGGAACAAATTCCAAAGCCAGCACCTGTGTGCTGCTGACCCAGGCTTATCTTGTAGCATCCTCTGCTCTAACGGTGGCCTGCAGATCAGTTTTCAGATGACACTTACTCCCCTTCCCCTCTGCCTAGCCAGCCCTAGCCAGCTACTGAGTATTGCCCTGGCCCTCTCTGAGTTCTCGAGATTAAAATAAAAGCCAACAAGGAGCCTAGTGTCTCAGTACTCAGCCTGTTTTTAATGGACAAGCTTCTTTCTGCTTAGAATCTCAGGAGTCTGTGGGTGTGAGTGTACAGGTTTGCAAGAAGTTGGTGCCCACTGCAGTCACTGCGCAGAATACAGAAAAGAACAGTTGATTTCAGTAGGGTGTCAGTGTGCTATTTTTAGAACACCATGTTTCCAACCAGGGCCTTTCAGGTAGTTCTCATTTTAAATCTCTAACATCTGCCCGGCATACGGCTCCTGACATCTGGCTTCCACTTGTTCTACAAGGGAGCTATTTTCCGAACTTCTTCATTTTTGCAGTGGGACCAGTACCCGTTTCTGGCGTGCTCGGAGGATGATTGGGTTGCAGTTTTGTGACAGCGTGTTGGAGACAAAACACGCAGAGTCAACAATGCTCATCACTCTTCACTATTAATTGAGATCCCCAGTGAGTGTTTCCTAGTAAGTCTCGACAGGCATATCATGCAGTTGAGTTTAACTCTTTCTAACCACACTGTTAAACACCTTCTTCTATTCCAGCTTAGTACCTCTGACTGTAGCAGGACTTGGACTCTGTAGCCGGGGGTGGGCCATGGTCTCCTCACAGCTGTTGCTACAGAGACATGGGGAGCATAAATGATCCTTAACTCCATGTGGGTGAGAACCAAGGCCTGTTCCCTACGCTGCTGCTCCCTTTGATTCCTGCTATCTTCATAAGAAGGCAAAGAGCCCCTTCATAACTGCAGAACTTGCCAAAGCATCGGAAGAGCCAAAGCTAGCTCACGTGGAGACTCCTTCACCGAGGAGCTTCAATTTTTCCTATCACAATTTTGTGTTTGTGAAGAACTTCACCATTCTTGACACTGTTTCTTTTTTTCCAAATAAGCACCCCACATTCGGGTAATGCGATATGAACAATATGGGGCATAAAAGAGATTAAGCGATCTCTAGTGAGGCAGTCGATAAGATTACATTTTAATTCTGAATGACATTCTTGGTAATCATTGCATAATGATGCCGTCACCCCAGGGTGGAAGGTCTTGTGTTTACTCCAGGAAAAATATCACTGCCTTGCCTTGCTCTGGCAAAACCTTTTGTCGTTGCTCCAAGCTCTCACCTCTGTGTTGGTATTCTCTGGAAGTTTACGTAAGGTCCTCAACTTCTTGGCATGAGTGAGAGGGTTCGGTTGTGAGCCTTCTATGAGTCCCTGGGTTGAGGATTCCTACAATTACTGTAACCTAGGGGGTCAGAAGACAGGATGGGTGTGCACTTAAGGGTATATGAAGAAGAAACTAGTTATTCCAAACCCCTCGGTCTTAGCTTGAAAATAACTTTCTTCTGTGCCTAGTCTATTGGAGTAATGTACACCCTTCTGAGAAGCGGACATGGGGTTCTTTAACTACTGAGTGAGGATTGATTGACAGCCCTGTCTTCAATGACAACAGGGGCAGAGTGAGTCTCATACAGACTCAGTGGGGTGGGACTTCCCCTGTTGAATGCTGCTTTATGTCCTTTCAGCCAAATGCCATTTGCATCTGCCCACCATTTGAAATCTGCCTCCACGATCTGCTTCTTACAAAGGGAAGTAAAACAAGCATAGCGACAGTCATAGATCGCATCTTGGCATTTCCTTCGGAGTGGGCTTGAAATGCACCTTTTGGGTGTCTTGTGAGCAAGGTCTGAGGGGAAGTCTGTCTTTTCCAATGGAAAAGTTTTGCCATGTGAAGTTTTGCTATGTTGTAAGCTTGTGTAAAGTTTGGAATGCTCTGTGAGTGGACCTGTCTAAAGGTTCTTTGCCCTTGGAACAGACTGAGCCTGTGCATAACACGTTTATGGGGTCTCAATCACGTTAGCTTCTTTTCTCTGTTTTGTTTTTATTTGTTTTTGAGATAGCAATTTAATTATATTTCTTTGATTCCTTTTCTCCCTCCAAACCCTCTTATACACTCCTCTTTGCTCTATAAGTTCATGACCCCATCCTTCATTGTTATTGCGTGCATATATGTATTTGTAGACATTTTAACTTTTTAAAAGACAATTCACTGGATTTTTTTTTTAAATTTTAGGGAGGGGTCTTGATGTTGCTGGTGGGTAGATCCAGAGCTATCCACCAGACTCTTATGGGTACTCAGTCTACAGGTTAACATCTAAATGAAGGGAAGTCTGTCCCATTCTGTGAAAATAGTTGCGTAATCATGTCTCTGACTCTCCAGCCCACATGGTTGAATTAGGACCTGACAGCATTGTAAATCAAGGAGAGATGTCTGGTCTCCATCAGATCCCAGGAGGACGGCTCTGTTATCTTACTCTCTGGAGTTTTGGAAGCACTGATTACAGCTTTTTCAGACAGGGTTCAGGCTTGTATCCCAGAGCTGTGTGAGAAAAGGTTGTTCGCGTCTGATCTTTAACAGGTCATGACTCCTTTTGCAAAACACTGATGCAGTTGTCTCCTTCCTCCACCCGTTCAGGGAAACTGACTAAACACTGACTCCCATTCTAGTGTAAGGCATTTGGGGCATCCTGACAGCACAGAAATGGGGGTCCTGTCGTGTTAAGAACTGGCGGCCCCACCATTTCCATGAATTAGCCAGTCATTCATTGTTTATATTCTGAGTGCCTCTTATGCACCATTCAGCTCATTCAGAATATTCATTGAGCATCCACTGTGTGCCGAGACTGTTCAGAGTTCTCAGGATACAGCAGTCAACGCACCCTGGGCAAAAATTTCTGCCACCACGAAGACCATATTCCTTTGTTTCTCATTTACATTAAAAATCATTAATAATAGTTTTATGCATATGAGTGTGTTCTTAGTGAATGCACACTTGACATCTTTGTTCTTTCGTGTGGATTCTTTGAGATTAAAGGAACAAATAGTTGTTTCAGAATCTGAATGTCTAAAGAATCGGCTCTTATATTTAAATGGTTATAAAGAATTCAGACAAAATCTCATTGAAAACTAACATGCCAAGGTCTAAAACCTGGCTATTTTTAATTAACTGTGAAGAAAAGTCATCCTATAAATGAATTTATGAGACTAATACTTTGTCCAAATATCCTTCACAAACCTGAAGTTCAGTCGTACATGTTAAAACCAGAATGCCTAAATTACCCTTGTAATTGAGGAAACCTAAACATTGGAACAATTATTGCATATACCAAAGAAATAAACAAATGATAGAAGATTGAATGAAATGTTTGAAGGGACAGAGAAGCCTAAATCCTGAATGATTTACATACACACACACACACACATACACATAAGCATATAAAAATACTTTAAACTATTACACTTAAATGTGGAAAAACTTAAGTGGCGCTACCTTGTAGAATGGTTTTTCCCATTGTCGTACAAACAAGATTTACTTAGTGTGTGCATTTGTATCACATGCTTCCTATTTCTAGTACAATACTGTGTTCCTGAGAATACTGTTGGTTTTCAGAGTGACTTAACCAGTTTCCATTTGAAGAAGAATCTGTTTAAGCATACAATTACTCTATCTCAGAGGCCAGAAATGAAAGAAAATGCTAGCTTTGACCCCAATATATCTGGAGTTTTGCCTACGATTTGTGTATCTGAGGTTGCCCTAACACAGATGAGGTCTGCGATTGTTTGTGTGCATATTAAGGAAGACCGGTAGGAATAATACTTTACAGCGAGGGAGTCAGTGATGGCTTTGTGTGTCTGCGCGTGCAGACACACCTGTGCTAAGTACACAGAAATGATGCTTTACAGCAAAGGAATCAGTGATGGTGTTGCGCTTCCATACATATAGGCATGTGGCTGCTAAGTACACACAGTTGCTCCAAACAGAGCTGGCGCTATACTACAGTGACCTCACCGTGAGGACCTGGGATTTTCACATGACAACTGTAGTCACGGAGGGTGGATGCTAGTCTAACATAAGTACTGGTATGCATTTGGTTCTATTCCAAAGAGTCGTCCATCTGTAGGACAGTCGGCTCACAGTTCTACCGAGATCAAAGTGACAAACAGCCAGCTTCCTTCAGTGAGAGAGAAGAGAAGACCTGCTTTGCCCCTGAGGTACCCGAGGATGGTGGGATGCCTTTCTGGTGCAGAACCGCCCACATGGTTTCCCTTTGAGATAGCATAGTGCCCTGAAGACTCATCTCTTTTCTCTTCAGATCCTTATCTCTGTAGTGGCTGGATTCCATCTTGTCTTCCTGGACTAATGGCATATAGTAGTTCATAGCCTGGTGCCTCTTTATATCATTGCTGTACCAAGAGAAGAAAGAGGATGTAAATCACATTTTTTGAGTTTTATAATATGCGTTTCTTTTTTTTAAAAAAAAAACCTAAAAGTTATCTATTGGTGAAATTTGTTTTTATATAACTCATCATTTCCAAAATATTTTCATTTCAATATGAAAACATTGAAATCAATATGAAAACATTGAGGTGTTTTACATGTTTTATATCCAATTTTCAAAATCCCATGTGTAATTTACATTTGTTACAGTGTGATAGACTTTGCGCTTCTAAAAATGTTATCTTTTGTCATTTGTTTCTAAAACTTCCTCTCACGCATTGCTTGGACAGGTTCTTAAATTGCTACAGGCTGCCAAGGAATGGACCATTGTCGTGATCAGTATTGTTTTAATTCTTTAAACTTCCACAAACCGAGATTCTCCTTCAGGTGCTGTTTTTGTGTTCAGCTTGTGGGGACATGAGGCAGGAATACATGTTAAATGACTTTTTGCTTACACCAAAATCCACGGCTCTAATCTGCTTATTGGAGAAAGTAGAGCATTTGTGTGGTAGTGAGTGCTTCTGCCATCATTGTTTTTACTGCAGGAGGATTTGGGGTAGATTTGACATCCCACCCCACACCCAAACTATTATGCCATTTTCTATATTCATTTTTGTCCTTCTTGTAACCCCAAATACTTCTCCCATGTCGTTCTTCTGACTATGATCATATCCCCCTACCCAGCATTCTTTGATCTCAGACAGTAGATTTTAGGCTCCTTTTTGGAGCCCTGCTCCAGCTCTAATGCCAGGGACCTAACTGCATTACTTTACCCACCAGGAGCATCCTTGCTCTTAGAGCAGAGTCACACTCAGCTCTTCTTTACACGCCCCTTATTTAACAACCTGCACTTATTTGACCCTGGTTCTTATTCACCCTCATCAAAGGCAAGCATTTCAACGAACATAGTTTGATCCCTTTCCATTTCTTAGGCTGTTCCAAGGACAGCTAGTCTTATGTTGGGTAACCCTGTGGGGTGCTTCCTGTGTGCTGGGTGCCAGGGTGACTCCATGTGTCAAAAGGGCAAATGTGTAGGCCAAGGATTGCAACACCAATCAGATAAGTGCAGAACCTGGAATACGAACAAGGTGTTTCTGTAGACCGGAGGGGAAAGGGGGCAGCTCTCCATGGAGTGCTTCCTGGGACTCGGGCACCTATGCCCAGCATCACTCCAGGCATTAGGGAGTGCGCTAGGGACCTTGAGTGTCTGGGGCCTGCAGTGTCTCTCGTGTCCCCTGTGCTTGATCTGCTGGAGGTCAGTGGAGCACATTGTCTGAACACGCAGATGGCCTGGGTTCCCGTCCCAGTTCGCCTGGGAAAATTACTTGGTTAATATTTTGGGTTTCTATCCTGGAAAGGCATGCTATGCTGACGATGTTTGTAATTGGTGTGAGGGGGATAGAGGCAAAAATGGAGAATTTAAACAACTGAAGAGTTTCGAGCAGCTGCCTCGTAACTGTCAGTCACTGTCCTGTGTCTTTTCATCGGACCAGTCACCTGGCTGTGTGTTTACACTTACATTCTCCCATTCCCAAAGCACTGTTTCTAATATTTGTCAACGCCATGCTACTCTTTTGTGGCTTTGGGGGGTATGAAGAGCACGTGCGTGTGCTTATCCATGCTTGTGTATGCACATGTGTGTGAATAATATGTGCTGGGTTTATTTTGGGTCTCCAGGGGGAAATTTTCCAATTCTGAGATCAATGACCTGAAACACCTTGTCTGCTGTGATTTCCAGCTGTCGGGGTTTCCCAGTAAGCATGCCCTAGGTAGTGTTTGCAGTATTTGCATGGCGAATCGGTACATGGTGTAGCCAGCAGCTCCACATGGCTAATGAAATTAGCCTAAGATTAGTATTGTCGGGATGCCACAGGACTCCCCTCCATCCTTCCCGTTAGGTCACTGGGTTGTATCTAAAACTGCTGTTCCTGTAATGAACAGTGCTTTTTCCTTACATTTATGAACTACTCACCCCTTCACAATTTATAAAGTATGAATATTTATTTAACATGAGCAGGTCCGTCATCTTAAAATTCATAGCATTTTCGTCTTGAACTGTGATTATTGCCAAGACCTTGTTAGGCACTTTCTCTTCCGAGAGCTTGTCCTTTGTTATTGATGTCATGGTAGTTTTCAGAACAGACTGCATTAAAGATACAGGGAAACAAAGGTTGCTGTTTTATACATACTCTGGCTTATTGAAGCAATAATTGAATAATAAATACAATAATATTATAGTGCCATAATTTTACTGTTGTTTCTGTGGTAGGTTTTTCTGTTACAGCTTTATTTTCAAAGCGCTTTGAAATAGTGAGGGTTGTTCCAAAGGATTAAAATACAGAACCTACCAGAATAGTGATAAAAATCACGACAAATGCATTTCTGCAAGCACACCTGCTACCCTCGGAGGCCTGGAGTTCAAACAGGGCTTCTCTTGCCACTCTTCATGGACTCTGACCATGTGTCTGGGGAGGGGCAGGAAGGCTGTTTCAATGATTTTATAGATGGGTAAACTGAGTCATGGTGCAGTTAAAGGATTTTTCTCAATGTGGTGTTGTAGATACGTTTACCTGCTCTTACTGTTAGCTTTGTTATTATTATTATTGTGGGTGTTTATGTGTGTATGCATGATGTATGCAGGGGAACATGAATGCGTTACAGTGTGCGTGTGGAGGTCAGAGGACAACTTTATGGTGTTGGTTTTCTCCATCCACTTTTATGTGAGTTTTAGGCATTTCTCACGGGCTGCCAGACTACTTAGCAAGGCCTTTCCCTCACTGACCCCTAACTTGAGTTCTGTCTCTATGCAAAAGGATAAGAGTACCTAGCAGATAAAGTTCCCAGTGAAGAGGTCACATACTTGAGTAAGGTCGTCTGGTGTCTAATTTTATGAGGTCGCACCACGATGGCTTTTTCCTGAGAGCAGAGGCACATTTTGCTCTTTTTTTTCATTCGCCAGCATCCATTTTACAAAAGTATGAGTTTCCTTTGAAATTTGGCAATTTTCAAAATGATTGTGTTTTAATATATGTCAGCCTTTATCAGTTTGTGATCTAAACTGCTCCCTCCCACACACCCTTAGACATACAGAGAAAACTTCAGAAATGTCCCTCCCTTAATTATTTCAGCTTACCACAAGAAAGACTTTTCACCTTCCTTCTCTGCACAGCAGGGAGCTCTTTAAAACAAAAACCCTCTTGGGGCAGAAAGCTCCTCGATGCTTCTTGCGCAACTGATGGGCAGGAGTGCCCGACAAGCAACGAGGGAGGATGATCTGTTAAAGACACCAGTTCGGTGCCTGCCATCCTGTCTCAGAGGTTTACGTAGCCGGCACTGAATGCTATAAAACATGCATGTAGCACGTCGTCTGATTTCTGAAGATTTCGAAACAGCATAATGTTAGGAAATCCTTTTCAAAGGGTTTTCTCGTGGGTAAGCAATTTGCTATAGTGATAAATAGTAATGGTAATTGTAAAAATAATTTAGAAGTGACTGTTGATGCTCCAGCACAGTGAGTTCTTTTACCATGTGCGCCCTCATCTTATCCCTCATGTTCCTCCTCCCTCTTTCCCTCACCGTTTGTCTCCTTCCTCCCCCAGTCTCCCTTTTGCTTTTATGCCCTGTGTGTGTGTGTGTGTGTGTGCGTGCACGTATACGTGTGTATCTGTAAAGAATTCCACAAACCTCAAATAGGAGGAAATGTGGCATTTGTCTTCCAGTACTTTGTTCCTTGCGCTTTATAGGACAATCTCCATTTGCATCCACTCCCCTATCCAATGGCACAATTTCATTCTTCTTTATGGCTGAGTAAAACTTGTGCGTGTGTGTGCCACCTTTTCTTTATCGACTCGTCTCTTTGCGGAAACATGGTTTTGTTCCATATTGGCTGCTGGGAAGAGCTCAGTAAATGTGGGCACAAAGGTATCTCTGTTCTCTGTCTACTTAGCGGACTTGGGTGTAAACCCAGAAGTGGTATGGTTGGAGGAGGGTGTGGAGAAGAGGGAACCCTTTAAGCACTGCAGTGAGAGTGGGAACTGATCCTGGACTGAGGGAATCAGTATGGAAGACCACATCTCTTTAGCATTTAAATGCGCTACATATTTGGTCTGGTTTATTTTTATGTCTTCCTTATGCTGTGATTTGCGTGGGTGGCATAGTTTTACTCTGTAGGTAGTGAAACCACACCATAGGTTCAGTGACTTACTTTTTACTTTTATGCTGACTTTTTTTTTTTTTCAGGCAGTTTGCGAAACTTTATGTTGCCGTTACTGAAAGCAAATGCACAGCTCCGATCAGTTCTGGGGATGCTCCTTACAACACTGATGCTTAGAGGACTCCCGGAGTGACAGGCCCTTTAGTGAACTTCACGTCATTCCTGTAGGACTAGGGCAGCTTCTAGCAACAGTCAAGTGCGCATGCTGTAACCTAGCACAACATAACCACTGTACTGAGTACTGTCTTGTTCACTATGTGGTTGACAGAGGCAGATGATTTTGCTAGCTGGTAATGATTTTAAGAATCCCGGAAACCTGGCTAGCCAGGGGAAGTGGTCCTGAGTGGGCATAGCTGATCCCTGTCCGGTGAGGTTCATGGCAGACTTCTCCCCATCTCTGTTCTTTCCCGACATGCAGAGACACATTTTGAGCGCTTCCGTGTTTTCACTTCCATTATCCACCACCCAAGTTCTCAATTCAATTTCAGACTCGGGCAAAAGCCTGTAATTCTATTTGTTTTGGGTAAATTTAGCAAGCTGCTCCTGATTACACCTTAGCCAGAGACCATCTGTTGACTGGCGTGCCTCTCCGAGGAGTGGTTTCTGTAGGCGATGAATGGAAGCGGCTGAAGCGCCCGTTGCTGTTAGTAAGCAGATGCACCCCATCGGAGATAGGCCTTCCCGCCTTTCAATCTGCCAGCTCTCTGTATTGATGGAGTGTCGCCTGCCTGCGAGTCATTCCGTCCTCGGGCAACGAGAAGTGCTCTCCTAAGGGCCATTTATCAAGTGCTTCTCCTGGCATTTGATGGAAAGGAATTTAGAAGTCATAGTTTGATACACTCAGAGCACAGCCGTATCCTCTGCTGCACGTCCTGAGTATCTGTGTCTGTGTGTGTATATCAACCCCGTGCCTGCTTTTCTCAGCAGCTATAGCTGGGTGCTGTCAAAGGGCCCCCAGATGAAACAACAGGATACAGCTGCGCTTCCTAATGCACTGCGTCAACCTCCACAGTGTCAGGCTCACAATTCTAGAAAGCACTGTTTCCTCTCCTGAAATGATTGCTGCTTCATTTGCATCAGATGGGGACGATGAGCTACATAAATTCAGAGTGTTGAGGGATAGTTTCAGAGCTGACTGTGACATGCTGAGGGTTTTTTTTTGTGTGTGTGTGTATGCGCTAAATGATGATGATATTGTTAGTTCATGGCTAAGATGAGTCTGCCCAAACACAGCACGGACAGCCGCTTCCTGTGGCAATGAGGCAGGAGGGGAGAAGGAGAAACTAAGCATAATTTAGCCTCCTATTCTTTTCTTAGAGAATGGGAGAGGGGAGGGGAGGTGCCAGTGGGTTTCCAGGATGCTTGCCTACGAGAAATAGATGGTGAACTGAGAGGAGCCCTCAGCTGGGGAAGGCCCGTGCTGGGTGGAGGGATGTCAAGGTTGGTGTGGTTAGCTGATTTCCAGCGGAAATGCCGAGGCACTGTATTACAGCCCCATCTGACAGAGATTCCCATGGGTTTCCATTTGAAGTCATTGTTGTTGTTATGGAGAGTAGGGAGTACTCCAGGATTGTGTGATAGCTACAGTACTTTTGTTTTAAGCAAAAAGTTTTTTACTTTTTTTATATAGTTCTCTATTTTATTATTTTATATAGTTCTCTATATTATTATTATGACTTTCTGAACTGTTTGTTCTGTACTGGGGATGGAGTTCAAGGCTTTATGCATGCAAAGTAAGTACTGTACCACTAAGCTGGAAAGTTGTACCCTGTAAAGGGTACAACTCTGCCACCTTTAAAAACAATAACAAACAGACAAAATAAGAGACACCACACACACACATGCGCGTGTGCGCACACACACACAAATGGTTTCATTGTAGCTCAAATTGTATTTGAACTTGCTATAATTATCCAGGCTGGCTTCAAAGTCGAGAACGTCCTGTCTCAGTTTCTGAAGAATAGGATTATTAGAGGTAGACCAGACCAGCATATCCAGCTATGACCTTTCTACTTCAAGGTATGAATTAACTGGGACATTTTCTTGAATCTCTTCCCTGCACATATAAAACCAACCTTGTTTAATTCAAGGGTTAGAATTCATTGACGATTCAGTAGGGCGATAGTAGTTTGAAATGCCTGTAACAAATGTAGTGTATAGTCTGTATCTACGTTTTTCTGCTTTATTTCCGTTTTTCAAGAAAGGCTTTCTCTGTGTAGCCCTAGTTGTCCTGGGACTCACTCTGTAGACCAGGCTACCCTCAAACCTAGAGATCTGTCTGTCTCTGCCTCCTGAGTACTGGGATTATGGGTGGGCACCACTACACCTGGTTTTCTTTTTCTTAATTATTGTATTAAGGTATTTTTAATTTTCAAATCAAAAGTGAATGGTGATGTAAAATCAGTCGCTGTTTTTCCTCCGTGCTAATCATCAAATCCAGGCACTTGCACCTATGAGAAAAGTACCCTAAAGGCAGGAGGGTAGGGATTCAAATCAGCCCTGGATATGTAGCAAGTAAGAGACCAGGCTGACCTGAGCCTGTCTCAACAACGACAAAAACCACCGGAGAAGTGCGTGCTGGCGGCGGCGGAATTTACCCCCAGTGTGGTGAATGCCTGTCATCACAGCTCTTGGGAAGGAAAAGCCAGGAGGACAAGGAGCTCAGAGCCAATTACTCCACAAGTGAACGCTTCCCCAGCCTCTGACTTTGATGTGGGTCTTACTGTGCAGTCCAGGCTAGCCTCAAACCAGACATGTGGTCCAGCCCAGGCTAGCCTCAAACCAGACATGTGGTCCAGCACACCCTCACATTTGCAGTCTTCCATGTTCATCCTCCCGGGTACTCAGGCGGCAGGTCTGTGCCACCATAGCTGGCAGAGACACTTTCCAAGGGATTAACATCCCGAAGCCTGAATGAGGAGAGTCGTCTTTGGGAATGTCCTTGCTCAGGGGGAGTGCGAGTCATTGGCGCTGATGAAGGAGAAGCAGATTTCCTTAGTGTTTGCCCCTCCGTGTCATCGGGGATTTCACATCATTTATTTAAAACTACAGATCACCGCCAAACCACATAGTAATTATAACACAAATAGAATAAGAAGCTTAATGTACAAATAAAAGCTGTATTTTATTGATTCTGTGCTTAATACTGTACAGATGGTTGGAAGTATCCTGAAAGGAAAATAGGCTAAAGGCATTTCAGAAGCCATCTAGTTGAGTTACACTGCAGTTAAGGTTAGCCTGTACAAAGCCTGTATAAAGAGTTTTAAGGCACTAGACGGACCAGTTAAGGAGTTGCCTTTATGTTAGTTTACATTGTGTGTTTAGCACAGTCTTCCCGGGCTGCTGTGTTCTCCAAAACAGAAGCATTAAGTTGAGGTTATGGAGGGAGAAATGGCAAGAGCTGGGAACTATAGCTGCTTTGACTGTGAATCCCACTGGCCCACAAGCCCCCTCCTTCCTTCCCATAGGCTCCTTGCTGAAATAGTCACAGGAAATCGTGTTTTTTTTTTTTTTGAATGGTTTCCAGCATCTTGCTCTTTGAAGAAATAGAGTAAAGGTGATTTAGGGCAAAGCAAATGCCCCTTTGTCATACTTGAGCTTATGTGCCCTTGCCCGAAGTGTCTCCTGCTTGAGTCAGGGTGGAACAGCCTCATTTTTCAATAACACTTCAATAGCACAAATAGGGAAATGAATAAGGCTAATACGTGTACATTCAAGTAGAGTTATCCAAAGGAAAGCGGTCGGACGGCTCACGTCTGTGCAAAATGTCCCATGGGAACAGGCTCGTGTCAACGGGATGAGAGATGCATGTTCTCCCATCCCAAGTCACTCAATAGCATGCAACAGTGTAGCACGGTGAGAAAGACAGATGTGAGATCTCCACTGAGTATGAGTCCTGCAAGGGGACTTGACTTCCGTGAACAAAATTATTAGAGGACATGAAGGGCCTTACCGTAAAGAGCTGGGGGTAAGGACACAAAACTGCAAACATTCTTCAGAGGATAAAGCTTAAATTGTAGGGAAGATTAAATAGGAAAAAAAAAATCAACCTTCATGCCCTACTGATCAGAGTCATTGTTGATATATTTGTGTGAGTTTTGCTTTACTTCAAGTTATAAACACAGTCCTGGAAAACAAATAATTACCCGTGATTAACCTATAGATGGAGATTATAAGGGATTGAGTCTCCCAGCCTGAAGGATTGGCGTGGAGAGACAATGCCCAAGTGTGGCATCTGAGATAATTTAAAAGGGGTAGGGAAGAAGCCATCATGAAGCCGTCGACTCCTCAGGAAGGACTGGCTGGCACCGTGGATTCCTTCTGGAGGCGGCAGGGTAAATTATCCAGTCTAAACTATGACCGCGACCTGGGAGCTTTCCCTCAGTGGCCCCGGCTCAGATATTCAAGATGGTGTTGCCCGCTTACTGTCTCCATGGGCCTATTTACCTTTGTAATTTGCACCTGATGCATTTATATTGATAATTTCTCCCCTCCCCGGAACCCTGAGATCTCATTTATTCACGAGTGCAATAGAGTGGAGGAGAGAAAATCCCTCCCTAAAGCAAAGAGGGGAAGAATTGTTTAGGGAAAATGGCACCACGCGAGTCGAGGTTCTAATTAAAACATCAGAGGACGGCTGGCTCTTACTTAGACAGTGGGCTAATGCCTACATCCCCGGGCACCTGGATTCTAGTCATGGGCATCCTCACTCACCTTGTCTCTCTCTTGCCAGTCCAGCGTTAGTGCGGATTGGAAACAAAGCAATAACAGCCCCTAGGGTTGAAACTCAAGACTTCTTCAACCACAGCTTGCAGAACCATTCTTGGTCGTGCATATATGGGGAAAATTGCTTTGAGTAACAGAAGCACAAACAAGAACTGATAGAATAATAAGCAATTAAGGTAGATTAACAACAGTTGCTGGATTCCAGCTGTTGGCTGGCAAAGTCGGCTCCTTAATTCAAACTAGTTGAGTGGGACCCACTGTTATTCCAGACCAAAAGGGATAAAAGTGTATTCCTGCCCGTTAGGAGTGGTAACTTTATTGCTTTCTTCTGAAGGGAATTTAAGCATTGGTGCGTGTGTGCATGTGTGCTTGCACATGGATGTGTGTGTGTGCCCACTCGTGTGTGTCTGTGAAGATATTTTAATTAAAATGACAAATTCTTGTGCTTGGTGTTTAGTTTTGACCTATTTAAAAAAAAGCAAAGCAGGTTACTGTCCCTGATTCCTAGGGAAAGAAGGCACTTAATGTTTCCTTTGGTTGTTCTATACGTGTATCTGGACTGTATCCTGGGTCGCCAGCAAGGCCACACTAGTATTATATGAGGACATCATATAATTATGGACCACATAGCCCTGGAAACTACTAACGGGTAATTTGCAGGGTAATTGCATGTAGTCTGCCTCCTGCTGACTTACCACAAGTCACTTGACTGCCTTCGAACCTGCATCCTCAAAAGACCTTGCTATTGTTGTTGGGGAGCAGGCCCTCCTGCAGCCACGACAAGGGGTCTGACGGATGGAGCTGCCTGTGTGGCTGTGGTACTTGGGCGGTACCTACTCTACTCTCCTGTCACTGTCTGGGAGCTCGTAGGTGAAGCACCACAGGAGCCGTGGCGAGGCGTCCGCCTCAGCATCACCCTTACGACAGCATTTGCCTTCCATCTTCGAGCTGCCCCATCAATGCAAGATGACCGATGACTGGCACGTAAGAATTCTGGCTCCCGGCAAGCGCGAAATTGACGTGAGATGGTAACTACCCGTTTCTGTAGAATATTGGTGGGATATGTGTGGGATCGGGACCTAAAGCTTCTAAGGTGAATTCATTTCAGTTGGGTTAATTTCATCCAGTGCTTCCTCTGTCCCAGCAACAATGACATAAATGTCCGCAGACAAACCAGGAAGTGTCGTTTTGACGATTTCAGATACAAGTTCAGTGCCCTCCTCTTTGCATTCAGTTGTTGTTGAACCATATAAAGATGAATGGTAAAAGTCAGGCCATAATGAAATATGTCAGAGTTTCTTTAGAACAATACTAATAAGCAAATAAAAGGCCTCATGACAAATTGAGGAGAGAGACACCAGGAAGGAGGGGGAAAGCCCTATAATTTAGTGTCATTAAAGGCATTTTCATATTGTGCTGTATCTCTAACCTTACATAATGGGTCCTGCTGAGGCCTATTCAGCTGGCGTGAGTGGCAGAGGTTCCCACCATCTCCTGATGCTTCCTTGGGTGGCCCATGAGACACCAATTGCATGTGACTTCTTTTTTGTGCCTTTGCTCCCTGCCTAAATCCCCATTTATTCAGATTCCATTGCATTTCAAAGCCTCTACGGTTCAAGGAGCCTTTTAAATCCTTTGTCCACGCAAGGTATCATTTTCAGACTGTTATTTTCTCTAATAATATGTGAGGGTCTTGTTACGTTCTAGACATGGGTAGCAAAGGAAGGAATTTTACACGGGGAGCCTAACATGAAATGCCTGCCCCGTTGGAGGCTCTGCCTCTGCCCATCTCCTGACTCTCTGCTCTCAGCTCAATGTGAACTTGCCCTGCAAATGAGTTAGGAGATGTGGGTGGCTTTATTTGTCCTTGGGAGTGCCAACATTTCTGCCATAAAAGGACATTACTATGTTCACGCTGATACTTGGCTTGGGACATCATACGAGACTATAGGCCACTGTCCCCCGAAGCTCTAACCTGTTTCTGTGCCCAAACTGTGCCAATAAAACAAAGCCAGCTTTGGGAGCTGGTTTCTGAAACCATAGGTTTATCCTTTGGGTCATTGGGAGAGCTGCTCAGTAGGAGATTGGTAAGCATTGCCAAAGAAGCTCAGAGGAGTGTTTCCCCAGCCGAATGGGAAATGACCTGCTCCAGGAAGCCAATCACGTGCGGTGCCTCCTTTGCACTGGCCAAAAAACTACTTTATCTCAGCAAGAGGGATTGTGGCCTTGCTTCAGGAGACCAGGCAGCTCTACCGCGTTGCCAGTTAGCGGTGGACCTGCTGGCTAGATCCCTCCTTCAGCACGTTCCTCCCTCAAGGCTGTCAGGCACTTGTGGATACTGCAGCTGTTGTCAGGTCCACACAGATGTGTCGCCAGCCCCCAGGACAGCAACAGCATCAACTGATCTCTGGAGCAAGAGTCAGCCTCCTTTCCCTGGAGGAGACACTTTTCATTTCTTCCGCTTGCTTGCAGATCAGGTTTTGTGGAGTAGTAGGGGAAAAAGAAGTCGAGGTCCCCCAGGGCGTACAGACAGGCTGTAGTGAGGCGCTTTCTGTTCCTCCAGGAACCAGGCGCCACCCTGAATTGACTCACAGGGAACCTAAAACAGAGCCACTGCAACAGGACTTCTGAGGGTGACCCAAACCCTGTGCTTTTATCTGTGACAAAAATCAGCTGCTTAGGGGGGGTGGTTGGGGCAGGGCAGGGAATTGGGGGAATTGGATTGAGTTTAAAGAGGGAGGTTGAGAACATGTACCTGGTCAGGGCTCGGCCAAGGCTCTCCTCTTCTCTTTGACACAAGCCACCTGCTCCCTGCCGGATGCTCCCGGGGTTCACTCGGGGTTAACTTGGCGCAACGATGCAGTCAACACCAGACCTCCTAAAGCCATTTGGTTGCAAGGGCTACGGGTATTAGAAGATGCTGACTTTGGAGGTGACTGGAAATGTTGTTTTGATCCTTTGGGGGGAGGGAAGCAGAAACCAAGCAGTTTCAAGTACCGGACGCAAGACTGCCCATATTTAGAAGAGGTGATATGTGTGTTATTAAAAATGACTACTATTAAAAGAATAAGACCTCATGGCTGAGTGCTACCTGCGTCAGGAGCATAGGAAAAGTCTGTTACTGAGATGAGCAAGGCGATTGCTGGTTATCTTAGAAGACTGTTGTGGAAGGTAGGCTTTGAGTCACACTACCTGCCGTGCCCAATCTAGCAACGCAGGCCTGTGTATCCACTGTGGACTTTGTATCTATCTATGTTTGCGGAGTGTGCAAAATCATGAAGCACAGAGGGCTGTTCGAATATTAAGCATTTTGCAACATGGGAAGTGCCTAGAAAGATGCTCAGAGGTGTGACCCGTGACAGCTAAAGTTGTGAACAGGGTAAGGAGCGATGGGTCGGAGAGCCTCCAAAAGTCTGCCAAGGTGGTCATGGGATCTAATCTGTCTACGGAGGAGGCTTCTTGAAAGTGGAGGTTAATATTCTCCTGCCATTTACCTTGTGGATCCAAATAGGTATAAATATGTATCTATGCCTGTGGTTTTCCAAGTGTTGTTATTTCCTTGGTTTTTCTCCTTGGAAAAGTCATGGAGGCTTCTGAGCTGGTTAGGCAGCTTTCTTTGCCTAAACAAGCTGCAGGGTCAGAATATAATGACTCCTGATCCAGCCCACAAATAGAGAGGGGCATGCGGCATGCTCAACACTCGGCAATTACCTCACGGATTCAGTCTGGGGCTTTAATTTTTCTTATCAGTAATTCACTTCAGATAACAGCTCTGGAGATAAAGTGGGCCTTAGGGTGGCTTGGTTGGAGGGAGGGAGAACAAAGGTTTTATTGCTCTTTTATCTCTTGTTTACTGAAAAGTATTTGGTTGTAAAAGATAAAGTCAAAACTATTGTGTGGGCTCTAGAAAATGAACAAATAGAAGTAATTATTGTAGTGGGGCATTAAGCGACAATAGGATATATTGCTTCTCTCCCCAGTTGGTGGCTTCAATTCTGGCACTTTATTTTCTTCCAAACTTTTTTTTTGTTCCTCTCCTCTTAAAAAAATGTATCTTGTGATATGTGCATATCACGAAAATACACATTTAGGGTAATTTTCTTTGAGAGGGAAATGGAGGGCCTCCACACCTCAGTCTTATTTTGTTCTGGGAGGATCATAAACTGCTGTCTTTCTGTGAATGATGCAATAAGAGCCCATTCCAGAAGCTTCCTGAGTCCCATTGGAGAGAGTCAGTTGATCACTATAGATAAATGAGATAATATATATTTACTTGAAGTGCTGGAGATTCCTTGTGAATACCTTAGGAGAAGTGACGTGTTTTTTCTTTGAAAACACATTAGTTTTGAAAAGTCTCTGCCTTTTGTAACGTTGACGGGTCCAGATCGTTCTGACTGAATAATAATCACAACAGAAGGTTGACCTATGACTCTTGGTTCAGATACACTCTTTGAACTGTTTGTAGAGAATCAGCCATAAAGATTGGTTCTTTTTTTCTTCCTCTCATGGATTCTTTAAGACGGGTAGAGTGGTGTGTGTGTGTGTGTGTGTGTGTGTGTGTGTGTGTGTGTGTGTGTGTGTGTGTATTGCGTATACATGGGTATAAACTCAAGTTATGGGCCAGTGAAATGGTTCAGTAGGCAAAGGCATTTGCTACCAAATCTGATGACCTGAACGTGGTCTTTGGAACCCACATGGTGGACAGAGAGAACTGACTTCTGAGAGTTGTCCTCTGACCTCCGCACATGTACTGGCTGAAGGGATCAGGAAAAGGTGTGCCACTAAGAAAATGTGCCACATGCAACAGAGTAAGTACAAGGGGTTTATTGGGAAAGAGGGGAAGTGAAAGAGAGGCAGGCAGACAGAGAGACAGAGAGAACAGGGAAGAGACCACAAGATGAAGTGAGGCAAAAGAAGCGAGAGAGCGGTGATCTGTGCCTGGCAGACATTTTTAAGGGGTGCGCATGGCAACAGGTGATGATGTAACTGTGGCAGACTGCTGCCGCTGAGGGTATACTGGCATGTGCACACACATACACACATAAATAAATAGATGTAATTGTCCCGGAGGGGTGACTCAACCGTTAAAAGCTAGGCTCACAACCAAAAATATAAGAGTTCAGTTCCCAGCAGCCATGGCTGTCCCTCTAGGTAGAAAAGAAAAATAGATGTAATTTTAAACATTCTTTCAAAACTCACAGGCTATAAAAGACTACAATTGGAAGCCGTCTATCCCTTCTATCCAGTTATCTTGTTCCACTCCAAAGGTGACTTTCACTTATAGACTTAGTTATTACACATAGAAAGCCGTAAAATGCCGCCCTTCCCTTAAACATCACAGAGAGAGAACCTAATAGGAACTGAAGGTGTTTTCTTTAGAAAATGCTGGAACTGAGAAGAGTCCTGCTACTTGGGGCATAAACCGTGCCCTGGTTTACCATTTCACAGAGGTGCAGACTTATTTTCTAACCATTACCCTACGGGCCAGTTGAGTAGAGCGTGGAAAAGCCAATGTGTCTCCTGTCACCGGTGATGACAAAGCCAAAAGTCCCTGAATATTTTATAGTGGAAACCCGATAATGTGCGTGCTCTCCAATTCATAACTCACTTTGTATCAAGATGTGAAGTAAATGAATAAATGTCGAACGTGCTGCTGAGCTTCATGTGATCATAGAGATGGAAACTCGGTTTCCAAATCATCAAGTCAAAGAGTTAATGAACACTCATGTGCTTCTCAGATGTGGGGTCCGTAGCATCTCTGCAAGGTACCACGTATGTCAGGGTGGTCAAGGGAACCTGGTGTTAGGGCTTGTGGAACTAGAGTTAGTGTACAGCATCTCTTTCCCCACTGAATGGGGATGTGACTCTGCTGACATGCTTTCATGGTGACTGCACACACACAGAATTTGTCCACTCGGTTGTTTTCGGTTCCTCGGACATCTTTCTGGTTACTCTAGATCAGACAGAACTTTTAGAGCCACGCATCTCAACATGTAGTTGACTTCCCACCACCGCCTACCCCCACATCCAATGTTACAGTTTAAGCTTTGCCCCAGAACATCACCACTCTTTCATATCATTTATTTGTAACAAAAAAAAAGATATAAGAGAAAAAAGAAACCCCATGTTTACTGTAAGAATTATGTAGTACAATTGTCTAGACAGCCCTGAAAGATTTTGCAGGAAATGCCTAATTGGGTGATATATGGTAAACAGTGACCTGCATGAGAAGCACCTTCAAGCTCCTCAAATCCTGGAGTCATCATTGCAGTATGGCACTCCTGTCCTAACAGATGTGTAGAAAGTGAGGGAGGGCCTAGAAGGAATATCGCTGAACATGGCCTTATAGTAAAGACCTCTTTGATGTATTTAAATGAGTCTCAGTCCCACTTTGCTGAGAATATTCCAGTCTTCCACCACCTTCTTGACCATGTGATTGGGGGGGATTTAGTGAAAAGGGCCAGTGTAAAAGATTAAAATAGATTATTTCTGAATAAATCACGTGTGTCTCGTGTAATGGAGCTGATCTATAAATGTAAAAGTGAGTAAATGAATGGTTATTTAACCACAAAAATTAACCAAAAAATGGGATAGAATTTGTAGGTGATCAGCCTACTGTTTCTAACTGCTTGTATCCGCGTGTATTTCTGGCTGGCTCAATGCTGCTGTGTGCCCCCACGTAAACTCACTGTGGGATTCAACCAGGGATTTGTGTCTTAAACATAGTACTACTTCCCCCCAAGACCCTGGCCTTCTGATGGGGCTGACTCTAGAAGCCACCACCCTTTAGGTCCGTTCCCCACCCGATGCTGCATGCCATGCAATGGTCTGCTTAGCCTTGTCTCCAGCCCCACAGCCGAGGGAATAGTTTTTATACAATTAAATTCACCCAACATTTGTCAGTGCCTATTAGACAAACTCTACGCTCACTGCTGAAGGGGATACAAATATTATTAAGACGCAACTCCTGTTTTCAAGGAATTTTACAGTCAAAGAGGGAATAAGATTGGCACCAAAAATAGCTGTCATTCAGGGCAGAAGGTGCTACGAGGCTGAACAAAGTTTCCGTCATTTCCCTGCTCCATAGATTATAATGATTCACTGTCACCTTTTGGATCAAATGAAGACTTCTCAGGCTTTATAATTGGACACCACCCTAGCCACTTAAATTTTTGTTTCATACCATTCAGCCAGCTTCGACTCTGCTCCTGCCTTCTGTCGAATGCCGTCATGCACACGTCCATCCATGCATCCTTCCCTTCCTTTGCTCATTCATTATTTCAGCAACTTCTAACCGCCTGTCAGACACTCTGGAGGAAACAAAAGTGAATCAGTCCCCGCCTGGAGCAACTCACCATCCAGTGGGAGAAGACAGACAGACAAGAATCCGTTCTTAAGGAGCAGCCGAAATGAATAGAATGTGCAAAGCACCGAGGGAGGAGAGGGGACGGGGGCCTTGTAGAGGAAGTGAATCTTGCCAGAAGTTGATTAGGAGTTCACCAGGGAGGAGAGGGAGGGGGACACTGCAGGTAGAAGCATTGGGTAGCCATCTGTGGGTGAGAGTGGGATCTGGCTCAGTCTGGGTACTGGTGGCAAGGAAGGTCACAATGGGGCTTAGTTCTATGCTAAGGAGTGTCCTCATTATCTTTGTGTGTGTGTGTGTGTGTGTGTGTGTGTGTGTGTGTGTGTGTGTGTGTGTGTTTCCTGCTGTTTGCCATAGAGATGTGACTGACATGAATCTTGGAACACCAACAGTGACGTGGTAAAGAAAGTCATGTTAGTTTCAGGAGGTTTAAGATTGGAATATTCTCGGCAAAGGGGGAAACAGAGTCAGTTTAAATGCACTGAGGAGATCCTTGGGTTGAGACCATGTTCAGATTTATTGCTTCGAGACCCTCCCCGCCTTGTACACATACTAGTTATGATAGGATGGGTTATACTACTATACTACAGTAAGCAGCAGGCCTGAGGTTTCCAGGACTTGACAGTATTATGGTAGGCAGTAGTCTGCATAGGACTGGTACTAACAGCTGTTTCAATAGATTTCTCAATCTCTTCACCTTGACACAGTCCTCTCTGTGACAAAATATTGAGAAATCACTTTGCTCCAGTGAGTAATGCATTTACAACTGCTTGCAGCCCCACCCAAGCAAGGAAATGGAACAACCTTCTATGCCAAGGGAGGAAGGTGGATTTGGCTCAGTTCTAGAAGTCCCCCACATTTTACAGCGCGTCATAATTTTTCTTTTGTAGCTGCAGATTGGATCCATATTACTCAAATAATCTTTCGGTGTTCGGCTGTGCATTTTATTGGAATTACCATCTAGTTCTTTCTTATGCATGTGCCTTATTCCTCAGAGATTCAGAAGGTCCCTCTCCAGTCCTAACACTCAGGGAAAAGGGGTGTACTGAATAAGTGGGTTTGAAAACAGACTGGGTTGAATTTGGCAGAATGGGGATATGTGTGCATGGTGGTCTTTTTCATACATAAAAACTCAGGAATCGCATGATATATTTTTCCCTTGTTTGGGATTGCACATCTATCAGCTGACTGCGATTTTCTTAGAGCTAAGATGGACCAGTAGGGATCATACAATAATTTATTGTAAAGCCCTTCATGCTGCTTTGCTTGTGAGACCCCCGTTCCTTGTCTAGTCTGAGAGAAAACGCACATTTACTCTGAACGTGACATTGCTGTGGCACACTTCGAAGGTGACCCTAAAAGTGTAAGGGCATCAAAATAAGCCTTGCTCATTTCAGGACCAGCTTGTGGGACTGAGGAGACGGCAAATCATTTGCTATTCCAGGTTAAAAATCAGCACATACAGATGCAGCTTAAAAGGGAAACCCTGAAGACTGGATTCTTCTGCAGTGGAAGGTGAGGCTGAGATCCATTGAGAACTTCATCTGAAACAGGGTTTACTTGCCCACAATTAAATATTGCCATCATCATCATCATCATCACCATCATCATCATTTTCTTCTTCTTCTCTTCCTCCTCCACCTCCTCCTCGTTCTCCTCTGTCTCCTTGTCCTCCTCCTCTTCCTCCTCCTCATTCTTGTCTTCCTCCTCCTCGTCCTCCTCCCTCTCCTCATACTCCTCTTTCTTACCCTTCTCCTCCTCCTCTTCCTCTTCCTCCTCTTCCTCCTCACCCTCCTCATCCTCATCCTTGTCCTCCCGTCCTCTTCCTTCTCCTCTCCTCCTCCATTTCTTCGACTTCTTCAGTACTAAGCCTGACTTTTAAAATAAGTGCAAGGCAGTGAGCCTGAGCCCTGGTTCCAGCCCGTTCCCTGTAGTCTAAAAACAGAGCAAAGTGAGTGCCTTCAGCTTTTAAGCATAATTCATGGGAAGCGGGTGTGGCAATAATTAATTCTGGTCCAATGCGAAAAGCCAGCAGATCAATTCACTCCTTCTCCAGGTTCAGTTCTACCACAGACATTTTTTCCGGCCCTGAAAAAAAGAAAAAGAGAAGAGAAAGAAAAAGGAAAAGATTCATTGAGTAGTAATGGGGCTAGCTGTTTGTCTGTCATCCAGCAAGCTTGAAACACTTACATTATGCTAGCGCACCTCAGGGGGTTACTAGCTGGCTTCCACTTCTGCCTGAGAATTCACCGCGGTGGAGTGTGCGCAGTCTGTCTTGCTTTCTTTTTTACACTGAATTTGCATTTTAACGTATTTTGCATTCTTCATAGCTAAGAAGGAACTTTCTCTTTTCTTTATTCCCCCTGCCCGCCATTATTTCTACCCCGGGACTGCTGTAAGTGGAAGCTGATCTAAAATTGGGTCATACGGCGCAGACAGAACTGCAATGTGGAAAAGGAATTTGAATCAAAGGGGAGGGGGGAGAAGACAGGATTAGAAATTTAAACCTCTCTCTTCGATTTTCCTGTCTTTTCTTTGGGTTCTGGTTTGTTTCTTTGTTTCTTGTTTTTAATTCTACCTTATGTGGGTTCTCCTGGAGTTTCCTTATTTTTCCTTCCTCTTTCTCATCACGGTCTCTACGCCTTGACATTTTTATTTTATGGAAATATTTCCTTTTGTGTACACACTGCCTTTGAGCTCACAGTACACCTGCTTGGAAACATCGCTGATCTCCCAGAATGAGGAGGCAAAGAGAAGTCATGAGACTGTCAACAACAGCCCAGCCTCTTGCTGGTACCTGACTTTGATGTCCCCTGAGATATGGTGGTTTGGAAGAAAATGACCCCATCCCCCAAAAGTGTGTGTCACTAGTAGGAAATATGGCTTTATTGTAACAGGTAAGGCTTTGTTGGAGGAAGTGTGTCACTGTGACTTTGAAGTCTCATGTCTGCTTAAGCCACACCCAGTGAGATGGACCACTTCCTTTGGCTTTCAAGCCAAGATGTAGGACAGGTGGCTCTTTCCCCAGCACCAAGTCTGCCTGCACAACAACACATTGTCTCATGTCCATCCACCATAGCCCATGACAATGGACTAAACATGCTAGCTACCCCGAGTAAATGTTTTCCTTTGTAAGAGTTGCCATGGTCATGGTGTCTCTTCCCCGTAATAGAAGCCCTAACTAAGACACCCAGATAGTAGGTCTATCTCCTTTCATTCTTCATCCTCAACTCATTTAATTAATTGGCCTGAACTGAGGTGTGGCCTACCTGGGATGCCCAGTGATCTCAATTCAATGCTCTTAAAGTAGGATCTGAGGGGCAAATAGCATTGCTACTGTTGGCTTAAATTGTGTTACCGTGCATCCTAAACTCAGAACTCTCAGGAGCCTATGTGATACCACTCTGGCTTTCCCCTCATCTCAGTACCTGCACACGAAATGTGGTTGCCATGGATCCATTTAAATCTCCCACCGGAGTCCCGAATCCGATCCACTGTGTGATTTGGAGGCTGTGTAGAGACTTTCTTTTCCAGGCTTCTTGCTGGAACCTGACAGTTTCTTCTGCTCATTCCGTTAGCTGAGGAGCAAAGGTTTGGAGAGCCAGGGGTCCTCCCTCACTGTGGGAAACCACTCCATAATTCTCCGAAGACTAGCAACCATTAACCTTGGGAGGGCAGCGAGGGCTCCGCAGCTTGATAGAGATGCTAAAGGTGCTTTGGCAGACACAGCTGTAGTACCTGTTTTGCACTAATTAGGAGTTACTATGACTCTGTTTGACAGTTAAGGACAGAGTGAACTTTAAAGTAGATCGCTACCATGGGACTACCAACAGTTTTCAAGCAAGCGGATGAAAATCTGTATGGAGTCCTGTGTTTTTACCAAGGCTATAAAATTCCTTGAATAGTGTGGATTCAAAGAGAAGTGAAGTCTGAGGCAGGGTTTCTGCCAGCTGAAAGACACTCTCTCTTGGGGACAGTGGCCTCGAATTCTTGGTGGTGTGAGTAGTTTTGTGTGTGGCTAACACCTACAAGGAGAATATAGTTATTCCAACTCCAGCCTTAAGAAGTCTTGGATTTTAGTTTAGTAGGTCGAAAGTTTTACTATATGGGGCCATCAAGATGACTAAGTGGTTTAGATTACATCTTACTCTTACAGAGGACCGGAGTCAGTTCCCAGCACACATCAAGTGACACAGAAAGACCTGTCAGAAAGACAGTTCCCAGCACACATCAAGTGACACAGAAAGACCTCTGGAGTCTCTCCAGCTCCAGAGAGACCTAATTCCACTCGCCTCCATGGGTGCCAGTACCCAAGTGCACATTCCATACACATGTACACTCTATAGAGACATGATTCCGCTGGCCTCCATGGGTACCAGTACCCGTCTGCACACCCCATACACATGTACATTCCATAGAGACATGACTCTACTGGCCTTCATGGGTACCAGTTCCCATGTGCACATCCCATACACCTGTACACTCCAGAGAGACGTGACTCTGCTGGCCTCTAGGGTACCAGTACCCGTGTGCATTTCCCATATACATGTACATAGTTAAATAAATAAACAAATATTAACCTTGATATTTTTGCTATGTCAAAATCTTGTATCTTAGCATTATGACAGTTTAGCAGTGACCTGTCCATCCAGAATATAAAAGCAAGATAAAGGATCGTGATGAAATGTCGTATCGTAATATAAAAACCTCCTGAGCATGTGTTCTTTTCTTCCTTGACTTGCCCTCTAATTTCCACATCCCTGTCTTCATTTCCATTCAGTCAGACTCTGTCATGGGTTCTTTTAAACTGTGTTCTTCGACCTGAGTGGAGATTTATCAGGGTTCTGTTCTGGAGGAACCTAATGCTGTGTGTCAGGCAAGAGTACCCTATTATTAGCCAGAATCTGCACAGGAGACAGCAGCCAGGGTGTGACTTATAGCTAGGATTCAGGAGGATGTGAACAGTTCAGGAAAACCCCGCATGCTGTGTAGCATAGCTGAAAAAAAAACCTATAAATATAATTAAGCCAGGTGGATTCCATGACAACAAAGAGGATTAGGGCCTGGGTGGACCTGGTAGACCATTGAGTCCTGTGCGAATAGATGTCAATTTATTTCTATCCTTTCTCCCCGGGGAGTTGGGGGACAACAACAACATAGTTTGATGTCTAAATGAAGTAATCTCTGGAAAGAAAAGGGAGATTATATTTGTTAAACTGTATAAAAAAATCAGAAGATAATATGGCTTTGTTCACAGTATTACGTAAAGAAGATTAAAAACGAAGAACAAGCTGCTTAAACACTGTCAACTAATTAGTTCTCCGAATTGTTTTCCCGAGGTTCATGAGATATGAAACATTGGCACTAGTGCGTGAAATGCACTCTGCCTCACTGCTCTCTTCAATTTATTCTTCTGCTAGTGTCGTGTGTGTGCGTTTATGTGCGCGTGCACACACACTCATATTTGGATGTCCATAAACACATGTCTATATTATATATTAGCCGAAAAAGGAAAGGGGTTACAGAGGGAGCCCACAGACTGTCGTAAAACTGTGCCTGACCTTTTATCATCTTCAGCCTGGCATGAGATGGCCCCTCCTTTAATACCTTGTATAAATAGCAGCTTCATTTTCTGCCACCGCGGGCTCCATGGCCCAAATGATGTCATGACAAGGCTCACAGGTAATCCCGCTGCTGGTCAGAGCCTCCGAGAGCTACCAGAGCAGCAAGGCCGCATCAAGGGATGTAGCCTTTATCTGTTTGCCAAACTCTAGGACTTTCCTGAAAGTGGGCAACAAACACCCAGAGTGAGGGTGGAAACGTGTGCACGAGCCACCATCGACTTCTCATTCCCTAGTTCTGTAAGAGGCTTGTTCCCCTTCCTTTCTCCAAAAATGTTTATTTTTTGGACAGAGGACTGGTGGACTAGTCAAGGATAAGTTTCCATTTTGTAAGTGTGCTTACTTGAATGAAGCAATAATAACAGTAATAATGTGAAGGTACATTTGTCCAAAACCTGTGCATCTGTTGTTATAAGAGGAGTAGATTTTCTCCTGCTTCGCGCTCTGTAGTAATGAGACCATCTATATTAGTTACTTTTTGCCTAGCTGTGACTGAGTACCCAAGGAACACACTTTAAGGGAGTTATTATTTATTTTGGCTCACAGTTTCAGAAAGTTCCGTCCACAGTTACTTAGCCTTGTGCTCCTAAGCAGATCATTATGAAAGTGGGGGAGTAAGGAGGACTGTGAAAACGAGAGCAGGCCCACCCCTGCCGTAACAAAGTCAAGGTGGTTCCCAGGGTGTAGCATCCAATGTCCCTCTGTGGCCCCTGTTATAGTCTCAGCTCACCTTCCCAGTCTGTCCTGACCCGTCCATCTCCAGTTTCCCCACTGTCCTGCCTCCGCTTAGGTCGTGGCCTCTTCTCAGGTGCCTATGATGTTCTCTTTTAAAGTTTCAATTGTCTTTAGCTCTCCTATCAGAGGGTCTCAGGTATTGCCATAACTGATACATGGATGATCTACATACATATATACATACGTAGGACCTCCCCGCTAGGCTCCTTCGTAGGACCAACCCAACCATGAGCCGTTAGCCTTAATTTCTATAGTCCCTGAGAGGACTTTTTTTATAAGTTTTTTTATACAACATTGGTACAAAACAGAGCTTTTTTTTTATTACTTCTTATCAATAGCTGATAGTATTTCTTGTCTCTGTCATGAATCCATTCATGAAGCAAGATACAGTATTTTACAGAAGGTACCACTGAATTTGATTTTAAATAGGAACAGTAAACGTTGGATAGATAAAAAAAAAGTTTGAAGGGTTCTAGGAACACATTAGTTTAGGGGGGGGGAACACCTTCAATTCAAGAGTTAGTATTTCTTTAAGTGATTATGTCAAACTGGTAATGTTTGCCTTCGTTTTCAACTAGAACTTTTTATATGTTAAAAACAGAACACTTTGGACATGCATATTACTTTGTGTTTTCCAGTGACTGATAGCACCCTAAACTGATGGGAGCAGGCATTTTTCTCCTAATTTAGTTGCCACATCCAAAAATAGTAAGCCAGTACTGTTTCTAATATGCTTCAAAACCTCAGGTTTTGCTTTTTTTTTTTTTTTGTAAAAGGTATTTCCAAGAGTACAAGTATGTCTTTAAGAGTCATTTATTTATTTCATGTATTTGAGTGCTCTGCCTTCATATACATCAGAGGAGGGAATTAGATCCCTTTACAGATGGTTGCCAGACCCCATGTGGCTGCTGGGAATTGAACTCAGGACCTCTGGAAGAGCAGCCAGTGCTCTTAACCACTGGACTATCTCTCCAGGCCAAGTATAAGTATTTTACGCTGGAAATTCTGTATCCTTTCCCTTGCTTACAAACTATCTAGATATGCATTCTCTTCCCCTTCCTCTAATAAAGTGTGATAAAAATAAGATTGTGGACAGTGGCGTCATAGGCAGTGTCTTTATGCGTGAGGAGAAGCAAATTATCTTTCTGCTGCAGGATTCTGCGAAGACGTCATGAACCTGAAATGCTTAGCAACGTGCCTGACTCCCATACATGCACAACTCAGGAAATGTCTTATTATCTCATGTCAATTAGGGTTAGGATAGGCAAGGAACATTTCGTTTTGTATTTAGATTTGATGGGAGGAACGAATGCCTTGGAATGAAAGCCCCGGGGATTTCCCTGTTCCAGAAGTGGCACATAGAACTCATGAGAAAACGTTTGTGTCTCACAGCAAATCACTTGTTGGCCTGGATAAGGATCGTTATAATTTAGGTTTTCTAATGTGTTTTCATTTATTGAGGTCAGTGCTTTTGTGTCAAACAACTGAAACCTGACACGAAGAATTAAAGATAGCCTGGGCACTGCTCAATTATTGCCCTGATCAGAATTTAATTAGCACCAGATGTAGAAGGAAGTGCACCTTTATCAGCCATCACCATTCACTTGCCTGCATACGTACCCTGGGGCTAGAGGTGTTTTATTCATTATTTTTATTGGCAACCGAGACAATATTTTGGCTTCTGAATTAAAAATCGCCAACCTGCTTAAAAAATTGAATAGTTACCCTGAGTATTAAACTGTGGTGCCTACCAAATATGAACAAATCTAAGCAGACTAGAGTGATTTGTCACGATGAGGTCTCTAGCCTTAACGTTCATTCGTAATGTCATTCTGGACCGCAATCACTGGTCAATTATTCTTTTCATCCAAATTAGAATTCCTTTCTTGAATTTGAGGCTTTTTCAGATCAATTCGCAACACTGCCATGTGTTTACATCTCTCTGGTTTCCTCTGCTTTCCTGACGGGAAGGTTAGCTCTGCTTAATTTTATGTTGTTGTTGTTTTTTTCTTTTGTAACAGCCTTAGAGAAGTATAAAAACTTTCATAAATAAAATGAAGGTTTCATTTTTGAGAGCTGACTAATGAAGTATGAACAGTCTAATGACAACAGTAAATGCGAGCCCGAGGAAACTCAATTCCTTCACGAAATAATTAGATACTAGGGGACTTCTGTTGGTTCCAGAAGTAAACTCAGGTGACCCTGTCTTATTTATCAAGAGTGATGAGATCCAGCCCAGGTGTTTCTTCCTCTGCCCCTGCCACTTTGCTGCATTTTTTACATGCTGTCTAGAAGTTTGCAACTTTCTTGCTATATATTTTTTCCTATCTGACTTTTATGACTTCCCCCATAAAATGTATTGGCTGTCTGAGCCTCACAAATCCAAAACTACTTAATGGCTGTGGATGCATCCATTATGCTGTACTGGGTGTGTGTGTGTGTGTGTGTGTGTGTGTGTGTGTGTGTGTGTGTGTGTGTGGTGTTTTCCTGACATCTGTGTAGATATCTTCTGAAATTTACAAAACCTTTGTAACTAATCCCACAGGTTGCCTTGATTTGGGGCAGTGTTTGTTGCTGCTAATTACACAGCCCGAACCTTGGGGGAAATAGGCCCTTTGTTAGCCATGAATTTGAGCAAACAGCTAAACATTCCTGAATCATGCCGAGTGGGTTTCTGCAGAGGTCTTCCGTCTGCACCTCCCTTGCCTGCCTCCCCTGCTCCATAGATGATGGCCACTGTGTTTGATGCGCATATTAATTGCCAGAGCAGGAGCAGGAGCTGTGAGCTTCTGTGGCAACAGGGTGTGACACCAGCAGCTGTGTAATGAGCCACATGTGGATTATTCGGTGTGACATGGCGAGTAGTATTTCTATCACAGCATTATGTATCTGTCAGAGGGTTTTTTTTTTCTTTTTTCCTTCCAAGGGCTTTGAAAAGCTGCTCCTGTATTTTAGTGGTTATCACTAAAAAAATGGCCTGAAATCCCACTGCTACTAATCAGTTATGCTACCTCTAAATTTACTGTGATTGATGGCTTGTTAAAGTGGGCTATAGCACCGGGGGGGACTCTCCTAAGAACAGGTATGTGTTGGATTTAGAAGTGTACTAGTTTGCATAATTTAGCAAACAAACTACAGTATGCTTCAAGCTCTGTGCTTTTACCCAACTTAAAAATTGTCATTTGTGTAGGGTGCCCTGCATTAGTCAGATGCAAACCATCCAATGCAAAGGCCACAGTAGAGGTAGAAAGTCAAGAGAACGCCATGGATACACATGGATATACCTGGACACACCTTGTACCAGTAGCTTGGCTAGCACTGTTAGGTCTACCCCCAAAGAAAGTAGGATTACTTAGGGAAAGAGAATATTTGAAAAGTCTGTTCCCCAAAAGGCAGTTGATGAACCGAAGATAGTTGAAATAGAATCAGTGTAATTATCAGATTCTTTTGCGGTTACATTCAACATAGAGTGTCTTCTAGAGCAGTTCGTAGTAATGCCGGACAGAGAGCCCTTTGACATGTTTTTTTCTCTGTTTGCCCTTCCGTGGTCACACATGCGACTATAATCTAGAAAGATAGAACTGTCCCAATGAACAACTTAATAATAATCTTAATCTGTTTTAGAAGGGGAAACGACCTTAAGTGTGTATGTGTGTATGTGTGTGTGTGTGTGTGTGTGTGTGTGTGTGTGTGTGTGTGACAAGCAGCATGCATGCCTGCTTGTCAGTTCAGAGAGGCCAAAGGACAGCCTTGGGTGCTCCTCTCAGGTAACATTCACTCCCTTTAAGACAGGAGCACTCATTGTCCTGAGGCTTTCCAGTTAGGCTAGAATGAGTCCAGCATGCCCCTGTCTCCACCTCCCAGCAGTTGGAGGACATGCATGACACTGGCTTCACATTTCTAGGTGGGTTCTGGGGATCAAGCTCCAGTCCTCATGCTTACAAGGCCAGAGCTGTTTGAGCTCTCTTCTGCCCACTGGTGTGCGTGTTTGTTTTTAGACGGTAAATTCTAATTACATCGTGTCTTGTTCTTATTTGTAAACTAAATCATTTCTTGGGATCATGATACCAAACAAGGAAATAATACATTTCTGTTGCTTAATATGACATAGTGCATGTGTATGGATGCGTGTTTGAAAATAAACATCTTGTAGGTAGATAAGTAGACTAACTATAAAGCCTTTTTCCAGGGAATTAGAAGCACAGACTCCTGAATCTGAACTTTCTGGGAATTGTACTTGATCGAAAGGCAATGAAGTGTTCTCTTTCAAATTCTACTCAGATGTTCTTGTTGAACTGGTCATTTTGTTTACTTTATAGTTAATTAAGCCAGAAGGGGGAAACAGCAAGGATAGAATGGTCTGTCTTGTCTTGAAACCCCCAATGAAGCCAGTTGATAGCTTTGTTTATCAGCAAAACCGTGTTGGGCTTGCACTTCATGAGGGAGCTATGAGAACAAAACTGCTAACGGCTTACATACATCTATTCCAAGAATTAACTGCGCTGCTTTGCCCTCCCCCCATGCTTCTTCCAACACTCTCAAGCCACCCTGGCATCTTCCATCCCATGTTTTATTGATTTTCCAACGGTACCACCTCAAAAGGTACCAGGCTGTGAGAAAACATGAACAGGGTTTGGAATTCATTTTTCTAAAAGATTTTGACATTCGACAGTTTTTTAAGGGCCTGGAAAGTACTGATATTAATAATAAGCATCCTATTGCTCCAGAAACCATTCAGCCTGTGCACTTAGCAACTCTAAAGGTATAGATAGTCTCAAGAAGAGCGATTCTGCAGGGTCTCTTTTTGGGGTGATATTAATGGGTCAGCTCTCCTGAGAAATAGCTAATCAGATTGCAGATACCCTAAGCACATCTGTGTTAGGATGCACAAGTCTTATGCGAGGCTATAGAGTTGCTGATGTTGTCCTCGGTCAGCCCTTAAAATGATACTGGTTTTCAGGTTTCATTCTCCTTTCAGTAAGGCTGCAGATTAAAAATAGCCTTTAACCCGCTTTGAAAATGCCATGCCCCTGATAGCCTTAGGATCTCTTTCCATTGTTCTCCCAGGATCCTCGCCAATCATTGGTGGACCACAGAGGCATCTTGCGCCTCTTGAATTTCCCAGGATGCTGACATTAGTTCCTCCTCTACTCCCTGTGACCATCCTAACGTGGTCTCCCATTCTCAGTTGTCATAGGACATCGCTGAGTGCTGCAAGCCATCTGCCGTTTCACACTTCTCTCTTCGAGGTCGGCGATACCGATAGCCCGGAAGTGTGAAGCATACGAAACGGTTAGCAGCCTCACCACGGTGGAGCGAGGTTGCACCCGTGCCGGTTTTGTAAAGACCATGAGTGCTAATCCACAAAGGCGAATTAATTATTAACACCGAAGAGCGTGTAACTTACAAAGGGAACGTTTGCTCTCTGTCTACCATGACACACCTGTTCCACAGTAAGGGCGTTACAACTGCCACAGGTCATACCTTGAGGCTGCGTCCCTTAGCCACTGATTAGGTAATCATTTCCTGGTCTGGTAAATATCTTAACCCAAAAGTTTGTTAAACAGGGCACAGTCTTAACATGTGTAGAGGGAAGAAGTACCCTCCAATTGCACAAACGCTGTCTACTGGGGTAGAGCGGTTCTATTAGATAATGATTTTATGTAAATATACTAGCACCTTGAATTGTAGGCGCCTGCATAGATAGGAAGCATCGTAATTTGTCCTTTCATGTGAAATAGCCTTGAATAGTCATGCTTCTCCTTGTATTTTCACCTCTGACAAGTCAGCCAGCATTGTTCTGGAGCCCAGCGGACCAATGCCAGAAGTTCTTACTCCAAGCAGACTCAAGCTGAGGCAGCGTTCCTGCTATTTGCCGGGACTCGATACCACCTGGACTGACATCTTCATAGTTGGTGGCATAGAGATCTGTCCTCCCCTCCGGCTGAAGCCGTCCAGGATGCTAGAAATAGGTGCCTTGCAGTGGAACTGTCCCTCACTGCCAGTGCAGAGGCACAAGACTGCACGGCAGCGCCTCCCTGTGCAGTCTCAGTCATGCTTGGATGAGAGCTCAACCAAGGTTTCCCATCCTCGGGGACATTTTTACATATAAAACTGAAATCCATTCTTGTCTGGAATTCTTGAAAACTCTATTTTTTTTTCCGTTCTGTGTTGACGACTATTTCTTAAACTGAAAGATAATCGGTGAAATATTATTGATTTCATGGAAAATTCTGAGAAGTGGCAAACGCTGAGGTTCTTTGTCGGGGCATGCACAGTCCCATGACTAATGCAACGTGTGCACTAATCGCTAAGTAAGAAAATCAAGTCTGGTCTGCAAACTGGGAGGGTAGACAGCGCAGGAAGGAAGTCGTTCTTCCACCTAGCAGGTAATTTCCATACAGGGAAACACAGAGCCCATGCTGCCCTGGCTTCTCATTTCTCGAGACAAGGTCGAAAGTTCTACTCTACAGGAAGTCTCTCATAGGGATTTATAGGAAATCCCTCAAAATACCTTGCCAAGCTTTCTATTGTCCCTGTGTGGCGATGCTTCTAGGAGAACGAGATTGGTAAGCCCCACACCTTTCCATCCGAGGTGACAGGCCTTGAGTCTGTGCTGTAGTGCCTCATCTTTGTCCCCAGAGGCACTGGCTTCGGATCTGCTCCTGTGCTCAGGAAGCTACTGCTGATGGCTGGTCTTAATGACAGCCACCCATCGGCCGGGAGAGTGCCCTGCCATCCTAGAGAGCTTCACTCAATAACTTAGAGGTGGTGCCACCTCTAAGACTTAGAGCTACCTGACCCATGACCCCTGGAAGAGACTGTGGTAACCAAGCCTGGCTGTTAGAAATTCATTGCTCATCTTGTGACAACCCACAATAGAGTCTCTTTCCAGAGAATGGAGGCTCACTCCATCTACGGTGACCACATTGGGCTGTTATGCCAGAAAAATAAAGTGAATTTCATCTGGGAAGAAACACAGACAGACAGACAGACACATGCATGTATGCACTCACGCACGCGTACATGCACAAAGAAGCCTTTATTTCCAGCATGGGCAGAGGCAGACAAGTCTCTGTGATTTCCAAGCCATCCAAGGCTACAGGGGAAATTTTGTCTCAAACAAACAAACATATTGGTTAAGATGACATCATTTGGATTGAACCTACACACATGGACCTGGCGTTGTCTCATAGGCTACAGGTTTACAATGTTTAATCTAGATCTAAATCATGATGGTTTATTAACTAAGTAGATGTTAATGTCAAATAAAAACTCCATTTGTTTATAAGTTATAATTTTGGATTAGAACACATCATGGAGCTTGGAAGATTGTGTCTTGGCTTGAGACCCATTTCTTCCCTTCCCTAATTTGAAAGTGTTAGGTTTCCGTCTTAGTTAGGGTTACCATTGCTGTGATGACATACCATGATCAAAAGTAACTTGGGGAGGAAAGGGTCCATGGAGAGAAGCCAAGGCACCTGGGCTAGAACTCCTAGGCAGGAGCTGATGCAGAAGCTACAGAGGAGTGCTGATTACTAGCTGGCTTCCCTTCCCCAACCCCCCACTCTGTCCCCATGCATCCACCCAGGCTTGCTCAGCCTTGCTCTTATAGAACCCAGGACAACCAGCCCAGGAGTGGCACTGGTCACAATGGACTAGGCCCTGTCCATTAATCACTAATTAAGAAAATGCTTTAGAGGCCTGCCTACAGTCTGATCTTATGAATGATGAGGTCCCCCCCTCCTCTCAGATGACCCTAGCTTGTATAGCTTGTATCAAGTTGATGTAAAAATAGTCAGCACACCTAGAGTATTTTCAGATGTGTTGTGTTTGGAAAATTGGGCCCATTATAGTCACAATTCCTTGGATTTGACACTCTGAGTCTTCCTAGTTGCTATAGTTAACATGAAGACAAGACAGAGTCTGTAATAACAATCTAGAGAAACTAGCTTGGTTATAGTTAGTGAAGACACCTAACGTTTCCTGCCGTGTGTCTGTATACAGAGCCAAATCAGTAAGGAGCTGGCCGCTTTCATCTTTAGTGAACTTCAGACTGTGACCAACAAGGAAAATAAATTAAAAACAAAAGAACCCAAAAAAAAAACCACTAAAACTCAACTAAACTCAGTAGAGGTGGACCGCTAAAGCCCACGCCTGGAATGCAAAGTGTGAGAGAAGCCAGGTCTTCAAGAGCCAAGCTTTGCTTGGTGTGGAGTCTAGGTTCCGGGGGGGCAAGGTTTCAAGCAACCTCAGCTGCACAAAGACTGCCGCTTCCGAGACTAGATCTCCATCCGCGGCCACGTCTTGGAGAGGGGCAGAGTTGTGTGGAGGAAAACCGCTGAAGGGGTCCTTGGACAAACCTGGGAGGTAGGGTGCCGATGACTGACGAGTTCAAGCAGGTGCTTGGGGGAGGGGACGGGGGCTCCATTACCGTGTTGAGATTCCTGCCGGGGCTAAGCGTATCAAAGGTTTGTTCAGATATCCTCCAGCCTTTTCATCAAGTTCACATTTGGACATGTGTGTCCCTGGGCACCGCAGCTTCGTTTCAGCCTTGAGGATTCTCAGATGACTGAGCCGGCTCATGTTGCTGATTGCTATCTACTTGTCATCCTAACTCTCCGAGGTCCCGCGTGAGTTGTACCTTTTTGGTGCAAATAAGCTGCCAGGGCCAGAGAGCCTTGTGCTGCAGATGTCCGTAATTAAGTTGATTGAAACAGGTCCGCGGGATCCTGTTGCTGTGTCTGACAAGTCTCGCCGGCTCAAGGAGCACTGTCCTGTCACCTGATGCATGCTGTTTACTAATGTCCTCCGGGCACGGTTTATTAAAGACCAGAGTCTTTGGGTTCCCGCGCTCTTCATATGGAAGCTGCGGAGTGACGGCTGCTAACAGACGGTCAGGAATGTAGGAGGTGTTCCAGGTTCTTTCCTAAATTCTGAGAAAGTTCAAGAGGACTTTACTGGGAATTGGTGGTTTTCATTGTCTGAAATGTTACCCACCTTTTTTTTAAAAAAAATTATCAAAACTAATATTAACAACAGGGTTTGTATAGATTTAGCTAATTGCAAACACGGACTCTTTAAATTAAAAAAAAAAAAAAGATGACCGTATTTCAGAATAGTGCCGGTTTACCTAGTTGTTAGATCTGCATGGTGTCTCGTTACTATCAGTGATACTAGTCTCCAAACACTATGAAAACTTAGTTTTTTATTTCGTCCTTACCCACATTTAAGTTGGACCTGATATTTCACAATTGTAATCCTATTAGGAGTTGGGGGTAGATGAAAGGCAGCCTGGGCTACATGAGATCCTGTCACAACACACACACACACACACACACACACACACACACACACACACAAATCCACATTTACTCTCAAAATGTGTAATTTTGACACAAAATTTTGACTCAAAAGTCTTTCTGGATTAAAGACTGTCTAATTACACTTGCTACTTATGTTCTTCACTTTGCGCATAGGTCTATATATTTCCTGTGACTATCTACAGCATTTTGTACAGTTTCCAAAACTTTTCTATGGCAGCCCAGATTTAAGGCTATTTTGATTCTCTTGGAGAATATCATATCGTGGTTATTTCTAAAATATGCAGACACAGATGTCATTTATTAAATGTTGAAAGAAACAATAAAAAATGTCCAATTATATGTAAGAACGACTGCGCTGTGATATCTGTGGCTTCATTATTCTCTCCGTGTATAATGCCAACCAGCGGAGAATACTGAATTCTTTAATATTTAAAATTAATTTCAATACCCTCTAGAAGACATGCCTGTTCACAAGAACAGTGCTGAAATGAAAACAGGAGAAAGACATTTTTTTCTTCCTTCCTTCTTTTCTTTCTCGCTTTCTTTTTTTGTCTCTTGCCTTTCACAGAGATCCATTTGTTACCAAATTCTGATATCTTCTTTATTTGATATGGCCACACATCAGTCAGAGTCTAGGTAGCAGGTTTCTATGGTTTACCAGGTACGTGAGAACTGACCACAGAAGTACTTTCCCGTAGAGGATGTGCTGTCGTGACTCATCACAGTCTACCTGAACGTCTCTGAACTCTGTGCCCTTACCTTCCCTACCCATAACTTACAAGCGTCTTAATCTGATAGAAGACATTGTTCGTAGCCAGTTGTCCAGGCTCGACTTTGCAATCAGAGCGATGTTATTTCTATCCTCACCTGACTAGCGTGAATTTGTAGACCTTGTGTTCTAGAATGAAACATGAAGAGAAGCTGGAAATATGGCTCTTGCCAGTTCCAGCGACTGCATGATAGAATGGGGATCCTACCATATTTTAAAGAGATCATTTCTCGAATTACATACGTCTAGGTAATTGTGCTTTAGCACCCTCAGTCATAGGTGATTCCGTAAATGGTTGTGGGTGGATGTGAAGGTGATGAAAGCTTCTCAGGGAAGGGGGCAGATTTAGGAGACTGAGAGCAGAGATCTGCAGGCGGGCGTGGACACAGCACGTGAGAAGACAAGGGCAGGGTTCTGGGCTGGGGCACCAAAACCGTGAGTACGTGAAGAGTCAGGCATGAGTCAGGGCTGGCCCTACAGAAGAGGGAGGCACTTGGTTTGGTTTTCTTTTGACCAGGCAAAGCCTGAAGAGTTGAGAGGAAATACAGAGAGGTGGGAGGAGGCCAGCTTTGGGGAGAGGAGGCGAGCTCACACTGGTGACAACACATTGTCTCTGATAGGTAGAATGACATCAGAGAAGAATATCAGAGTCTCTAAACACCTGACTAAGAGAGGGGGTGAGAGAGAGGGGGAGGGAGGGAGGGAGAGAGAGAGAGAGAGAGAGAGAGAGATCTTCCTCCTGTTTTTGCTTTGCCATTCTCCATGTAGGCAAGTCCATCAGAGACTATTTGGGAATTTATTAAAAAATTTGTTTCGTCCATTGTTTGCACCATTAATCCTTAACACACAGAAGAAGAGAATGTATGGATTATTGAAGGACTGCTGAAACTGGGGATTGATGTAGAATTTAGAGGCCAGATTTCCATGTGTGCACCATTAGGAGAAAACACTTCCAATTGACAGATTCTATCCGCTCCTCTGTTTAGTCCTGTACTTTTAATCAAATAAAACTGAGATAGGCATTAATGGTTCATTTGCAATTACGCAGTATTTCTGGTCAAGTCTCGATGCTGACACGTGTATGGTAATTGGAGATTACTCATTTCCTTGGATTCACTTCATCATCCTCAGTAGCCGCGTGGTGATTGGGCATCGGTTGCATTTGCTCTAGCTTGGAGGCTTAAAGTGGCATCTCTGGCTATTCAGAAGAGCCCTATTTGAAGGGCTGTCTGGCCATCCCAAGACCCTCACTGCAACCGTTTCGAGGAGTCAAAACAGACCGAACGTGCATACCTGCCTTGTCCCTGACAGGCAGCTGTTGTCACAACAGAAGCAGTGCTTCCAGCAGGAGGTGTGCGTCTGGTTGCCAAGCCCTTCCTAATGAATTGTAGATGGAGAATCTCATTCTCCGGCAACTCTCACTTGAGGATCGGAGTAATTATTTCCTATTGCCCTTTGTGGAATACAGTTATAATTGCATTACTGTTAACGGGCGTCCGCATTAACACTTAATTGTTAATGTCCTCCTAATTTGGAAGAAATCATCACCTCTTCATATTGCATTGCCAGAAAGAGTTGTTAAGCTCAAAGAGAGTAAGGTTTCCAAATAGGGGGAGAGGAAATGATACTAGACCTCAGAGGTAGAACTTGAGCCATGACGTCTCTTTCCGGTGTGTGTGTATGTGTGTGTGTGTGTGTGTGTGTGTGTGTGTGTGTGTGTGTGCGCGCGCGCGCGCGTGTGTGTGTATGTGCGTGTGTGTGTGTAACCAAAATCTTGAGTACACCCAGGGGTAGGCATGATTCAGGGCTGGCCCTACAGAAGAGGGAGGCACTTGGTTTGGTTTTCTTTTGACCAGGCAAAGCCCGAAGAGTTGGGAGGAAATGCAGAGAGGTGGGAGGAGGCCAGCTTTGGGGAGAGGAGGCGAGCTCACACTGGTGACAGCAGCATTGCCTCTGATAGGTGGAATGACATCAAAGAAAAAATATCACAAATTGCACAACCATTTCATTTTGAGGTTAAGCCACAATGCACAGACCCTCTGTGGGAGTAACGGGGATTCCTGTGGTGGGGAAAGGGCTCTGGCGCTTGCGGTAGGAAAAGGGCAGTAACTTTTCCTCTTAGTTGGCATCCTGTTGGAGCGCTGAAAGACGCATTAACAGGAACAGAAAGACACCGCTGTGGTAAGGCCAGCCAGGCTGCGGTGGGCTCATGTAGGCTTCGACTTCAAGATGGCTATTAATTTCTTCCTTTTTAATACACTGAGTTGCTTGTTATTAACCACTAAACAATTACTTGGCCTAACTTTGCAGCAGGAAACGAAAACACTTTGGGAAGTCTTTGTTTACGATGATAGTAATGATGGTGAAAAATAATAAATAACGGCTGAGCGATAGGGAAAAAGAGAGCCAGAATTACCTGCATGCTTCAGTCTCTTAAAGGGAATGCTGGGTGGAGGCATTTGTGGCTCTGTTTTCATTTGCGTTTAAGATGGACTTCTAGGATACTTGTTTAGTAGGAACTTCTTTGAGGGAAGAAGCACAGATGGGAGTCAGGAGTCTGAGCTTGCTGCTAGGATGCTCAGCCTGCACCTTGTCCCAGGCTGCCCGAGGGCGAGGTGGGTCTAATGCCGGTTCCATCTGTATTTCCACTCTCCTGAAATTCTTGTTTTAAAAAGTCTGTATATGGGTGCATGTCTCGGCATGTATATGTCTGACGTCGAAGTGGGGAGTAGCTAAGTCGATGTAGACTAGAGGACAACCTGATGGAGTTGCTTCTTGTCTCACTCGCCCTGAATTCCGGGCCGACGGGCTAATTCCGGGCCGACGGGCTTGTGCGGCAACGAGCCGTCTTACTTGCCCCCTTATTGAAATTCTTAATAATGTTTAGCAAGCCCTACTCCCTCTTTTTATTTTGTGCTGGATCCTGTATCTTCCAAGCTGAGCACTTAGTCTTGCTGAAACCTTCCTGGTGGTGGTAGCAGAATGTTGAGCTTTCAGGGAGTGTGCTAGCCGACTGAGTCTCAGCCACCCAGTGTGTAATTAAAGTCTACACTCTTATCAACATACAGATTGGCCTGTCAATGTTTCAGGATTGTTCCTTTTGACAAAGGTCATTTACTTAAGGAGCTATATGCCAAATAACCTGTTTGACCTGGGTGTTTTTTTTTTTTAAAAAAAACTATTCAGTGGGTTATTTCTACATCAAATACATCAACGACTCTTGAGACTGAGAAGACTGAAAAATGGCTTGGTTGTGTATGTGATAGTGCATAGTTCTAAAGAAAAGAGGTGGTGGAACTGGCAGAGTCCCCCAGATGCTAAGTTCTGAACACTTGTGAGGGCTGAGGTGCATTCCTAGACCTCCCTGGGAGATTTCTGACACACTTCCAGAGTAGCCTTAGCCTCTGTGAAGGAGGTCACCTGTCACCACTGCCACCACGAAAGGTCGTTTAAATGATTCTGTAACTGAGCTTGGTTATGTTCTGGCCAGTGAGAGATGGTAGCATTCGCTCCATGTTGCTCTGTGGCTAATTCCCTTTGCTTCTTTAAACTCTCTTCCCAGCTCTTTCTAAACAGTTCCGTTGTTAAAAGTGATGTTATCTTTCCCGCCTAAGGGTGGCCATTTTCAAGAAAATAACTGTCACCCTGACTGTATGAGTCTTGCCTATTCAAAATTACAAGTATAATTTCATTTTTATTGGGTGATAACCTTTCTTTGTGACAAAGATTTCTCTTTCTTTTTTTAAAAAAAATAATTGTGATTCAGTATTTCTTTACACACTTTAAGCCCTGTTTTATGTAATGCTGCTTTTATAAAGAAAGTTGTGTGGCTTCACGCGCTGTCAGTTCTGCAGACACGGGTGGTCTAGAGTGCTAAGTGAAGCCTGACCGCTAGGTCACGGGAAGGGAAGAAGATGTAGTTTATGTGAAAGTTTGGGCTCAAATGCAGTATTCCTGTTGCTGTAATGGAATTCTGAATTCCCCAAAGAGAAAAGTCCTAGTACTGATTTTATATCTGTACCGCCTTGAATGCTTTTTTTCGATCTACCTGGTCAAAGGAGGGGAACTTAGATAGTGGGTCCCTGGTCCCTTTTGCTTCTGCCTGCGAAAGACACCATGTCTTGCCCTGCATCTGGACTTGCTGCCATAGTACACAGCCTTGGCTGTCCCTGCTGAGACAGACTGAATCATACATTTGGCTTCTGGGTCACTGAAGCAAAGGGGGAACTAAGCTGCCTGAGATGTCTGTGTGTGAACTTCAGAGTTTTCCTTACTTGCACATAGTACTTGCGTCAGAATTTACCTAATATGATTATTTCAAATAGATACTATTAATTTTTAATTAATATTTCTTTCATAGAAACTTAAATTTATTTATTATTACGTTTATTTATTTAGGATGTGCATGTGAGTTTGAACATGCTACGTATGTATGTGGAGGTCACTTGGAGACTTGGCGGAGTTGGTGATTTTTCCCTTCCTCCCTGCGAGACCTGAGAATCAAATTCAGGATGTCAGGCTTGGTGGTTATCTTTATTCACTGAGCTGTCTCATCAGCTTTCATGGGAACTTTTAAAAATGTGTTTATTTTATTGTGTGTGTGTGTTTTGCCTGCATGTGTGAGTGTACACCACATGTGTGCTCAATGCCTGCAGAGGCCGGAAAAGGGCATTGGGTACCCTGGAACTGGAGATCTATGTGCTTGTAAATTTCCATGGGATGTGGATACTGGGAATTGGACCTGGATGCTCTGGAAGAATAGCCAGTGCCCTTAACCACCGAGCTACCGCTCTAGCTCTATTCACTAATGGTTTTTAACTTTCCCCGAATGTTATATTGCCAAGAATAAAAACTTGCCAAAATAACCCCACATGGTTCTGGTTTGGTGCCTTCTATCTATATGTCAAAAATAGAAACCTCACAGTGTTGGGGAGGTATGGGAGACCCATTAGCATCATGATGAGGCTACCTGAAAGAGGACCCATCAAAAAAGTATCTCCTGATATGATTTCTTGGCCACCAATGTCATATCTATGACATACCTATACTTCTAGAGAAATAGGCCATTTTCTTCGCGAGCCCTGCCTTGAGGGATGAGATTTGGTAGGTGCCGAGAAAGCCCCTTCACTTGTTACACTCTCAGACTCCACCATTATAATCATTCCTTTAGATTTATATTTCGATTTTGTTCAGTAATTACCTATTTAAATGTAAATTGCTCTGTAACCTTTTAGTAGTCTCCTAAAGATTGCTTTTCCTTCTTATTGGGACTGACTTTCCACCAAAGATCAGAGGCTAGACATCCGACTGTGGAAAGGTTCAAAGAAGTCCTTAAAGCAAATGTTACACTTTCCTCAGTTGACTTAAAGAAGTAGGGTCTTCTTCAGGACTTCTTTTAGCCTAGAGTAGCCTCCTCTTCCATGCTTTCTTCACTACTACACATTCTACAACGCTCACGTCAAATTTCAACACTTTTGAGCCCACCCCAAGTGCTGAAGGCTCCATTGCTCACGAAAAGTCCCCAGAGAGGCCCACTCTTGGCCCTTTTAAAATGAACTTACCCCTTCTTCTAGCCACCAGGGGAATGGTGTGAAGCCAGGAAACCAAACACCATAGGCTATGGCAAAAAAACAGGAAAGCGAGGGCCACAGTGTAAGTTGCTGTAAGCTGATTGCACAAGAACATTCCTTACGCAACCCGGTTGGGAGAGGTAGCATTCCAACTCCCCAGACTTGGCCCAGGGACACCCTGCCTTGTTCCCGTACACATGAATCACTGCAATAGTCAGACAGGAAGCTTGGCGAGGTGTGGACCCAGAAAAAATCGAAAGAGAAATCATTTCTTTCTTTTCTAGCCCTGGTCTCCAGCTCTCCTGGAACTATCTTTCTCACGCCCTAGCTGGCTGCTGAACATATGTGGGCAGGGAGGATAAAGCATTATTTCTGCAGAGCATAGCGCTGACTCAGCATTTAATACCGGCACCTCTGGCACAGATTACTGCTTAGCACAATTTATGACCATCCACTGTTTCTAAATCCACAGTGAGGCTTCGGTGACACCGCGCTGGCAAAGGGACACACTGCCACAATGAGAAGTGTGCTGTGGTGCTGGACTTCAGTCCTCCACCCCGGTGCTAGGTGACATGAGGAGACCTCCTTGCCTCCTGGTGTACCACATTTTCTTGTCCAGGTTGGAGGTGAGGGGGAGGTAGTGGCAGGTGATGAGTCTTCCTTCCTGGCAGGGTTGCTGAGTGTTCTTGGTAAAATCCGATGGTTTAGAACCCATGGGGCATTGATGGGCCAGACATCATGAAGCTTGAGTGCCTCCCCCTTGTCTTTCTGTTCTGTTTTATTTCTGTTGATTGAGACAGTCCTCTGTGTAGCCCCAGCTGTCCTGGAACTCGCTCTGTAGACCAAGCTGACCTTGAACTCAGAGATCCTCCTGCCTTTGCCTCCTGCGTGCTGAGATTAGAGGCATGTGCCACCACCGCCTGGCATTTTTTTCTTCAGTTTTTTTACAAAATTAAAATATAATTACATTTTTCCCTTTCCTCTTCTTCCTTCTAACCCTTTCTATGTCCCCTCTTTCCATAATTGTTTGTCAAATTCATGACGTTTTTCATTTTATGTTTATATATATATATATATAGACACATACACATATATAACATGTGTATACATATAATATATATGGATATATTGTATAGTTATATAGTTAGGCACATGCAGGCTTGTGTGTCTGTGCCTAACTATGTAAACACAGCCTGTTGAGTCTGAGTCCATTTAGTGTTACCTATATGTACATAATTCCTGCTGACCACTTGAATTTGATAACCAATTAGGGGATCTCATCCCTAGACAAGTCGACAAGTCTATTTATCCTGAGCCCAACATTCCTTAGTTGACTGTAGCTCTTTCTCTAGGGGTGGGGCCCCTTGAGATATCCCGCTTCTATGTTAGGATGCCTATGGTGTTGCCATTGCTCGTGTCTTGTTTTGGCAGCCATACAGGTAAAATATCTTCGCAGTTCCAGGGGATAGAATCTCATGGCAGATATCCTGGTCTTCTGGTTCTTCCCACCTTCTGTCCTCTCTTGTGCAGTGTTCCCAAACCTTAGGTGCAGGAGAGCCCAGTGCTGTACTTGCCCCATTTCTTCCTTGTGCACCAGAGTAATACATTCAAAACAAAGAGGAGTTCTTCAAGCAAACTGCCATGCGCGGAACTGGAGTGAAGGGCACCACCATTAACTCCTTAGTGCATTTCTCACGCTGTGATAGGTTTGCTTGGAACTGAAAGTTTGGTAATGATTTAATTCCCTATTTACTTGATCTTAATGATGTAGGATTATCTTGGGAATTGTCAGAACGTCACGATCACCATCCTGGCTGCCCTCTCCGACTGGCTTGTACTCTGTGAGCAAAGCCAAATATTTGTGTGGCGTCCTGGAGAGAGGAACAGCGGGACACCGGTGCCCTGCCCTGGGGGAGCTGCCCAACACTGCGTTGCCCATGTGAACTCTTCTAGTGTACTACATGAGTTGTGACAGAACAGGGCCCAGGGGACAGGAAGAAATGACCTTGGCTGGTCCTCTTAGGTAACCTTCAACCATATTCATCAGAGGCTTAAATAATAGTGTTCACTCTCTCCCACATGACAAAGAAAAGATCGCCCGGGGAGGGCCTCGGCAGGACGTGAAGGTGAAATCTGGATAGTGGAAGTCATAATTTGGGTCACATTTGAAGTTATAAAGCTTTGCTGTCGCTGTTGGTGACCATTGGCCTAAGGAAAAGCACTGGTTCGGAAACATCCTCTGAACTGTTTTGCTTTAGAAAGAAAAAAAATAGTAAAACCCCCGCACAGAATGGAAACATTGGGTCGCAGGTGTAAACCCTTAGGCTCTGTTTCCTCCGTGAGTACAGTGCTGGTCTCAAGGACAAAGAAAGAGAAAGGAGTTTCACTTTGAAACCAGAGTCAGGGTGGCTGTGACCACAGTCCCTGTGAGCATCTGGTGTCAGTGGGGAGAAGAGAGCTGCGGCCATGGAGTCAAAGTGCCTGTCCTTTTCCTACTATGATGGATTTGGCTCTGCTTTAGAGTTTTCTCTGTGAGGTGTTAAGGGTTCGCTGCTTGGGGACTGGTAGTTAATTTGAGCCTGTGGGCCACTCTCCCCTTGCCTGGCATTCTATCTGTAACACTCTACCCTGTGAGTTTAGCTGAACTGGCCCGGGGAAGCCAGCGCAGGCCTGAGTGACTGGAGTGCACTGTGGGAAGCTGTGGCTAGAGACGAACTGTTCACCTCCTCAAAGGAGAGGTGCAGCTGGGAAGCTGTGCCCAGAATCCTCTGTGGTGCTTTTCCTTCTCGGCAAGACTAAGAGATTTGTCCCCCGAGGAAAGAGAGACGAGAGTTAGAAGCTGTACCACTGCCAAGCCTTGCCAAAACAGCATTCTTACTCTTTCTAGTTTTTTCTGGGCTAGAGCCAACATGGTCCCTGTCATCCCACCAGAGGATGTGGCAGGGACCCCCAGTTGTGAGAGGCAATGAAACACGCACTCTTGAAGTGGGTCCCCAAAGTTTCTTCATAGCTCCTAGATCACTGGGGCTGAAGCCAATGCAGCCAGGGCTTCTGAGATTAGGGTCTGAGTAGTAGGCCTAACATGGTTTCTTGCCTCTCTTTAAAATCCCCGTAACGTTCCCATGATCCTGCTCTACAGCCATCACTTTTTGTTTAAAGGTTGATATTAAAGTTTCCTGAAAGCTCTTCTGAGCTTTGAAATGGTTTTCTTAATGCTTCCAGCCTCCTCCCCATGGTTGTTAAAAAAACAACCTCGATCTCATTTGAGGCACCTGGTACCTTGTGGGACATACAGTTAGATTCGCAGACATCGCTTGCTGGATGTGTCTTTATGACGTGATGTCAATGTGGACAACTTTAAATCATCTTCACAAGCCAAGTCCATATGTGTACTCACATAGACCGTCAGGACTGTCACAGTTTGCCAGGGAGTATTTGGGAAGATTTCCTGAAAATAGTTTTATTTTAAAATTCCATCTTTCTGATAATATAAGAAATAAGCTATCATTGAAGAAAGTTCGAATTTTAATGATAAAAAACTTGATTTATAGCCAGGCGGTGGTGATGAACAGATTTAATCCCAGCGCTTGGGGATCAGAGACAGGCGGATCTCTGTGTGTTTGAGGCCAGCCTGGTCTATAGAGTTAGTTTCAGGACAGGCTGCAAAGCTATAGAGAAACCCTGTCTCAAAAAAAAAAAAAAACCAACCAAACAAACAAACAAAAACTTTATTTGTAAATGGCACTACACTGTGTGTGTGTGTGTGTATAGAAAGAGGTTGTATATGCCTTGAAATGTACATGAGTTGTTTTATATATTATTCTACAACTTTTTTTATTTTAGTTTAGTCATGTATGGCATTTATATGATATTTATTTTGCTAGAGAAATAGCCAAACTGAAGTACCTCAAAAGCATTTGGGGCTAGAGAGATGGCTTAGTGGGAAACAGCACTGACAATCTAGCTTTGATTCCCAGCACCTACGTGATGTCTAACAACCATCCGCAATTCCAGTTCAAGTGCGTCCACACCCTCTGCCGGCCTCCGTGGGCACCAGCCATGCATCTGGCGCGCAAATGTGCATGCAGACAAAGCACTCAGAACATTCATACACATGAAATCAATGCTTGAGAAATATTTTCCAGGATACTTTTAGATATATTTTGGAGCAAAACTTTTTTTTTTTTCTGCTTTAGAATTGCAAGCTGTAAAACCTGGGCTGCCTCTGTCTCTTGGTCTGACTCCAGCACACTTCCCGGAGGAGAAAGCAGAGCTCTGGAGAGTGTGTGGCACATTCAGGGGCACACTGGCAGCTGATGACAGGATAGGGGATAGAACCCAGGTCCCCTGCCAACCTGCCAGCTGTGTCTTCTCGCCAGTACAAATCTTCATGAAGTATTTCTCTTCATTCCTGTGAATGAGCTCCGGGTTCATAAATGTTTTCAGTCTCAGCACAGTAATAGCAGAAGTGTAAGCCACTATAAATCTAAAGAATGGGTCTGTGAGTCTCTGGGAAGAAGAGAATCGGACTTGGTTTAACTGAGGCCCCTGAGGTGCTTATAGCCGAAGTGTGTGGCTGCATAGCAGGGTTTCTAGGTGACGCTGTCTCACGTAACAGGTAACAGCAGCAGCTTCTTCTCCTCCTCTACTTCCTCCTCCCCTTCCTCTCCCTCTTCCTCCTCTTCTTCCTTCCTTCCTCCTCCTCCTTCCTTCATTTCGTCAGCCTCTGAGAGGTTTGGGGAGTGGTATTTCCCCTGAACTTGTGATTAACTTGTGGGAACCCAAGAACACTGTTACTCCAAAAGGGCCGTGCTACAGTAAAGGTGTTCATCGTTTTAGGCAGCCTTCTGTCCTAAACCACACAAACGAGAGGGTGCTTGCCTGTTTCTCTTTTCTCCCCATCTTGTCTAGTTTTCTTTTTATTCTTTCATTTGTTTTGAAGGCAGTGTCTTTTTGTGTAGCCCTAACTGTCCTCCAGCTCGCAGAGATCTGCCCAGCTCTGCTTTCCAGGTGCTGGGATTAAGGATGTGCGCCAAGATACCCAGGTTCCTTGCTTCCTTTCTGATCCTTTCTTCGGCAGGTTTCCTCCTATGAAACCACTGCTCCACACCTCTTCTGAATGCTGCCAGTTCTTTACTCTCTGCCGGGAAGACAAGAGTGTTAGCATGCCAGATTTAGACCATAGTTTTTGTAGTGTGCTTGTGTATGTGTGTGTGTGTGTGTGTGTGTGTGTCTGTCTCTTTGTGTGTGTATCTTGACATTTGAGTGACCTCAGGGTCTAACCACATTCTCCACAAAAGAAAGGTTCTGAAGACTTGCAGGAGAGCATTGGTCAAGAGGTTGCCCTGTGCAGGACACATTGGAATTCTGTGCATGTATAGCCAGAAGCAGAAAAGTGCCGAGCGGCTTTCAAGGCTCCGAAAATATGCACAAGTATTTGGTGACAACGTCAGAACTCTGCCTAGCTGTCTTTGATTCCAAAGATATCCTTAGGGCCACTGAATAAATTACAGATGCTTTTCAAAAAATATTATTTAATGCTTATATTAAATAATTGATTCTCGACTGTGTAGACTAATCAAGTTATTGCTGCACTGGCTTAATTTTCTCCGCTCACATTTAAGATACTACTTTGTTTAAATGGGTGATGGTAGGATCTTTTGTTATTCTGTAGAAAGGAAACACTTTTTGACCCACCAGAGCAAAGCTGCAGCCCTAAACTGTTCCTGGTTTCTTTAGCAGAGTAATGGTTCCACCCTCTCTTGCCTAGATTACCACCTGTAGAGTCCTTTTCTCTGTATTTAGTATCTGACATGTGAGACCTCTCTTCAGGAGTGTATTGACTGCATCCCCAAAGATGCTATTTGGAGCTTGCCCTCAGTGACGTCCTAAGTGGTACCTTGAAATCCTAAAAGAACTCAGCAGAATAGCATTCTTTGTATTCTCAGTCCAGTTTCAGTGAGTGCGTAGTGCTTGCTTCAGATGAGAATTACTTATACCTGTAAATTACAATTATGGTCATTTTTAACTAAGACTTTTCATTTCTCTCTCTTACCACTATCCTTTCGATTTTTTTTTTATATTAAAATCTTTTGTTTTTAAATGCAAGGTCTCCTGGAGCCTGAAAATTCAGGAAGCGCTGGTGGTCACCATCAATTCTAATTTCCACCTCTTTTATTGAAATGCGCAGATGGCCCAGACTTTGGAATTTCTCCTGCTCTGAAAACCCAGAGGGCTAGGGGGCCAAGTTCAGAAACGCTGGGCTCTTGTGCCTGCGGTTGTGGCTGCTTCCTCGTTTTCACAGCTGCACCTGCCGTATTTGCATGACAGCCATGGAATGAACGTGGAGCGCGCGTTTGTTTTCCACGCAGCATATCCTAGGATATGTTCAGAAGGGGAGGAAGTTAACAGGCTCATTTCCCCCATTTCAACAAGTCCATTCCTCTAACTGTCACAGACGCCCATAGGAGCCAAGGCTTTCCTTGGGGTCTTTGAAATTGATTAGCATCTCTGATGAGCCTTCAAGTTTTATGATAATGGTGGTAGCATTGATCCCCCACCCCTTCTCCTTTTTTATTTGAGATATTGGAAGTAGGTCAGCTGTGTGCCAGATTCAGCTGGCACATTTTAAATGACGAAGGGTATTAGTTTGTTCAGATCTGTTGCTTTCCCAGAAAGGAAAGAAAAAAAAAAGAGCTAATACCTTCTCTAAGAATGAGGTTCTACTCACTCACGTTTTCAATAAATCAGTTACACTGATATGCTTGCTGTGTGACAGACTGCAACCAAACCTCATTATTCATACATGTCTGTGTGATGTTACCGAATCAATTTGTGCTGTATCCATTTTACACTCATGGATAGTTCACGGTCCCTTATGTGCGGAAATAGTCAGCAGGCAATAATGGGAGACACGAAGCAGAAATGGACGGGGCCCATAATCCTTTGCGTCGTGGTGCAAGATCCAATTCTTAAATTCATTTTTAGTACCTTTTTTTTAAAAAAAAAAAAAAGAAAAAAGTTCTCATCATCATGAGGGTGGTGTCAACAAAATCACAGAGCAGGCACTTTTCAAACTTCTAGATTTTATTTAGCTTTTAGCCTTCTGTGGATTGTTAGCCAGTCCATACGTACTGAGTGTTAGGGCAGGTCATTCCCACATGTAATTCCTCATCGACAGTAGTAGTCTCTCTGTAATGCAGTAAACTTTTCTCACTGAAGAAAACCGTAGCAGCTAGAAAAGTTAAAAGTGCTCCCTAATGCGTTCCCTTTGGAACAGCCAGCCAGCTCCTAGGCCTGTAGGAGAAGAATTAGGAAATGGTGGTAGTTACATGTGGCTGAACACGGTGAGGTTTTAGAGATGGCGGACAGTGACGGCCACTAAATTAGCAAGATCCAGTGAGGCTCTGTCCCCAGGTCTCCCCAGTGGGATTCCAGACAGTACGGTCCACTGAGGGATCACTCCTAACCCACCCTCTGTCCGCGGAGATTCCCTCCACTGGTGCCATGGTAGAACCATTCCGTTCTGCTCACCCTCCCTGTGCTCTCTCCACGGGTGGTTTCTTAGAGAAAGTACCAGTTCCCTGGTCTTCAGTCATGTCACCCACAGTGATCCTGGAGGTGACATCCTCAACTCTGTCCTGGGATTCAGGAACACAGTCTTCTCTTGTGCTGCCGTTTTTAAATCTGGGGATCTTTGATGCCCCATTCCACCTCTGCAAGGTGACAGCTTCTCAGCTCTCTGACATCGGTGTGTGACAAATGATCTCCAACAACCTCTCTACGTCAGCCTCTGTTTGTAGTGTTTGTAGGCCTGGTTTTTTATTGATCCCTAGAACATTTCTCTTTTTTTTCTTCTGTATCCAGAGAAATATTAAAAAAAAAAAAGAAATGTTCCTACTGATATCTTAAAACCTTCTTAATTTCAAAGTAATTGTGAAAGGAGAAATGCTTCTTAGGTCAAACAACAAAGAGTTGTCAGTGTGCATTTATGAAAAAGCATATCTCATTGTCAACATAAAAAAATCAAGAATTGTACTTAGAGTCCTTTGTAGAGAATCAAATGGAAGAAGAGAATGATCTTGAATGAATTCATTAAAATATCAGCAAAACTCTGAAGTTTACAAAGAAAGGCTAAATTATTCTGTTTTTCCCCAGATAGTATGATGGGTGATTAAAATTTCTATTGCATAAAAGACAAGGCTGTGGGGGAAAAAAATACCTCCTAAAATGCTCACTCTTCCACAGAGGGGCTCGATCACTTTTAAAAAAACCTTTTTAAATTGGTTTGTGAAGGGAATTCTAGGCTTAGCTTCTCCTACAATCTGAGCAAATAATTCATGGTACTGATCCATAAACAGGTTTTCTAGCCCTCATTTCTGCACAACAAAATCATCATATCCAGTGTTCCCTTGGAGCTGGGATTGCCAGTCCGCTAAGAGAGGCTTTAGTAGTTCACTCCGTAGGCGCCTGGCTTCTCCTCCCTGCCTTTGTTGCTCTCGCTGTCCACACCCATGGAATGTCTCTGCTGACTTCATGTCTAAAATCAGAGAAAGCATACTCCCGTGCAAACTTTGACTTATATACCAGAAAATGTAATTAGAAGTTCATGGCTCTGTCCCTACGATGGGACCGAATTCTCCGAGCACCAGGAGTAGACCTGGTCCTTACTTCCTTGCTGTCCCACATGACGCCCAGCCCACAAAGCTCAGCAAAAACTTTTGAATAATCAGTCAACTTATTTACCATGAAAAGCACACGAGACTGCTGAAAACTATTTTTAAAAAAAAGTGTAAAAGATGAGAGAAACAAACATGCTAAGAATACCTTACCCTCATGGAGCATTGCGTTTCCGTGTTAGCTCCCTGCAGCTAACTCTAATAATAAATACGGTACCCAAAGCAATGTCATTCACACAGAGCAGCACGTCACTTGAAGGTCAGAATTGTTGACCAGAACACGTTTCAGAATGTCTTCTCTTCCCAGTTACTTCATCTGCAAAATGAGAATAAACGGCTTCAGCTCCATGTCGGTGCTCTGAGGGCTGAGGAGGAACTGCAGTGAGAAATGCAGAGGGGACCCGTTCTGACGACTCATCAGAATATGTGCTACGTCAGACATGTGCTATGTCAGACTTGTGTTACGTCAGACATGTGCTAAGTCAGACACGTGCTAAGTCAGACATGTGCTACGTCAGACATGTGCTACGTCAAACGTGATAAGTCAGACACGTGCTATGTCAGACGTGCTATGTCAGACATGTGCTAAGTCAGACATGTAATAAGTCAGACATGTGCTACGTCAGACATGTGATACGTCAGACGTGATGAGTCACTATGTTTTGTTTTTCCGTTTATTCATTTATGTATGTGTGGGGTGGTATTAAGATGAATATGTGGAGGTCAGGAATCAATTTGTGGGAGTCAGTTTTCTTCTTTCACTATATGAACTTGGGGACCTAATTCAGGTCTTCAGGCTTGGTGGCAGGCTCCTTTACCCACTGACTACCCATCTTCCCCACCACCCCGACACCCTTTAAATTTAATTTGACTTCTCAGAACAATTCAAAATTTCCTTCTTGATCAAAACATTCTGTAAAGTTAACTGTTTTTATAAAGTTAGCTAACTAGCGTTTCTAAACTACATTATAAAGCTATAGCTAATAGGTCAGGGAACCGTTAAAGGAGACTCGGTTTTGGTTTGTTTGTTGTGTGTTTGTTGAAGACTGGCTTGTTCCTGCCTCTTTGGGGTGCTGTGTTAACTGGCGAATGATGGTTCTTTTGGAGAGGATAGCAGATCATTCGCTGATGAACATTCAGGGAGAAAAGAAAACCATAAAAGTCGCGTTTCTTTCAGCAACATTTGATACATCAAATTCTCACATTTTAAGCCTATTACAGATGCCTGCAAAGGGGTTCAGCAGTTGACTGGTTCAACTGCGGCTGTTGGATGTTAGGCTGACTGTGGGGCCTGGCTGCAAACAGAAAGAAAGGAAGCACATGGCGTTTGACCTGCAGAAGGGACTTTGCTGCCTGGAAATGCACAGGAAGCATGAGGCATGGGATGCGCAAAAGCTGGGTCACACAGTTGCCTGTGATGTCCTCGGAATGTACCAACAACATACATCTTTATAGGAAATAGACTTAAGTTTCTTCCTCCGAATTCTTGCATGGCCATCTTGGACAAAGGGTATTTCCCACCAGAAGACTCACTTGGACAGGTGGGGATGCAGGAGGTTACAAAGAGCTCCTCTAATCCCCCCCCACTCCCACTCCCCACCAGGCAGCAAAGAGACTGGGTGCATCTGCTGGGACCGGCTTGGTTTGCTCTGCTACCACATACCCTCCCCCCAACTATTAGCACAGTTGCAGCCACCCTTGATTTCAAAACATCTTTTCTTAAAATAAGATGCTTTTCGGTTCTCCAGAGGCTCAGCAAGATCTGAAAGGTCTTTGCTCTTGTGTGCTGGTGGCTACCCATGCCACTTTTTACGCCTCTCCCAGAGTCACAGTGCTTTGCATGTTAGGACAAGCCTTGCTGGATTGAGGACAGTGCCTGAACAGCTGGCTTCTTCGAGCACCCGTGCGCACTGCCCTGGTGTTACTAAACAGTCATTCCTTACCTCTTTTTCTTTTCTTCGGTGCTGAAGCAAGTTTCTGCATGTTCACAGAGAGGAATTCAGAAATGGCTCAGCGCACACTGGGGAAGAAATCTGCAGGACACCCTCATTCCTTTAGGTTAAATTAACTTTAGCTTCATGTGTACGGTGCCTACACGACCCCTCCTTAGCCCTCCCTGTCACGGTGTTTTCAGTTAAGCCCACCAAGTCAGAGGAGGAGTTAATATCGTTGTATTATGTCAGTCAAAGCTAAAACTGTGCTAATCAGACATCAGATAAACACAAACCATTTCCAAATAGAGGCTGGTGCTTTCTTTGTGGGAAGCATTCAAAACCTGGTGTAGCTGCACCCAGACAGGAAATCTAAGCATTAAAGTTGTCTGAACATATGCTCATGCTGACTGGACCAATGTTAGCTTTCCAGATCGTCACGTGCCTTGTGGGAAAAAAAAGAGTAATTCACACTGAGTAAAGTGAAGAGAATTATTCGTTACCAACTTGCAGCAGCGAGCCCACATGCCCAAGAAAGAAATCCTGGGTGATTTATTACATATCCGTGTGATTTCCTTTAGTGATAGGAGAGACATTGAAGACGGATTGAAGTGTTTCCTCTTCCAGTCAAACAAATACTGAGATAATTTTTGATTTAAAAAAAAAAAAGTATCCTTTTTAAAACTTGCACATTACATATACAGGCTTCTTCAGTTAAAGGTTTTCAAAGAAAACTCTGGGCACATTTGAATACCAAATATCCGTATTTCTATTCCCCAGTGTGGCTGGTTAGTAATTCTTGATCCCATAAAGAATTTCAAAAATGTGCCAGCTTAAGGAGGTCAGAGGTCAAAACGCAGAGGTGTTTCATGTGCCTTCACCCCACCCCCGTCTTATTGATAGGCTGTTGACATGGGTCTTCTGTGAATTCCAGAGCCCTATTCCTGTCTGCCTGAGCAGAGGAGAAGTGAGCGCTCAGATTTCAGGATGTAAAGTTTTGTTTAATTTCAGTCAATCATTTGTTGATGTCAAGGGTACCAGATGAAACGCATCCCCCGAATGAGCCTTGCGATCTCTGGGTCTGTGCATATAAATCGTCTGGCTGGCCTTGACACCACGTCCAACAAGCCCCACTGACACTGACGGGGACCAGATGTGTAAGGCCGTGGAAAAGACATTAGGTTTTGACACGAACTGACTGACAGTTACATTTGGAGGCACCAGGCGAAGAAGGCTGGAGATTTTGTCCAGTCTGGCAGGTAGATGGAGGTCTGTGTGTAATGTTATCAAATGTTTTAAACACTTCACTGTGGCTAAAAGCATCTCCATCCCTGGGCCTGAATGTGAGCTCCTCAGACTCGGGACTCCAGTCGCTTGCTCTACTCGCTCTAATTTTTATAACCACATTAGGAAGAAAGTTTAAGAAGCAAAAAATCAAACTTACAAGGCATTTACAAAGTTATTCTCTCTCCAACATGTTCTTTCTTATTCTAGCCCAGCTGTACTGTGTAATGTACTAAGCATGACAAATATATAAACAAAGAGGAACGTCCTTAGTAGCATTTGGGGGAGTAAATGATACCTTTTGCATTTTGAATTTTCCCCCCAAATTTTCACCTTTAAGAAATTAAATGTTCTGGGATCATGAATCCCAGTTTTAAACATTTTCACAAAGGAGTAGTAAAGTAAAATATTCTTGGCACAAATTCCTGAGACACAAAAGCCATTTTAACCTGAAGGTGAAGGGAGCAGGAAGATCCTAAAGCGGGGCCTTGGGAATTGAACTTGGCTGGTTTTAATGTAGTGCCTTTGATAGCTGGATGTTTATTCTGTATTCCAAAAATGAAGAGAGGATTTTAACATTCTTTCTCTAGTATTTTGATGAGAAGAAAGTAGAAAATGTTGATTCACAATTTATTAGGCAATTTATTGTTTTTGGTGTAAAGTACCTTAAAGCAACTGCTCTGGAAAGAATTAGGCTTTTTTTTTTTTTTCTTCCAGGGACAGTGTATAGACACATTTTCACTCCCAGGAAACCTGGCTAGCCATATCTGTTTTATTTTGCATAAATGCGGTGGAAGAGTAACAGAAGGAAAATGCCCGTGCTAATTCCGAGGGTAGTTTGCTTTGGTTCCTGTTGGTGACATTGTTTTAACAGTGGGTTAATGGGGGACCTCGTATCTGTCTGCTCTTTCCCCACCTCCATTAGCACCTTTGCCCGAGGTACTGCTGAGAGCTTATGATTGTAATCAAACCCAGCACAATCAGGGGAGACAGTGGGCCAGGTTAGGCCTCTGCTGATCTCCAGCTTGGTCCTTAGCCTCGGATGGCCTTGAGCACTCTTAAATCAAATCTACAGGTGTGTCAAGAATATACCTGCCTGGCTCCGACGTTCTGAAGCCAGCAGGGTCTGCCTGTCTCCTCTGGAACTACCTGAGTTTGTGCATTCTGGCTTGTTTTAAATTGCGACCACAAGGTATTGACGTTTCCCAAAGTAGAAACTTGGCAAACTCCATGGCGAGTGCCATTTTAAAATCACCTAGTCAATAGCTTTGAAGCTCATGAAATCAGTTACCTATAAATAGCTTTTGGTTTGTTTCTGTATGTATATTCTTCTGGAATTCACTTCCTAGAAATCTATTTCCACGTAAAATGACATACATATGGTACAGAAGAACGAGTTCATGTACAACAGGCTCAGATGTCTTAAGTTATACTTAGAATAAGGTAAGATAGTACATGTTTAAGTGATATAAAATTTGTTCTGATAAGAATTTAGACAAAGACATTGTCTAATTTACCAAATATCGGCCTATTTTTAATGAAGAGAGGAATAACTTTTATAACCTTTATACTTTTTTTAAAAAAATTTGCTTTATTTCTGTGAGAGTCTTGCCTGTGTGTACATCTGTGTACCACATGTGCGCCTGGTGTCCAGAGGCCGGAAGAGGATGTCCGATGCCCTGGAACTAGAGTTCCAGATGGTCGTGAGTCCCCATGTGGGTGCTGGGAACTGCATCTAGGTCTTCTGCAAGAGCGATGGATGTTCTTAGTCACTGATCTATTTTTTCCAGATCCAATATATTTCTTTCTGAATATTTTACACTTCTAGAAGTCAATTGAGAATATGGCTATGCCCCAGGAGTACTATTAAGTATAGATTGTACATCACAATCTCCAATCTAATAATAGATTATCAGTTAAAAGTAAAATACCTTTAGGGCCATGGTAGTACATGTGTTTAATCTCAGCATATGGGAGGCAGAGGCAGGTGCATCACTGAGTTTGATGCCAGCCTACGTTACAGAACAAGTTCCAAGACAGCCAGGGTTACACGGAGAAACCCTGTCTCGGAAAAATCAAAAGCAGCTGGCAGTATAGCTCGGCTGGTAGAGTGCCTGCTCGGCCCCTACAAGCTCTGCTTAGTTTCCTAGCCCTTCATAAACCAGGTGAGATGCCGCCCTGGAATTCAGCAGGAAGCCAGAAGTTCAAAGAAAACCTCAACTATGCAGCAAAATATACACAACGAAGTGTGTGTGTGTGTGTGTGTGTGTGTGTGTGTGTATTACTCTAATAAGTGAAAAAGAAAGAATATGGTGTCTTTAGAAGAAAATTATATCAAATTAAGATTTGTTTAAAATGCCATACAGATCAGGGCTAGAGAGATAGCTTAGTGGTTAAGAGCACTGAATACCCTTCCAAAGGATCTAGGTTCAATTCCCAGCACCCATATGGCAGCTACAACTGCCTCTAACTCCAGTCGCACGGGGATCTGGCACCCTCTTCTGGCATCCATGGGCACTGCAAGCACATGGTAAAAATTTAAATAATATACACATTATGACTTTACTATGATAATAAAAATTCATACAAAATTTTAAAAAGAAAACAATCAAGGAGTTCTTTCTACTTATTTGAAGTATTAAGATCTTTTACTGAGATTTTTTTAAAGTTATACACTTGCATGCTTGTGTGTGTATATCTGTGTTTTTGTGGGTTTTTTGGGTGTATGCAATGCAATTCATACATTTGACTAAGAACTAACAGGAATTTCAATTAGAAAGAGACTCCTTAAATTTAATATGTGAAAGATTTTAATTAGTTTTGTGCAATGATTGAGCTTTTATTGTGTATTTGATCATCAAATAGAAGCAAAGGAGTTTTACCAGTGGATGTCAGGTTTGTAAATCTGATATTTCTCAAATGTGTCCAGGCTTAGGTAGTGTATGTTTTCTTCTTAATTTAATTATCCATTCATTACCATTTATTATTTATATATAAAACTGATAAATGTAGATTGAGAATATTTGCTGTGCGCCTCTAAACTGACAAGATAATTGAGATTTCTTTTAAGTATTCAAATTTTATCTTTTCCAATTTTTAAATTCTAAAACTATCCACTATTTTTTCATTTGTTAAGAAAATACTGTGTTCTAATCTTCGTAGTTTTACCCGTTTATAAGCTGGACAGTCTTGTTTTTTTTTTTTTTCCTCTACACATGTACGTAGATCATTAATACAAACCAATGCAGCCGATTTATCAAGTTGCTCTATGGTCAATTAAACGGGAGTATTATCTCAGCAGGGGTAAGTGGCCAAATTACACCTGTGGAAGAAATGGATCTCTGAAGCCTGAGCGCATAGGTGTTACTGTACTAGAGGCCACATTAAGAGTCCTCTAGTGATCGATGGAGCTTATTGACGAGTATCAGTGAATAACAAAGCGATGTCCAAAACTTTTTAATAGTCTTTAAAAAAAAAAACCTATATTTAACCTTTCTCGTCTTGTTCAGGTGCAGTTTCTAGGAAATAGTGTGGTATCTACACCATGAGGAGAGCTCCCTGACCACCTAAGGGATTGATGTTCAGGGATTAATGCCAAGTCCAAGTAGCCCTGTTTCTCGCAGTTCCATAGAGAGCAGAAACCCCCTAGAAGCCTTACTCTTTTTGACTTAATGAATGAATGGAGTAAAATATTACTTCTGAATCACAACACAGAAACATAAATCCCGTGTTCTCATTGGTTTGAGTGGTTTCTGATTTCCATGATATTCTATGTTTGTAATTTTAGAATTCTAAGCACCCCCATGTTTCTCACAAAGCAGAGTCTGATTGACGTGAAGTAATGAACGCTTTGTTGGGACACTTGGATGAGCCACATCTGTCCTGTGTCCCGACTTCCACCCTTCGTCTCCCACTGCTCGGCATCTCATGGTTTTGGTCAATCCCAGACAGATTTGTTTAGCAGCAAATGAAGAAAAAGTCCATTTGATCGATTGGGCAGCACTTTGAATAGTTAGGCTCCCACAATTGTTCTGTGTGAATTATCATTTATAATCCGCTCAGACACATGAGGAAGGAGACAGGCAAGGGTTCCAGGGGACATTTCTCAATCCCAGGCTGTTGCAGGGCGAACATCCTTCTGCCGTACGTCTCCTCCTTCTTCATGTGGAAGTTGAGGCGTATAAAGTATTTCGGCTCATTTGGCCCCCGTCATCCCTGTTTATTGACAGAAATAGTGGCTAGCTTAAAAGGACAATATTTGTGTCCCCTCGGGGATCGACAGGGCTGCCTGCCGCACAGAACAACCGAGCAGGCTGTGTCCTCATATCCAGAAGCCGAGGTGGAAGATAAAAGCAATGACCTCCATCTGTTTGACGTTTTAGCAACAGTATGAACAGGATCTTAAATTACCCACTCAGTTAAGGCACTTAATTATATCTTCTGAAAGATTTCGGGAGAGAAATTTTATTTGTCCAGAGAGGGCGATGCGGAGGTTTTTCTCCTATCATTTTTAGTAGCGCTGAGCAGGTGTAAAGACCTTTTCCTCCAAGGCATCTTCCATACTCGTACCCCTTTGTTGGGGAGTTTGAAAGCTAGACAGCTCCTCCAGGGCCTTAGATGGTGCGAGAGCCGGAACCGGGTGAGAAGGTACTTGGTGGAAATTGCTAGATGATGATGTCATTGACTTTTCTCTTTGCTGTGCTTCCCATCTTCTCTTGGGTGGCTACACCCCTCAGTGTGGCAGGTGGAGTCCTACGGGGTGTAAGAAACTAACTGCGCAGTCTCTTGGAGCTTCTCGCCTTTTGCCATCACCTAAGTTGTCCTTGGTTCTGTCGTTTTCTGGACAGAAAGAGTTGACGCGTTTGTCCTTTGTGTAGTGTGTTGCCATGTTTTTCTTTTTCTTTTTTTCCTTTTCCTTTTGTTTGTTTGAGACAGGGTCTCTACATAGCCCTGACTGTCCGGGAACTCACTATGTAGACCAGGCTGACCTAGAACTCACCGAGATCCTCCTGCCTCTGCCTCCCAAGTGCTGGACTTAAAAGCTTGTATTACCATGCCTGGCTTGTTGCCGTGTTTGTTTGTTTATGTTGATTCGTTTTGTTTTGTCTCACTTTTCCGTAGCAGTCATCAGACAATCGTGGTGCTACCTTTGAGAATGTTTTTATTCAGGTGTAATAATCTAATCCAGGGGTTGAGAATTATCTCAGTATCCAGCTAAACGTTACCGTTTAGTTGTCGAAATAATTCAGTTACCATTTACATACCGACTAACTGTTCTCTACACACCCCATTTCGTCTCTGTTTTATGATAGTGGTGGTGATGATGGTAATGATGATGATGAGGAGGATGCGTGTATGTCTGTGTACCTTGTGGGTTCCTGGTGCCCTCAGAAGCCAGAAGATGGGGTTGGATCCCCAGTACTGGGGTTACAGATGGTCGTGGGCTGCCAAGTGGATGCTGGCACTCGAACTTAGGTCCTTTGGGAGGGCAGCTACTGACCGTAACCTCTGAGCCATCTCCGTTCCCCAGGAAGTATTTCATTTGTGTTTTGCTTGTTATGCTTGCAGGGTTGGAGATAGAAACCAGGGCCGAGAATATTCTAGACAAGCGCTTTACGGTTGAATCACACCCCCAGCCTGTGTGTTCCCCATTGAAACGGAAACTGTGATACCGACTTGTTCACTTTCTTATTTAAAAAGTGATAAATTAGGAGATTAAATCGTGTGCTCAAATTCACAGATGATAAAAGGCAAACGGTCTCACACTCACTCTTCCTTTGGCATGTGACACGAGAGAGCTCCCAAATAACGGACGGACCTTGAGGATTATCTTTAACCCTCCTCTGATGTTGTGGCCTCTCTGTAGCCTTTCTCTTGTTCGTCTCCTTTCCTTTAATCCCACAGATGCCCTGTTTAAGCCCGCTTCATATCTAGGCGATCACAAGAAGTCAGAGAGTTTGTGTTTAATCTAACTCGCAGCTTTCAACAATGCCACATGTCCTGCATAGAATAGGGCCTCTAAAAATAGCCACCGGATAGATGCAGAAGTGAATAGTTTTTTGGCAGATGACTAGGAGCAAAATTCCCCAGCTGATGCCTGTGAGGAGTGTGTGTGTGGTGTGTGAGTGTGTGTGATGTGTGAATGTGTGTGTGTCTCTGTGTGTGTGATGTGTGAGTGTGTGTGTGGTACCACGGTGTGGTGTGTGTGTGTACCTAGTCTTTTGCAACAGAAACCTAACGATTTGCTCCAGGCTTGCTTTCTGTCTGTCTAGGCTGCCTTCTCCAGGACTAAGAGAATAATCCCGTTAGCACACAAACCTAACCACATCTGCACCTTCTCAGAAATCTTCCCTGTGTCTTCAGTGCCTGTCGGATGTTGTTGTTTGAGGTGCAGCTTTGGCTCTCCCTGGTAGCTTCACTTGCTCTCAACAAACATGGCTTCAGGCCTTTCTGGGTTTGTAGGTCACAATGCCTGAGAAGTCCACCCCTCTGCTTCTTAAACTAAATCTGTCTCTGTTTCAAAATCCAGCTTGTCTGAAGTCTTCACGAACTCTTTCAACGTCTGTCCTTGTCATCTGCGAAGAGGCATAGTATTTGGTAGCAGTATCTCTGTGGACATTGGTTACTTAATTGTTGTGACGGACTTGTGTGGCAGTCCGTCCTCCGTCCCACTGCTTGTCCACTCCTGTGTCTTAATTCATTTTAGTTTCTCCGCCTCAGGTACAGTGCCTGAGCCCCAGAATGCTATCAATATACTTGTCTGTAATGAATTGACCAATTAACAGAGACAAGACATACATACGGTTTTACAATCAGATATGTTGTTCTAGCAAAGTGTGGTTTTAAAGTTTAAATTCAAACAAGCTTTTTTTTTGGCAGAAATCTATACATCATAGTGTGCTATGAGATTTCTTTAGAAAATCTATAGATTTCTATAGAATATCTATAAGATAGCCTGCCTTAGTAGAATGTAGAAGTCACAGTGTTCTCCTACTGTCCCATCCTGCATTTCTGTCTTCCTGTTCAGGGCCTCTTTCCTGAAACCCCCTCCTCATCAAAATGTCCCCCACATAGTCAGTGGCCTGTTCGGTTTTAGTCTTGTGTGTGATAGGTGTTAGTGTGTTAGAGAAATGCCCATGTGCTGATGCACTGACCAGCTAGTGTGATTTTCCTCCCAGCAGACACACTCCATACATGGGTGAGGACAGATGTTCCTGGTGGAAGGTGATGGTCCCTGTGTCCTGGAAATCCTACCATTTAAGCGATACTTCACGCTTCCTCTGTGCGTTGATGTGTGTGATACACTTCCATAGGATGACGGTGTTACCTTCTGCAAATACACAAGGAACCCTTCATATGAATCAGTGTTTTCCCTTTTGTTTAGACACAAAAAACTTCTCTCAGAAATCTCCTTTTCAGCGAGGCATGCTGGCGGACCCTGCTAATCTCAGCATCTAGGAGGCTGATGGAGAAAGATTTGCCAGTGTCATGTCAGCCTGGGCTATAGAGCAAGTCTGAGGTCTGCCTGGGCTACATAGGAAGACCTTTTCTAAAAGTCACTGTTACTGGTCACATTAACAAATGTTTTATAATCATACTCCAATCTTTCAAACTGAATGCCTTTGAGAATCTCAGGATGCCTGCTCACATGCCGTCCCCCATTCCTCCTCCCTCTGGCCCATCCTTCCTTCCTCCCTTCCTTCTCTGTCCTTCCTTCCTGAGAGGCTCTTGTTGCCACACATCCTGAACTGTCCTTGAATTCTAGCTCATCCTGCCTCCGCTGCCAGAGTAACGGGGTTACAGGTGTGAGACATAATGCCCAGAGCAAGACTTTTAAAACAAAAAAATAAAATAAAATTTCCTTGTTTGTGGCTGTCAAGAGTACCTTTAAAATTATCTCAGTATTAGAGTTGGGTCTCCTTCACCATTAATATTTTTTGAGCGCCTACTATATACCAGGCCCTGTACCAAGTACTTATAGTTTTCATCAGCACAAATAAATGCTTAACCTTAGCGAGCATTGGAGGAGTGAGGCGTCATTGTTATCCCGAGACCGACAGTGGAGAGACAGTAAGAACATATCCGGGTTAGACAGTACTAGTGGAGCCCAGAGTGGAAGCTGAGCAGGTGGCTGTTAATCCCTTTCTCGACCTTTTCTGCTGCCCTGCCTGTCAGAACCAACAGGCAGTTGTTTCTTTCATGTTATCAGCGATGTCTGAAAGTTGAAATATCTTTAATCAACTGTGCCTTCCTTGATAACCTCCAGACACTAAAAAACCTAGTGTACCATATGCGCTCAGAAAGCCAGGTGCCACGAGAGGGATTAAAGAGAAAATTCTCTATCCACACCGATCTCTACTTTTCATTATTGACACCTCCCAGGTGGTTGCAAGGATGCCTGTTAGTGTGCCTGGACATCTTGAGCTATGGCAACCCTCCTTAGAGAACCCTGGGTGGCTGACCTCTCTGCCTGCCAGGTGTCCCTCTGCCCATGTCAGACATCCCTGGCTGAGCACTTCTAGAATGCTCAATAAGCTGAGAAGCCTCCCTTTCGTGGGCTCATGAGCATCTGTGACTTCTCCACCGTGGGATTCCTGCTTCCAGAGCCACCCGGTGCAGGATGAGAGCAGATGCTGGATTTTCACATCCCCGTCTCCCTTTCAGGGTCTGGATAAACGGACAGAGTCAAACTCTGAAGTTAACCTGCACACGCTGCAAAGTAGATTAAAAAACAAATGGGGGGGAGGGTTAAAAAAATCTCATCTTATGATGGCGACTCCTATGTGCTTTTATCCTATGATCAACAACTTAAACCATTTTATATTTTTGTCGTTGTTTTCAAGACTAAAATTAGATCAGTTTGCTTGAACCCATAAACTGGAAGCATTAAGGCTAATTAACACTGAAAATATGTAGGTCTTTCTATTTTATAACTCCCAGAGAAGTAATAGATCAAGCATTATTAGAGATGAGTAGCAAATAAATAGCAAACCTTATCAGAAAAAAAAATTTCATTCCTCTGGGGTTAAGCATTTTTTTTTCCCTAGTTGACACGGTAAAGGAAATTTTACTTCTAAGTTTGACTGTGTTGCCGAGTAGATTTGGGAAAGGGTGTTTCTGTCCTGCATATAGCAGCTGCGCTTATTGGTTTCGTAATCTGTAATCTCAAATTGGGCTTCTATTTTAATGTCACTCTGCCCCAAGCACGGGATTCTAGTCAGACGCTCAGACATAACTATTTAAAATTGAAGAGAGAAGTTCTAGCCGTAAGTAGTCTCAATCTTCTCTGAGATTTTTCTTCCTGATCTGATGAAGTGCCACACTTCTTGAAGCCAACCACGATTTCTCCCTGCACTGCCTTGCTTATGCAGACTTCTCAATAGGCTCTAGATGCGAGCGCATGTGAAAAAAAAACTGTACAAATTTTGTCTGGCTTTGCGTTATTGTTAAGTCAGCGAGGATCCTAATGGAGTACGGAGGATGAGACAACAAGAATCAAATCAATAGACACAAAAGGCAGACGAACTTGCATAAATTAGCACTCTAATAGGGAAAGATAAATGTGTATTCTCGTTCATCTTTCAAGTCATACCCACTATTGAAAAAGGTCTAAGAGAAAGCAGCTGATTTATTTTCCGGCTTTGTTCAAGGGTGCAGAAATGGGAAAAATGCAAGTAAATGGAGCATTGAGGAGAGAGCTCTGAGCTGCTGGCATTAGATCGATGCATCAAATACAGTGTGTACATCTCAGCATGGTATGTCCACATGGACGATTCTATTGTCGGTGTTCCTTATGGAAATATGAATACCCAACAAAGATCTCCAGAGGGCTTGCCCCATGCCCAGAATGTGTCCTGGAGAAATGAGGCTCTGATCTTCACATCCGGCTACTTACAGCAAGCTATACATCCTTACTGTACCCATGGAGGGAACAGCAGAGGGGAGTTTTCTGATGTTGAATGCCCGACTTTCTAGAACCAGGGCAGTCATTGCAGACCAGGTACGGCCAAACTAGCCAATAATTTCATCAAGTATCACCAGCTCAGCTCAAGGCATGATTAGTGTGTTGTAACATTGTGCTCGGTTCCCCAGCGTTCCTGTTCTACTGTGTGCCTTTCGGGGTATAGTGCTTTGGGTACAGATGGCATATGTGCCAGGCACTACAGCTTCCAGTCAGAATGTAGCTCGTGAACTAAGAACATCCTTTGTCACTTTTGTCTGTCCCTTCTAGGACCTTGTTTCTACATCTAGCTACCCAAAAGGAGGTGAGTACATAAAAGGCTGCCAGATATCTGCACTGCCTTTGCTAAAAGGTAGAAACGTCAGCCATGGATTGGTCATTTTACTTGGGCAGCGTCCAGCCCAGATTAGCATCCTTGTCATTTGTGTTGTTGGTTGACTCAGTGTAGGGCGATAAGCCACCTGCTAATGGTTTTATGTTGGCATTTCTCCAGAATCCTCACATGCAGACAGAGAGAACCCTGCTACCCTGGGAGGATTTGGATGTCCTCCTTCATGATGCCAGAGCACTCTGGATTGAGCACCTCTTTTTAAAGATGTGTATAAAATTCAGGGGCGGGCTGGCTGTTTCTGTCTTTACTTAGGAAACTTTCACTCTTAGGGAAGTCTTCCAGAAAAATCTATCTTAGGGGAAATACTCTCTGTGTTATTGTAAGAAAAATAATTAATTTGTCAGTATTGTTTTGGTTCCACTAAATCCAAAAAGAATAAAGAGAATCATGTCTGCCAATTATCAGAATTTCTTATCTATTTTTCTTTGCATATAAAAATAGATCTTTGCTTAGCTCTCTTCCATTATGCCTAAGTGTAATCAGTACTTCATGGTCTTATTATATAGCTTTGTCTCATTAGGGCAATGGAAATGGTATTGAACAATAGCAATATAATGCAGGGAAACAGTTTGTAATTCAGTTGGAAATTGCTAATGCAGTAGACAGTCGATAATACAATCAGCTTGACTTTCCTAGGAAAACCTGAGCTCCATTTCCTCTGCTCTCCTCACAGATCTTCTCCGGGGGCAGGGCTGTGGGGATACCCTGAGGCACACGCTGTGGGGTGCCCCTGGAAAGGAAGGTCCTTTATGAGTCAAATTTGGACTGCTCCTTAAATTTCTGGGGAGAAGTGCTATTGAAGACTGAAGTTCTCTCTGGAGAGTTTCAGCAACGATACTAGGTAATTTCCAGTCCTGAAAGCAAACATCTGTCTGCCATGATCCCTCAAAACCCATCCCTTGTTCATCTCATTATCGTCTTGATGGAGAAGCAAGGTTCTAATGTAATTGCTGCTGACTACGAAGTATCGAGGGAACGAAAGCAGGCTCACCTTTGACGGGCTTACACCATGCATGATGTATACACTTGTAATTCCTGGAGGTTAAGAGTAGTCAGCATTGAGTGCTGTCTGGGGCACAATGGAGAACAACGTGGGAGACAAGACCGGTTAGGTGGAGGCAGGGGTGGGGGTGGGGGAGATGACGTAATGACATTTCAATTTCAAGAAAGGAAGAAAATAAAATAAAATATAGAATAAAATGATATTTTAAAGATGTGTTTAAGTCGAGTTTTATTGCTTTTGCTGAGATAGCTTAGTTGGGACTGTTGAGTCAAAACTGAGCGTTGAAGTTTGTTTCAGAGGAGCTCATAGTGAATAAGAAACATGTAGCCACGAATACGGTGCTGAGGATTCCGGTTCAGCCTGTGGTTGAAGATGTTGCATTGCAGTTGGCCAGTAAGAAAGCCAGGAATAATGTGGTCAATTTTGTGTTGTCTTATAATGCTTCTTGTCCTTAGAGCAAGCAAGGTCTCCTCCAGGTAGTACAACTTTTTAAATAGCTTGTCAGAGAATGATCGTGTTTCATGTTTTCATTTGCTTCCAAACATCTGTCTTCTTTGGAGATATTATATAGTGAAGCCACAACCCTGATTTGAAAAATAAGCAAAGCTAAGTTTAATGTTCTATCAGAAGTTTGCATTACAGGAGTTTATATTTTTTTTAGCTTTGATACCAGACATCTTTATTTACACTAAAACAAAACAAAATTGATATCTGCCCCGTGTACATTTTCAGTTCATTTCTTCTAGGAGGTTAGGATAGTTTGTAAGGGTTGGAGAGATGGCTTAACGGTTAAGAGCCCTGACTTCTCTTTCAGAGGACCCAGGTTCAATTCCCAGCACCCACACGGCAGCTCACAACTGTCTGTACCTCCAAGATCTGACACCCTCACCAGACATGCACGCAGGCAAAACACCAGTTTTCATAGACCTAAAATAAATAAATTGCATAAAAGAAAGATAGTTTGTAACTCCTTAGCATTCCGAATTCTAAGCTGAGGCCTATCATATGCTTCAGGTTATGAAGCTGTCCGATGGCAGTAAACCATGCCAGACTTTCCTCCAGCCTTGGGGTGTCACTGTATGGTCCAGGTTGGCCTTGGCCATCTTCATCCATCTTTTAGATTGGTACATACCTGTAAAAAAGCATGTAACATAATACTCTTACTAGTCATGGTTATTAAACCACAGTCACCTTTGCTTTTAGGGTCCCTGATGTCTGCCTTTCTGCTGTTTACTGAACTCACTGTCTTTGGGTAGATCATAGGTCTTTCCCCTTGCAAATCTTGTTTCTCGGCTATAGCGTCAGTAATTCTGAGTTCCCCAAAGGGCATCTTCTGTTTACCTATACCCTACTTCTCTGAGATAGAGCTGAAAGGTGTATTTGATATTTAATCTGAAGGATGGAAAAAAAATACAAGTTCCTTTTAGCACATAAAATGGGTTATGATTTTAATTAAATATTTGGCATGTATAAAGTAGGAGCCAGATGTTGAATTAAAATTTCAACAAATGAAATTGGCCTTTTCTGTAAATAAGTTGAATGATGAGCTAAAGTCACATTTACTCAACATTGACCACAGATTCTGTGCTTAAGTTCCAGGCTGAATTAGCAGCTCCCACGAGATTCATAAACCCATTTACTGTTCTTTGACCTAGCTCATCAGTGCTGAGTTTGTGACTAGCCGCAGCTCTCGTTTTGTTTTTTTGTTTTGTTTTGTTTTCTCCCTTTGAGAGGACGGAACACTTTGAATAGCAATAAAATGTTACTGTGCACACGGCGAAACTTTGGGGTCTGTGGTTGCGCTGCGGGATATGGGGGAGAGCCACTTGTGACCCTCTGCCCTCTGAGCTCACAGAGCTGCCTTGTCACCCAGCGTGGAGGGTCCATTATCACTTTATTTCATCATCCTTGTATCTTTAGTCCTTTGGAACTCAGGGCCTACACAAGTGGCACGTTCAAACCTTGTAGCAAGCTATACCGAAACTTGTGAAAGTTCAAGACGCAGGTCATGTCCACTCGCTTTGAACTGTGGTTTTGAAAGTCTGCCATTGAAAGTAGAGGTTATTAACACGGAACGGATGGAGCAAAGCATCAACTCTTCTCTGTCACCGAGATAAACAAGATTCAAGGAGGTAGTGCTGTCATTTTGCACACAAGGCTCCCCAAAGTGCCTGGATTTGTTTCTAAGAAATAAATGGTGAACTGTTTATCTCTTTCCTCCTCTTATGTTTCCTTGGGATCGAGCAATCCATTTCTTCTTTTGAATGTTGGGTTATTCTTACATATATCTTCCTGTGGTCCAGGTTATAAAAGTAAACAGAGGAGCCAGCTGTATGAATGAATATCCTTTTAATAACTTCAGGGAAGAAATCACAATAATAGTAAGCAGTGTAAGCCCACGTTTATGGGATGACCTGTAGTCCCAAGCTTCCCAGGTTTAAGCCACGGGCGTCCTGCCAGCATGTGCATTACATGACAATTTCCTATGTTCTGATAGTAGAAGTACCTTGTGGTTTGCTGTGCTCCCAAGACACATTTGCTGTGATGCTTGAAGGGTGCTAGCATTTTCTGGTTTCATTTCCAGGGCCAAGGAGGAGAAAAACGGAGTAGGGACTTTGCTACAGCACCTTCATTTCTTCTGTCTCTAAGTGGAAGCCTTGCTGAAACCTCGAGGTAGCACAGTTCCCTCGTGACCATACGGTCACTTTTGTAGTGCCGTAAGTTAATTTCAGAAGTAAAATGATCCCTAGTTAGGAAAATAGTGTGTCTTGTCTACTCAGAACAACTCAGAGATGTTGAGCATCTCCTCACGCAGGATACTGGGGGAGGTGCCAACAGTAGCTTAACGCTACCCTTGTCTCCTTCCCTGTCATTCCCTTCTTCCCTGGGTATGTTTTAGTTATTCTTTATTGCATTTCATCAATTTATTATTCATTATTTTTTATTATTACTGGTAGTATTATAACTGATAGTATATAGTCACTGGTACTAGTCTAACGTGAAACTACTCTACTTTCTTCTATACTATTAATTTCATCTTTAAAAAAACCCAGTATTAGTCACCCAGGCTACTGGCACAACTACAATAGACTTGGTACCTTAAGCAACCGATTTATTTTCCAGAGGGAGGCATCCAGTATCAAGATGCAGCAGGAGTTGGTTAGGGTTAGCTGAATGGCTATGTGGCTGTGAGCAGCTCCCTGCTCATTGTGTCTTCCCATGGCCAACAGAGGGAGTGGTCTGCTGTCTCCTGTTAAGAGGATACTAATCCTCCTGGCTAAGGCCTCCTTTACCCGTAATTACCCTCATAAAGATCCTGTCTCCAAATACATTCATATAGAGGCTAGGCTTTCAACATAAATTGTCTGGGGATAGAGATATGTTAAGTGTGTAACTCTGCAAGTATGGAGGAAACAAAACATGTCTCAAATAGAGATCACGATGTACACTCTGTAGGTCACCAAACTTTGACCTGGTGCTTGCTCTGTGCTTCTCTATGTGCCCAGCGTGCTCTGGTGATGATAGCTTTAGGGGAAAATTTAAGAAGTCCCAAGGTAAAAACAGTGGGAGGCTGTTCTACCTACCAGGCTTCAAGCAGTGGCCTGGATTGACTAGGAGAGAGAGGTAGAAGATGTCAGGCATTCTGGCAGGGTAGAGACTAAGGACAATGACTTAATTCTAGTCTCTATTCACAAGGGTCTGGGTCACGCTTTGGTGGTGACTGGCTGATTGCTGAGAAACTTGATTTCCTCTCCTAGCTCAGGGTTCAGCGACAGAGAGACTTGGATGCCGGGAAGTTTGTATTCTCCGCATCTTCTCACTGCAGCACAAACCCTGCCTGCTTTGGTCCTGACCTGAGCAGACGGGAGCCTCCAGACCCGAGGAGCCTCTGCATTGCCAGCGTCTGGTTGCCGGGGACACAGCACAGAACAGAACAGTGGCTGGCAGAGGCTGAAAGGAGTCTTGGGTGTTCCTGCCAGTGTGAGAGGCGGCTGCAGGGTTTTTGTGAAGCAGGCTGCTGAACCCTCTCAAATAGAGGCACCCAGTGCTGCTCAGCTGTGTAATTGGGATGGAAATGGGCCAATGAGAGGCAGCAGTTTGTGCTTAACCTTTTGGGAGGCTTGTTCCAGGAGACTTGGGGGGGGGGAGCGACATTACAAATAATAAGCTTCTCCGCCTGATTTGTAATGAATTAGTAATAAACGGCCTGGTGCTGTACGAAAGTCTGCGATTACAGCGCAGCTTCAGCTAAGAGCACGGGACCACATCTTATTCTGATCAGCTGTAGCATAGCAAAGACATGTAATTATCATAATCTAACAATTAGCTTGGCATCACTTTCCAGTGTTTAATTACCCCGATAAATGGTAATTGAATAGAGGACTTAATGACAAGAGAGAAACTTTAATTCTGCCTTAGGTGCTTACGTTGTCTACTCGGCTCGGCATAATTTCCGAGCATTGCGGGAACAACAGTCTTGACTTGTCATTTTCCGTCTTGCCGTCCGCCATTATTTTGTTTCATGGTCTTGACCTTTGTTTATCATCCCGTGAAACTCTTTGGAAAGTTTGACACAGCGACCCAGAATCCCTAAGATGATGAACTTGTTTTCCATTCCTTGGATACATTATTGAGCGAAAATTTCCCTTCTTTGGGTATCCATCAAAGTGCAGGCACTCAGGTGGGTCCCGGGGTGGCCGAGACAATAGAGGCTGCAGCAGCTTCAAGGAGAAGGATGGATCAGACGCCTACAGATACGTCCCAGTGTCCCCGACTCTACCCGTTTTCTTTGGATAAATTCGATACTTTCTATGACCGTAGTGAACATTTAGACTCTTGATACTCCAGATTTCATCTCCCTTCACTTCTTACCCTTGTTCCCAGTCAGAATTTGATCCAACTACTCCACTTAGGTCCTCCTAAGTGGCCTGTGAACCTAGCTGCCTCTCCTATGTCATATGTCATAGCCACAGCACTGCTCTCTGCCTTACAGAGCGGAACTTCCAGTTGGATGACATTACTGTGGTTATTCTTCGGCACACATGCTGCCTTTGGGCTGGTAAGGGTCACATAAGACGTGCATATTTCCTGTCTCCTGGCTTATTGTGTTTTTCTTGTTTATCAGTCACTTAATACAGACTCATTCCACATGGGTCTTCAAAATCCAGTGATTGAGAAGTCAGAGATAACTCTGGGGCTTGGAACATAACTTTCAAAAAGTTACCATCAACTCATATAAATATTTCCCTGTTTATATATCAGGTGTGTGAGAAATACCGAATCATTGTTCTCCAAAATCCTCTTCTTGATTTGGTGAAGAAAGTAGAGATTTATTATTACTCTTTGTTATTATTACCTTTGAAACTAAGATTGGCCTGGACTTCTGCCAGATACTACCTTCTCACCAGGGATAAAGTGGCATACTTACAAGAGATCAATTGGATAGATGGTTCATTGGTTTGGTAGACTCCCATACCCCCTGATCAGATGAGACATTGGCTGTGTAACCTACTTGATGATTCTTTTCCTGCGCCTATGCATGGTCAGTCTGCATAGATGCAGTAGGGTCTCGACCCCATACACTCAAGAGGCCCTAAAACTCCAGATGCCTTGGAGCCTGCTGCCTAGCTTTGTTGAAAACTCCTGGCCAGCAGACATGGTGAGAAACAGCCTGTTCTGCGTTGTGGAAGTGACCCATGTTAGGACCACACTGATTGCCAGATGTTAATTCTTTATTTTTCTTTCAAAATCCCCTTTCGAAAACGATTTGACATGATCTGTGGTGTGTCGGTCTTGTTAGGGCTCTGCCTGGTAAACAGGCCGACTTGGCCTGCTGACACTGGCTCACTCACGCTCCGTGCCCCCGGGCTTCATTGGGGGCTTAAAAGCAATTAGACTGTCACCCAAAATACCCAGTTCCTTCCTACAGAAAAGTCTTGTTTGGGCTCTGCCAATTTAATGCTTTGTTTCCTTTGGAGCTCCTCTGTCAAGCTAATAAAACGAACTCCAAATGAGTTAAAACGCGGGGGAGAGAGCATTCCATGTGCCCTGGGTGTGAAGCAGGTACTGTTCACAGGACATACAGTTTGTAAGAAGCCATTAGGACTGGTACGCCTAATACTAGGATAGCAACAAGCAAGGGCTGTTCAAGATTCTTACCTACTCATTTGATATGGACAATTAACATTGGACATGGGACTTTGAAGTGGACACACACAGTAGAGAAAGACCAAATTCACAAGTCAGCATACTCATCTACTGATGAATTCTGAGTAGTCAGTCAAAGATATTAGGTCTTATCACTGTAACCAAGTTCATGAAAGCTGCCATGCTGCAGGCCTGCACGCCAGTGAACTCTGTTTGGAATTTTCGTGAACGGATCAACACGGTACTTACATCTGTATAGTAAGTAGTTCATCAGTATCTCGCACGTCATCGGATGGAGAGGTACATAATGTAGCAGAAGCTATTAGCACACGCGCTGCATCTACGTAGCGTATACTGGACTGTGTTTCATCTGCAAAAGACGAAGGAGGATACAATCCTGAAATACATATGGAAGCAAGTTTCCCCTCCAGTTTGCGAGTCTTGCGACTCCAGGAATAGTGGTTGATACTGTTACGCTGCCAAACCTGGAGGAGGTAGACTGGACATCATCGGCTTCAAGTGCTTTGGTTGCACTGAAACTACCCATGCGCCACACTCTGAGAGCCCTCTCAATTTACCAGTGCATCCCCCAAAGCCTCCTGTTTTGGCCCCGGAGAGAGAGAAAAAGTTTAAAATCAGCAAAACAAATATTTGTCCAGCCCTCGGTGATACCGCTACCATTTATCTATGCCAATTTTCACTTGCTGTTTATATTTCATGCTTGAACCTCTGCAAGGAAACAAAACACAAAAAAGAACATCTTCGGATTTAGGGTAGGGACCAGAAGGCTCGTATTCTGCGCCGAGCGGAAGAGCAGAAGGAGCTGGGGAGAAGCGTGTTACATAACCGGACTGCTGTCCTGCCCATTGCACAGATGCACTTGTATAAAGCGAAGCCCACGTCTCTTCCAGGGCCCATTGGGTCCTTCTGGGACAAGTGAGAAATTCTTCTGGCTAACAGACACATCTTATTCTGTAATTAGACTTTAAATCAAAACTAGTGGAATTGAAAGACCATGCTGCCGAGACATATTCATTCTAGATTTAGCTTAAAATTTGAGAAGAACTCTGAGCTGATAAATTTGCTTAATCTTTGATCATAAATCACATTCTTTTTTTTTATTTCATTTCCAGAATATCATATATTAGGTTGCCCTGTAATTAAGGAAGAGACAGCGGAGTCCTACTCAAATAGAAATGTTAAAACAATCACCTCTTGACATATTAAGATGTATTTAAAATGTAGTCATCAAGTGTCCAATTGGGGAGAAATAACATTTTCATTGTTGAGTCTTCTAAGATATCACCCAAAGGGAAGTAAAAGTGCCCCAAAGCTCCCTAACTTCTAATGGCATTGTCTCCTTCCAGTGACGCTGTATCTGTATTTATGGAGTGCAGACACTTCGCTCAGGAGCCACTTGATAAAATACCTCACTATGTATTTCCCTGGAAGCAAGCTCTCTGCTGTGCCAGCAACATATGCTAAAGGCCAATTTAGAATGTTTTAAATATGCACCGTCCCCTTCCTTTTCCAGCTAGGAAGATGAAATGCATTTTGGCTTTAGCAGAGCGAAAAGGAGCGGGAGGAGGAAGGCTCCGGGAGAAAATGGCTGGGGGATGATTATGTTCCTGCTGCACTGTGTGCTGAAACCCAGGGCATTGCTTGTGTCTTTCTGGAGTTTGCCGTCCCTAGCTGTCAGAGCCCACAGCACAGGGGCATATGGTCGAGGAGAAGGAAATGTCAGTGTCACGAAAAGCCGTTCCCTGACAAAGACACCTGGACGCTCGCTGCTTGCTTTACTCGAGTCACCAAAGGACATAATGGAGTTAAGAACTCCACTGAAAACGAACCCAAGTACTAAGCATTACTAGATGTCCCATTTTCCAGCGATCCAGGGTGGAAAATAAAGGAGTCAAGAGGACAGAGATGTATGGTTCAAGCTAACTAACGCTGTCAAATGATAGTTTAGTTTATATCTCAGGAAGAATTTGAGGGCACATCATTGAGAACTAAATGAAAAGACAGTTGTCATCTCTTTTCTCTATTTGATTTGAGTTTTGAGATTCAAGGCATAATTCACTTTCACTGCACAGGTTAACTAAGACAACAGATATTAACAATGGTTGTCAATTGATAATCAAGACAACATTTATCTATATGATGGAAAATCACCAGCCAAATACTGTGAGGCACATCCCCCTTACCTGTATTTAGAGGCAGGCTTCCAGCTCCCGTTCCTACTTCTGTGGTCACATTGCCACAAGTCGCCTTTGGAAATGAGCTTTTCCTCTATCCTGTTAGGTGGCTTCATCGTCTCTAACTTCCCACCAACTCTATGACTCACCCTGGGTTCTGGGGAATGATTACAGAGGCTTAATTTTTGTGCTGAATTTTATTCTGAGTCAGGTAACATGGACTTTTGGTAATAGAGATGATATTGACCCTCAACCAGTCTATTGACAGATTTTTGATAGGTGGGTAGAATATAGTTTTGCTGTAAGAGAATCTATTTTATTGTATGTTGTGAGGAGCATTGATCTGACCGGCCATGGATCCCAGTGAGAAACAGGGGCCATCTTTCCATGCATGCGAGATGTTTCTGGCTCCTGAGAGCCAGATTTCCATTGTACAGGCAGAGTGGTAACTGCTTATACAGATGACACCCCCTTGCTGAATATGGTGAGTGTTCACGCTTTTACAGGGTGAACCACAGTGATGATTTAGAGACTGGACGAATGATTGCTCCCTTATCTGGTGGCCTGCCAGATAGTCTAGTTTCTAGAAAGATCCAGTGATCTCAAAGAGGTCGCCATTATGGACGCAGTGGGTAAAATCAGAGGAAGTAAGAAAGAGAAGACGTTTGCGGGAAAGGCCCCAAGAAGCGTGCTAACCTGTAGGGCACTGCTCGTGTCGGCCCAGCACCTGTCAGTATGGCGTACAGAATCGTTTCAAGATGTGCATATCTTGTTTAATGTGAGCCCAGGCTGGTGAAAGCTGTTTTCTGTTGGAAACAATCTCTCTATGTGAATGGCTGCTGTGCCTAACAGCACTCTATTCTGTGAGAGACTAGAACAGTGGGCGTGAGTCAAGAGCTCACACTGCCGTTGAAGACTTCTCGCTGATGTTCATGTGGGCAGGCAGGGAAGAGAAGCAGGCTTGTCCTCTACGGGTGTCACCCTAAAGGAAACTGGTACCCACCGTTTTAATTGGGTGCTATCTAAGAAGTTGCTGCCGTGGTGGAGCTGTCACAGTGCGAGGCCGTTGTAGTTTCTAAGGCAGGATATGCTACAGAACCAAGTAAGACTTGGGTTCTGATTTTAACCCCACTGCCTATGTATAGTGAAAAATTGAGCTAAAGGGAATGATATCCTCTCTGGATGTTGTTCCTGATTGGTAACGTAAAGCAGTATAATGGCTTGATATAGTAGTTTTGAGTATCAGAGTGTATGTATGCCATATATGCAGAACACACACAGATTCCCAGGACAGCAAATGCTTGTTGTATCAGTAAATGGGAAAGAGATCCGAAACTCCATTGAGCATGAGACTTGTCCCTCTAGCGAATACGAAGCAGACCTGTGGACTTGATGCTAGCAATTTGATCTCTTAGGAAATGCAATATGGCGAGCATTAGCTCGGAGGTCAGACGGCTTTAGTTTCAGTTCCCCTCTGCTTTTTACTGACTGTGAACATTGGGCACATCACTTGGCTCCTTAATCTCAGTTTCTTTGTCTTCGAATAGATAGCGCAACAGTGAATAGCCTGTGGTGCTGTGATGGATATTAAACTGAGATATGAATGTAACATAGTAAGTCTTCGATCTTAGTCATGCCCTTGTGTTCCTTCACAGGAAGGAGGCCATGACCACTAATCTTATCTTTTTCTTTTATACCTAAGGACATTGTATAATGCCTTCCAGGGGTTTCACTCAGTCATTGTTTTATTTATATATTGCCTATTCTTTGACATATGCATTAGTAAACACATGTGCAAGTTAAAGACCCGAAACAAGACAGGCCTACAATCCTGTCACTTAAGAGTAGATACAGGACGGTTCAGGAGTCCAAGGCCGCTTTTGGCAACGTGGCAAGTTCAGGTATAATTTCTGCTACATAACACCTGTTTCAAAAAAACAGATGAGCAAACAAGAATCTGAAAGAGAAGTGTAAATTGACTATAATAGATTATCATCTTCAGCAATTGATAAAGAATATGAGTTGTTAGAACAATCACGTATTTAAAATAGGCAACTCAGTAATTTACTTACCTTACATGGAAGTCCATTATCACCTGGGGGGACGACTGGTCAACCCAATGGAGGATGGGTTTTCAGTTCTCTAGTTTGCTTTATAAAAATTTTAGTCACTTTAACAGAGGAAAAAAAATGGAAAAGATAAACTACACCCGAGGTGCCAAAGAAACATGGCAACGTGACTGTTAATTGTAGAACAACAGAATTATAGAATAAGAGAATAACAGAATAAATCCGGGTAATGACAGTTTTTAATTTCCATTTTCAATTTGAGCACTTGCAAATGCTAGTCAAGCTTGCGTGAGTGACACTAGGGAAAGACCCCCCCAATGTCTCTAAAATCTATAATAATAATATAATAGTTTAAAGTGCATCTGGGCATCACCTTCTGCTGCAGTTCTTGTCTGGCTCTCATCCAAAACTGTCAGGCCACTCTTGAGTACTGATGATTCATAGCCCGACACCTTTTATCTGAACATTGCAATGTCTTTTCTTTGTACTTTAGCAGCGATGTTACCTTGATGTTCAGAAATCTCTTAAAAGCAACAGTCTTTCCGTACATCTTGACAAATCAGTGCCTGCCAGTAATGAAGAAGTGGTAAACTCCCGATCGTGATAAACACAAAGACGTAAACATGCGCGGTTCTCTTTGGAGGAAATGCCTGTGTATTGGAAGGATCCTAGCTGGAATGGAAATGTTCCGATCCCTTCCCTTGGTTTCTGATTTGGAACTTTTAAACCTCCAGTTTCTCTTTCTATGCTTCCTCCTCTGAGACTTGACAAGCCATGGAGGGGGCAACCAAGGTGGATACCCGTTGTTCCCCTGTCGTACATGAAAGGGAACCGAGGCTCTGGGTGATTTATGACTTTGACTCATCCGATACAATCCTTAAAGCCAGGTCGGCTCACTAAGTGAGTGCTTCTACTGCTTTCTTTTTGAACAGTGTTGTGTCTCAGACAGGAATCTTTGCCAGAGTGTTTAGCGTTGAGAATAAGAGGGGTCTGTTTCTCCTGGGCTAACCTTGAGTCCCACGGTGCTGAGGTTCTCATTTATGCGTGGGTCCTCCATTTTAAGAACTCAGTGGGAAATTGGAGGGAATGAGGAGGTGCTCAGAGCCAGAAGGAGCCTGGGAACTGTCCCAGAGAGAACCACAGCAACGGGGATTTTCATGTGCAGAGAAAGGAGGCTGTGGACGCAGCTGACATCTCTAAATGTTTTATGGACTACCTTGTGGAAGAGGAATTAGATGCGCCCTTTGTAACTCCAGGCGCAGAAGTAGGATCAGTGAGTAGAAATTACACAGAAGCAGATTTATGCTCAATATAGGAGGAAAGTGTCTAACATTTAGAGATGTCCAAAAATGGAATGGACCAGCTCCTCATCGCTGGGAAGTGTTCATGTGAGACTGACTGTCCGGCTTGAAGATTCTGGGGCTTTATGAGTGTTGTATTTCAGCAGTAACACAGCTTTATAGTGAACCTTTCTGAGGGCTTAGGGAAGAATTTCCCCACTAGCTAAAAACAAAGGCGTTTTTTTTTTTATAAGTTTTCCTGCCATGATTTTAGGCTGAGAAAGATTTACCCGTATGATTCTTACTTCCCACATCACTGTGGCCTGTGAAATGCTTTTCAGTTCATTGGGAAAGATATTGATTAAGACAGAGAAGCCGTAGTTTTATAGACTTGAACGGAAGCAGACGTGGTACTTACAGAGCTGGTGTCGTGTGTGTGTGTGTGTGTGTGTGTGTGTGTGTGTGTGTGTGTTGGGGGGGTGCAGTTGTCAGGCTATGACAGTGGTCAGTAAGAACTTTCCGTACTAAAGGTTTTAGCTCCAGGATTATTGAAGGCTTCTGCTTCTGCTGTTGATTCCAAGCAGGAAAACATTCCCTGTCTGAATTACCTTCATCCTCCTTCTCTTTCCAACAGATTCCAGAGGGGTGACTACCACATTGACGTCTGTATCAATGACTACCTGGATGTTTTCTGCCCTCACTATGAGGACTCTGTCCCAGAAGACAAGACGGAACGCTATATCCTGTACATGGTGAACTTTGACGGCTACAGTGCCTGCGACCACACTTCCAAAGGGTTCAAGAGATGGGAATGTAACCGGCCTCACTCTCCAAATGGACCGCTGAAGTTCTCTGAAAAATTCCAGCTCTTCACGCCCTTTTCTCTAGGATTTGAATTCAGGCCAGGCCGAGAGTATTTCTACATCTGTGAGTACATAGAGATTTATTCTGTTGTGGGGGCAGCTGCAAAATTCAGGCTAATAAAAAAACAAAAAAAACAAAACCAAACCTATGTTTTGGAGAATTGCAGAGCTGGACTCTGCATTACAGATGTCTCCCTGTAAATGCACACGTCATGGTCCCTAGATACATTAGCTGGGAATTGAGAACCCAAATTAGATTAAAGACACACCGCTTCCTCCCCTATGAAATTGCGTGTCAGCCTGTTCAGTGAACCACTGCTGACTTGTGTTTCTTTTAAATGAAAATTGCCAGGACCTTTTTTCTTTTTCTTTTTTTTTTTTTAAGCTTGGGGAAAGGAAAAAAAAAAAAAGATTCCTGAAAAAAAAAATTAAAGGAAATAATTAAATTTACATAACTTGGAGTCATTGCATTTCTTATTCAGGTGTCAGCAATATCTTTTCAATCATCCCCATTTTTTCGGGGAGAAAGCCACAACGCCTGCACATGTCAGCAGGCTGACGGTAAAATACTTGCTTTGCACCGAGGAGAAGAGACAATTATTAGGAGCAGCTGTGTCTTTAGACAGGCAAGCGTGAAGCGGGATCTAGGAAGAGCTCCGAGGGGACTGGTTTCTCACCTGTGAGCCTTGTGTGACTCTCCTGAGAGAACTCTGAGTGTTCTCGGCAGACCTGCCTTCCTCACAGTGCCACGGCCGGCCCTTCCTCTCCGTCACACACAGCGTTACATGTTGAGGGGTTCCACTCTTAGAGATTACTCCTAAGTGCTTCGCAGACCAACCCTCGCTATGCATGAGACCCCTGGGGGTCTGGTTGTCATACAGATGTTGGCTTCGGACCTAAGATTCTGCACGCATGAAGTGCCCAGGTAGTGTTCATATTGCGGGCCGACGGGCCGCACGTTGAGTAACGGGATTCTAGCTGATACCAACCGTAGGCCTCTTGGTAGCTGGGCATTTTTTATGTCCATCGAATACTTAGAGTCTCGATGCTGGACTCTAGCCTTTTCTGTGTTCCCTATTGGCAGTAGGTTACAGAAGCTTAGTTGTTCATTCATGGTACTTTTATTGAGGAGCTCATGTTGGCTCTGAACTGTTGGGAGGTACTAGACGAAGATATTCCCTGTTTTTTGTCAAGGGGGAGACTTGTAAAGAGGGAGTGCAGGTAAGAACAGCTGCTGAGTAAAGATGCAAGGGCCCGTCTGGACGCAGGAGGACTTGAGGCTTCCCTGTGTCAGGAATGAAGAAGCGTGATTGCGCTCGCTGTGTGGAAATCCACCTGATTCCACTCTGAACGCCCGGCACCCATTTCCCACATCAGCCTGCCAGACAAACAAGACAGAGAACATTCCTGTTTTTCTGACTCAGTTCTTCCATCCAAATGTCTCCACCCACACGGTTTAGAGCCACTGAGTTTCGTCGCTCCTCTCCGTCTCCAGAAAGCAAAATTTCATAGTAAGTCGGGTTTCGCCGTCGCCACGGCTCTCTCGCCTGTATTGGAATTGAATTTTAAAAAGGAAATTGAACAGTACCAGTTTTATTATTTCAGCACATACTTCTGTTGTTAGTCATGAGAAAACATGTAACAAGCCTTGATACTATCTCACATCCAGTGCATAAAATAAGAAAAGGAAGATTGAGCCTCACAGATGCAGGAAACACTGGTACCCGGTGACCCCTCCCTGTCTCAGGCAGGGCACTCAGCTTCACGCGTTCTGACTTTGTGAAAGAATCCTATTCAGCAGAGGGAGGAACAGGAAGGAGGAGGTTTTCAGCGATGGGGCAGCATTAATTTCATTAATTCCCCAACTGTAAACTGCTGTATTATAAGGGGAAATTATTACCAGAACTGATATCTTCTTATGGGCGTCTCAGATTTAAAAACCAACAAAAGCCGAAACTGAAAATAAGGAGACGGCCTCGAGATGGGAAGCACACTCACCAGCCAACTAGTTGATTACGTGATTATTAGAAATTATAGAATCCATTGAGGTTCATGAGCAAGACGTTATTCACATATACTGTAGTGCTTATGACTAGGTTTTTCCTCATTTGTGGTTAAATTCAATATTTCACTAAAAATCATTATGTGTCTTCTATAACATTCATTTAGCGGAGTCATTTAACTGTCAAGGGCTCCCGTCAAAGTAATTGTTCCAAAATGCTTCAAAATATCAAGAGCTTTTTGCTGTTCAGCAGAGTTTAACTTAAATTACTTTTTTTTAATGAAAGGTAAAATAGCACGAAATTAAGCAGCAAAGCGATGTTCATTTACAAGAGGCACAGTGGCCTGGTGTTCAATTAAATGGAATTTCCAACCATGTTTTCAACCCTCAGAAGCGTCCCTCCCTGTCTGCTCCTTAGTGAAAGGCTCTCCTGTCTTTCTCTGCTGAGAACAGCAGCAGGCCTAACATGGACGCCTTAGCACGTTTAATGTGCTCTGCTCATAATTAAAGCACAGGATTCTTCAGGGAGAATTGGCCCTCGGTTGAATTTCCTTTCTCCTAAGATGTGGGGAATGAAAAAAAAAGTGATTGGAAAATGGCTTTTCTTCACACTTGTTACATCCATCTCAGAAACAAGTTTAATTGCCCACCAGTGGAAATCAGAGAGTGTTCTTGTGGGGACAAAGGGACCAAGTCTCTTAACATCTCTCTTCTCACCTCTCCAGAACCAGGAAGAGGAAGAAGCCCATAGCCTATGGTCTGTCCTGCTTTAGGCTTGAGCTCCGCTGTGAGGTAGGGTGCCAGAAAGATAGCAACAGATTTGGCAGAAGGCAAGGCAAGCATTTCATATCAGGGGTACCTAGATTCAGACAAGACACAAACCAGAGAATTCTTATCAATATCCACTTCATCTTCAGAAGGCTTATCTTCTTTTTTAACTTCTTTGCATTACATAAATTAAGAAAACGTAATGGTTGACTGTATCTCTTGTGGAGCGTCTGATTTACCTTCAGGACGAAGTGCCCTTCAGTGTTCTAGCTCCTTTATTCATCTGAAATGAGGGCTTTCACCGCCCCGCCTTCCCTCGGGAGTTAGCTACGGGCAGAGTTATGGCACTTGGGATTGCTCCTGAGTCTGACCAACAGTTTTCAAGCCCTTGATAAGAGATTGGCATCCTAAAGTGGCTACAGAAAGATCAGTGGTGTTTCTATCTGTAGTAATAGATTCTCTGAACTGCCAGTCAGTTGGTTAAGGCAATAGAGTTCTATAGACTTTTTACCGGGCGTGTTCAAACTGATGCCCACAGCCGGAATACATCCTATGTTAGCAATGGCTATGAATGTGGCCCTACACATTAGTAGATCATAGCTTGGTTTTTCCCAATATCAATACTTTTTATAAGGAAATTGCTATTTTAGAAATTAAAAAAATACTTAAAATTTTTTTCTTGCAAATATTGACCTGGAGAGAACACGTTTAGAACTTTTTCTGCTCCCATAGCTACACCAGAAGCTATCAGAGAAATCACTAAAATAAAGACGTTAAATCATTTCTGTAAGTCCATAGAAATACTGATTTGAGGGCAGCCTTTTGTTGAGGGGGAAATAAAAACAGCGATGGCCTGGCCCATGGGTTGCTGTGATGAGCTATTTGAACCTGAGTAAGTCATCTATTATCTCTGGAACTCCACGTCTTCCTCTGTACAATAATGTGGCTGAAATGAATGAGTTCAGAAATTACCCGAAACTTTAATATCCTGGTGTTATTAGTTTTTATCTGAGGTCCGCACCTCGATAGCATCTGTACAGTAGCCCCACATGGTGCCGAGTAGGTTTCAGTGCTAGCGACCAAGGGAGCTTTGAGAACACGCAGAATAGAGCCTCGTGTCGAACCCTGCTCTCCTTGTCACTGCTGTGTGTGTTCTCGGCCAGTGTGACAGGTTCCTCTGTGGTTCCCCAGCTCCTGGCGCTGCTGCCTCGAGCCCTGTCTCGTCTCTTCTGAACCAGACCAACAAGGTGCTCCATAGTTGCATTTTTCCTCCCCCAAGCATCTTCCTCTCTGATCCTTCCCTTCCTCCCTGTTGCAGCCCGCCCCCCCTTCCTGTTCCCTGTAGGTAGGCAGCACTCCCCAGTGGTGGTGCTTTGGCACTATAACGTCTCTGGGCCTCATTGATGTCCCTGGCTCTCACTCTTTACAGAGGTGTGCAGATAAACATCTTTATCACAAAGTCCTGAAAAAAAAATATATAAAAACAACACTTTTTAAAAAATCATTCTCTACCCTCTTACTGTCTTGTGCTATTATTTTTCCTCAGGTGCTTATCACTCCTGACATTAAATATTTATGATTTATTGTTCATAGCTGTCTCTGCCCTGTGGCATGTATTATACTGTTTGTTGTGGAGAACATGTTCAGTAACTAGGAGCAGACAGTTTTTTCTAGAGCACAGACTCTGTTCTAAGTACAATTCTGAGCACTTGGTCATTAGGATGATACTGCGAGATAGTGTTCTTTTTTGACTCTCTCCTCTCTCTCTCTCTCTCTCTCTCTCTCTCTCTCTCTCTCTCTCTTGTGAATGAAGAAATTGAGGCAAAGGTCAGGTAACTTGAAAAAAGGATTTGGGGCATATGCTATGAGAAGAAAGAAAAAAGATAAAAATCGAAGTTCTCATGTACTTCAGAAGGAAGAGGATAGGAAGAGGATACTTTTTTTTTTTTTTAAGGTTAGAAAAGGGCACAGCGAAGTCCTTGACAGACAAGTGTGAGGGCGTGCATTCAGATCTTTAGCCCGTATGAGTGTTGAATGTTGGGCGTGCGCAGTGGCTTGCCAGTCTCCTGAGCACACACAGAGCAGCTCTCTGCAGGGTGCTTTCCCATCTCCAGAAGATATTACTAGCTCTGTCACTCCAGGCAACTCCCAAAGCCAAGAAAGTTGCATTTTCTAAAACAGAACCCCTAAATTGCTACTTGTATGGTGAGGTGTTCAAATTAGATTATAATTATCTCTGTACCCCCGAATTAGTGAATCTTTATTGGGTTTTGTTGTTGTTGTTTTGTTTGCTTGTCTTTCCGAGACAGGGTTTTCTGTGTAACAGATCTGGCTGTCCTGGAACTCGCTCTGTAGACCAGGCTGGCCTTGAACTCAGAGATCCACCTGCTTTTGCCTTCCAGGTGCTGGGATTAAAGGTGTGAACCACCACTGCCAGGCAAATTAGTGAATCTAAATGAATTATTTACTAAATATAAGTATCATCTTCAGAAAATGGCAATGAAAGAGCAAAGGGTGGTGACCTTTGCTGCATCTAATGCATTGCTGGGGACATTCTATCCATGGACACGTTTTTCACGAATCCATGGTATATTGTTCCTTGGATGCGTATTAACTGTCAATCCTCCATGTATTTTAGTAGTGCATGGCTTTGTCTTAGGCTGTGAGATGATCCTAAGATGCCCTAGTGAGTTTATCAACAAAATAACCTAAATTTTTATGAAGAGATGGGTTCTTATGATAATCCAGATCCAGAAACTGATTGCACAGTGTGGTTATTAAACAACCTTTTATAGGTTATGAAAATATTCAGAAAAGCAGAACATTAATATGAAGGCAAAGCTCCTTCACTTACCATCTGGCTCCGGAAGTTTTCTGTAGGTGAATTACGTGGGCCTCTGAGTGGCGTGTGCTTGTAGAAGTGTTTATAAAATCAGATGAGGGCTCAACAGCACAGAGAATCCACTTAGTCACAATACCGATGGAAACTGTATTTCAAGGAGAAATAGCGTCAAACAGCACATCCGGGAGACCTGCTCCGCAAACAACACCCGCACGACTATGTGTCGTAATAGTGCACCTCATACAGGGACACGACTAATTTTAAAGAAAGTTGCACGGTGGTATTGTGTGGCATGCTCTGCAGTAGTTCAATTCCTTGCTTTTAATTCTGTGAAAATATTGTGGCATCGAAGGAGAGTAGAAATGTCTGGACTGTGACCCCTGCAGCCTTGGGCTTGAATCTACCTGGTCTCCTGAAGGCTTATTTAGGTGTTTTGTCTATACGCATGTCTGTAGGCAGTGGCCTCAGAGGCCAGAAGAGGGCTCTAGGTTCCCTAGACCTGGAGTCAAGAGACAGCTGTGCGCTGCCATGTGGCACTGGGACTTGAGCCCAGATCCTCTGGAAAAACAGTGTCCGTAACCCCTGGACCATCTCTCCAGTTCCTGTACTAATCTCCTAGATGCTAGGGTGTTGATGGGGTGTTGTCTAACCTTACCAAGCTTCCCCTTTCTTCGTCTGTAAAATGGGTTTGACTACAAGAGTTCTTCACCGCGGTCTTTCCTATTCCCAAGTCAGGAAATGTGTTGTCTTTTAAAGAATGAGCAGCCTGCTAAACGGGTGCGTTCAACCGTCCTTACCCGAAACGACTGGTGTCCTTCGGAAATTTAAGTTACTTTAAATAGCCCAAGTTGATATTTTAATTCAAGAAAATGCATAACCATGTCAAGATTACATTTGAAAACTAGTTCCATGAGAAGAATTATGCCAGAATTATATTCACCCATGAATGTCTTAAATTCCCTGTAAAGTCTGGATTTGCGATGGCTTCCATTGGTAATCTACATTAGGAATTATTTTGCTTTTGGAAGTTTCCACCAATCCACTTTTTTTCATGAGTTTTCTTATTGCAGTAGAAGAATATGAAAATAGTACACTTATCAAAGCAGAATGCAAAATGTTTTAATCATACACACTATTTTACTGTTGCATGGGCGGTAACTTGTAAATACGGTATACTTTTTAGAATTAACACCTCAATACTTGTTCCTGTGTGTGTGTGGTGGGGTGAGTCTGTGTTTGTGTTCATGTGTAAACACACACTTTTCTGTTATTGGTCTTTGTTATTATTATTATTACTGGGCCCTTCTTTGGGCATTATTCCCTCCATTAGCAACTGTTCTGAGATCCTAGGCATTCAAAGCAGAAATGTTCAGTAGAACTCTCATCAAGTACTAAGTTACCCTTTCGGCTTTATTTTTAAGGTGGTGTCCCAGAAAGTGGCGTTTTGAGGCCTATTTATGTTAACACAGAAAAAGTCGAAGGGATTATTAGGAAATTGAACAGATTTTGATATTTTCTAAAGAAGAAATAAAACACTAGCTTTAAAATTTTTTAAAAAATAAGATGTAAACATTTTTCTCCAGTAGGCTATTGGACATCTTTCAGGGATAGTATTAGCTCCCTTTCTGATAATAGTCATTTTTATTCTCTCTGTGTGCTCTACCAGTCTCTTGTGAGCCTTGACGACTGTGCCTTTTCATTGAAGGAATGAGTGTAGAGAATTGTTTCTGGTTCAAGATGTCCCTGGCCATCTTAGGAAAGCATGAACAGATTCGAAAGTCCTTAAGTGAAAGTTAAATAAACAACCTGTACGATGTGCGGGGACCTCAGAATATTTTCCCCTGTGTCAACTGGAATTGTCTCTTATGGAAACAATTGTTTATTGCCAGGTGTTCATGTAACTTTCTGAATGAGAGTGTGTGGTGTGGTCTCAGTGCTGCTGGGTCACGAGTGCAGCACCCAGGCTGGAGTGGCGATCCTCCGCACTTCAGGTGGCCTGAGAGAAACTGCTAGGGCTACAGGATGTTTGTCAGGACTTCATTGTTTTTTAACCTAGTCACAGTATTGCTCCGTCAAGCATTTATCTTTCTAAAAAAGAGATGCACGTGCTGTTAAATGAGTGGAGGAAAAGAGAAGCAGAGATGTTAAAAAGACTTGGAGACATTAATATCAGGCCTGTGAAAATGGAAGCCGGAGTGAACCTAACTGCTTCGTGGACATTGGCATGGAGAGCATTCTGGAAATTTGAAAAGGGACCTGTGACGACTCTTGAGTAATTGGGACTTGAAGGGAGCTCGCAGTATCAACCACAAGGAGCTGAGACTCCTCAGCAACCTTCCCATTGTCTGACTATTCAAAGGCTATCACATTCAGATAAGAAGTTCACCAACAAAATCATTTTTTATTTGTACTCCCTTCGAGACTGCAAAACGCTGTTTGAGATGGAGCAAGCATGTAGCATTCCGACTTCCTGAGGGGCGGGAAGGCATTATGTCACATTTTGCTTCCTCTCCCCATGCTTTGAATAAACGTTGAAAGAGAAACAAACTAAAGGATTGCTCCTTTTCTCCCCTAAATGTCAAAAGTGGCCACATCGCCAGAAGTAACTCTTGTTACTTCTGTAACATCTGTAAGCTTCCGCACTTTTTTGTGGACACCCGAACCTCGAAACAGGCGCGCGCTTTTCCTGACTCGAGCCCACGAGAACGGACGGTTGTCCTAAGGGTTTGAACACATGACACACACACAAAGAGACCGAGCTCATCTGCCAAGGAGCAAGTGGCAAATGGCAAATTGCCTGATCTCACGAAGAAGCAGCAAAACTCAGCCTTATAAACATGGGATGCGTTCAATTGGGTTCAGAGTTAAGAGGAAATAGTTGGATGGGCTCCGTGTTTCATTGTGCATGTGGTGCTACATAGAACAGATGCCAGGGAAGATGGAAACAACAGCGACACTGGGGATAGCGGTGTTTATCCTTGGTTGACTTGGGGTTGTCAGCATACTAGGCTCCGTGTCTCCTTCAGTAACTTATGAAGGCAACGGAACTTCAATAGGGTGATGTCGAAGTGTCATTTGTTACAAATTGCCCAAGCATGCACACCTCAGATGCATAGTTGATCTTCAGGGGAGAAAATGAGTACGTTGTAGTATAGAAAATTCCAGTCTTTCCACTGGACACACAAAGAGACTGAAAGTTGACTGAACAGGGCTCATGTGGGATTAACGGGGTTGTGGTCTTCCATCCGAAGAAATGCTACTTCTGCAGGGTTTTCTGCTCGTCGATTCTTGCTCTGTTTTAACAGAATGGTCTTGTAACTCTTGGTTTGAAAGTTGTCATACAGCCTCACAGCAGGCTTATATTATCTACAGGGTTCTTTATGAGGAAGTATAAATCACCACAAATGAGACTTTTCACAGCCAGATATATGTAGAGATCTCTGTCAGTGCTTTCCTGGCTGCCTAAAAAATATCTCTAGGCTCTCAAGCTTCCTCACTCCTCATCCCGCTCCCGACCCTTTTGGGAAGCAATTCTCAAAACTTGAGATTTATGGCCCAGAGAGCTGATAGTGGCTATAAAGTTTTCTATTTTCTCTTTCCTTTAATATTAATGCAGAGAACGAGGCATTATCGTTCATTATTTTAGTTCATGAGTATCCTGTGGGCTTGAAATATGGTTCCTGGGGCTGTGGCTCACCTCTGTTTAATAGGGGAAATATGTGGACTTTGGCAACAGGCTGTTTTTCCATTAAATATTTTTATGTAGATTGTATAAAATCCACATTAGGAACAAAATCTTAATATAAATGCAATATCCAGGCTTAGTTGAAAATTTTAAAATCTTTGCAAAATATTAATTCCTTCTGAGCCCCAAAAGTAAAATATCGTGAATTGGAGAACAGCCAGCCTGTCTATTATTGTTAGAAATTACAATGATAATATCTTTTCATTTTACATTATTATTTCCACAGATGTACAATATTTCTGCCCAGCTTTATCTCCATCGTTGTAAGCTGAGTTTTAGTCTGCAGTTAGCATCCCCTTAGCATGCAAATCCTTTAAAAACAAATAACATGCTCTAGATGATTTAAAATAAAGAAGGTGCGTTGCTTGAACTCACCCAGCTTCCTATTACCTGAAGAACCGGGGCTCTAATCCAGATTTGCTTCTCCTGATTCTCTTAGAAATTTTTAAGCGTTAATTTTCCACTGAGGGCAAATGCTACCAATTCTTACTGGAGTCCGAATGGGTGAGGTTGGACGGTTTCAGTGGGTCCCAACCCTTCAGTTTAGAAATTCTTGCTGTTTCAGGTGGAATTTTAAGAAATAGACCTGCAAGAGCTGAAGTCAGAGACCCCAAACACGTAGCTTGTGAGAGAATACATAAAGGTCTTGCTGGGGGACAGTCGGTTCAGTCACATCTGAGCCCATGTGGTGACTGATACACTAAATTAGATTAGCATTGTTCATCCTTTCGCTAAAGGTTTACTCTGCCCTGATGAGTGATCATCCCCCTCGTTGTAATTATAGTGATCTATATCACTATGTATGTTGGTGTAACATGGGCGCCATTCTGTAACATGAGAGGGGCTGCTTGTTTGTGTTTCTGTCCTGCCCAGCCCCCCCCCCCAGCTGTTTAGTCCCAGAGAAAAATCACACAAGAGATCTCTAGTTATAATGCTGATTGGCCTTTTAGGTCAGGCTTCTTATTAACTAACTCTCACATCTTGATTAACCCATTATTCTGATCTATTTTAGCCATGTGGCTCAGTACCTTTTTCAGTGGGGCAGCTCACATCCTGCTGCTTCGATGATCTGGGCAGGAGTGGGAGGAATCAACTTCCTCCTCCCCAGAATTCTCCTGCTCTCCTTGCATCATTTCCACTTCCTGTCTGGTTTTCCCGCCTACACCTCTTGCCTGGCCAATCAGCGTTTATTTAAAACACGATTGACAGAATACAGACAATTCTCCCGCACCATGTTGGTTTCGAGGAGTACTAGGTTCTTTCCCAGCCATTGGAAGCTCATCTGTGAGGTAGGTGGTGTCATTGTCCCCAGTATTACATCAGGAGGCTGATGCTCAGAGAGAGTAGGAAATGTTAAGCCCTTGCAGCATGCCTCCAGGTCGAAGTTTTATTTGTGCATTTCATAATGTATAAAAATAGATTGTTTGCTGATCGCGACTGAACCCAGGGCCTTCCAGTTGCTAAGCATGCATGTTATCCCTGAGCTGTACCCACAGCCTCATAACAAGTATTATTGCTAAAGAAGTCAAAGTAAGGCAGAGTTTAAACACTGACAGATCCCTTGCACTCCAGAGGGCAATGCCTGTTCTGAAAACAACTATATTAAAATCTTTAGGGATATTTACCCTTGCTTTATTACTGAGAGTCACAAAAGGCATATGTGACAGATATTATACATCAGGTCATTGTGGAATGATTTGTGGAATCAGAATATGATGGTATATTAAGGTGTGTCATTTGCTATAACAAAGGCATTTAATGATGTTCAAGACTATTGAAAGTGTGTGCCTCTTTCAGGCCCTCAGTCATTTTTCAGACATTCAATTTCATTAACAGAATCAATAGTGCAGTTTGGACATTGGTAGATATATTGTAAAGCTTTGTGACCAGTTGTCTCAGCATTGCAGCTCTTAATTTGGCCTGCCAGAAGTTGCTTACCTGATCCCCGAGGATCATGGGACCTTACATTGTTGTATTTAGTATTATACTGTCATCTGTAACAACCATCGCTCTTATTATTTAAGTCCCACAGTCTATGGGGGCTGTGGAGATGGTTCAGTGGTTAAGAGCACTTGCTGTAGAAGGAAAAGGACCTATGTGCAAATACCATGAGCATGGCTGTAAGTGCCGGTATTTCCAGCCTTGAAGATGGGCCGATCCCTCATGATCAGCAGCCGAGCAGTCCCGCCAAAATGGTGATATTCCTGTTCAGTAAGAGACCCTGCCTCAAAGAAATGAGATGGAGAGCATTAGAAGATGACATCCAACATCCTCCTTTCACCTCTGCATGCACGAACATAGGCAAGGACACCTACACAGTCATGTGCAACACACACACACACACATACACACACACACACACACACACACACACAACACTTCCTTTTAATCTTCTGCTTCTCCATAAACTTAGAAGTCTTAAAGGATTCTTTATTTTACAAATTTAGAAACTTTACATATACATGTATGTGTGTAGATAGATAGATAGATAGATAGATAGATAGACAGACAGACAGACAGACAGATTTATTTTATAATTCAGACCATATTGGAGATTTGTTATACTTGAAATCCTTTAGTATGAAGTTTGGGAGTTATCACATAGAAATGATCTTGGCACTGATTCACAAAGATGCTTACCTAGAGTTGGAAAGACATCCTAGCCCAAACCGAACAAACTTCACCCAACTTCTGACAAAGAAGTTAGAACAGCAAGAACCCAGAGCGAAATACTGAGCAATGTGGCACACACTTCTAATGCTAATGCTTGGGAGGCAGAAGCAGCAGGATCTCTAGGATGTTGAGGCCAGCCTGGGCTGCCCAGTGAGTTCCAGGTCGGCAAGGACTACCTAGTGAGACCCTGTTTCCAAAGGAAAGAAAGGAAATGAAAAGAAAAACAGCGATCTAAGAGAAACATGGTGCTGGGGAGGAAGCCAGGGTTGTTTTTGTTTGTTTGTTTGTTTGTTTGTTTGTTTTGTTTTGGAGGGGGAAGGAAGGGGTTAGCATATAAATACATTGAAATCATTTGTTATATGATAATAGCTACCATATGAACACTTACCCATTACTCACGTAGTGTGCTGTACCATCTTATCTATGTCTTTTGGCATCTATTGTTTCCAGTTTTCTGACGAGGAAACTGAAACTCACACAGATCAAGTAACTGGCCTTACTTACACTGTTCACGTGCGCAGGAATCCCAATCTGAGCGAATACAGGCTGACTCCAAAGTCCATGCCCTTAGATCTTGTCTGTGAGTGGGAAGTCATGTTTAAAAACCAATTCCTTCGACAGCGCTGGTAGTTATTAAGAAATTATTCTCCTCTCAGAGATGTTAATACCCTTCACTTGGCTTTTCTCACTTCGCTGTTGCCTCTGCGTTCCCTTCAGCTCTGTTGCCATAGCTATACAGTTTCGATTTTTTTTGTGTGTGTGTCGGCTTTTATGATGTTTATGTTAAATGGAATTGCTAAATCAATAGCGTTTGCTGGATTATTAGTTTAATTAAAAAGCAGAATTTCTGACCTTTAGGTATGATATGTTTATTATTGAAGTCCCTTTAAGAAGATTTATTGAAGCTATTTCCTGAAATAGTTATATTCAAATGCTACATATCCATGGATTAAACTCAACTTAGGGCTTTCTTTTACAGTGCATCATATCTGTAAAAAAAAAAAAATATCTACCGGGCTGTAAGAAGGTCACTCTCCTCTTGTTTAAGCAGGATCATCTGTGCTTGGTGAGCTGTGCGCTGGTATGCTGTGTGAGCTATGTCTGAGGCCTGTGTGGCGTACGCTGTGACGGTGGACAGCCCTTGTCCCCAGGAGCTCACAGTAAATGGGAGGAATACGCGTTGATAAAAGCAAAACATTGAAAGAGTGGGAAGTGCTGAGCTGACGGGCAAGGTGGGATTCGGTTGTGAGGGCTTTACTGCTCTACCATAGGTGTACTGTCCTACCTGTGGGACCCTAGGTGTACTGATCTACCTGGGCAAAGGAAGGGGTGAGATTGCAGGGTCCTGAAACTCACTTCCACACTGTCGGACTCACTTCTTTGTATGGGGTGATGGATCCGTTTGGACTTGCTTCCCAGCTGCTTTTCCTAGCGGAAGGAAAATGGATGTGGATGTGTCTGAAATGAGGACCAGAAGTGGAAAGGTCACGTCTGCGCTGGCTTCGATCTTGAGGAAAGATGAACTTTCTCTTGTGACTGTTAGCATAACCCAGGGAGTTCTGGTAACACGAAGCGAAGGCAGGCTGAGGTGGACTGAGATTCGGAGACCTGTCTCACTCACACTGGCCATCAGCCATCTTTCTGCCTTACAGTCAGGTCGTCTTCATTTGTTTCATCCAGAGAGAGACCCACTTTGGCTGATGCAAATGAGAGCCAGGAGGCCCTGTAGGATTTTTGTCTTTTGTGTATATTTTGCTACAATTTTTAAAAGATGTTGCTATAAAATGAATGCCTTTTCAACAGCAATACACTTCATAAACAAGGACAAAAACCCCCAGAAACATGGAGACAAAAAAAAAAAAAATAAAAGGAGGAAGGGAGTGGGTGAGAAACGTTCATTTCAGGCTCACGCCGTGGAAGGCAAAGCTCTTCCTGTGGAGAAAGTAAAGGATAGTGACTCAGCCTGACGTTCGTCACACAAGCCAAGGATGTTGGAAGTGCAGGCAAGAAGTCAGGGCCTATTGTTTGTGACCTTTCGTGCTTGACAGTTTGTTTTCCCCTGCCTGATGTCAGTTAGAGCCTGGCGAGAAAGCAGTGTCTCTAAGTGGAGCGATGATTCGGTTATGATTAAAGGTCAACGGGGGTGTGTATTTAATCACCATCTACCACTCATAAACGGGGCTGGACAGCAGTCATTTAAAAACCTGCATAATATGCTCTGCTTCCTAGAGAAGAAGTCTGCTATCTATCTCCTAGGTTCGTTTTAAAAAGATTTCACGTTTAGAAAAAGAATTTTCCAATGGAGAGGCGTGGGTCGACTGTGGGCTAGGTTTGTCTAGCGGGGCAATAGATCTCCACCTAGGCCTGAAGGTACCCGCATATACGTGAGATGAAGTGCTAGTTTAATAAATGGTATTCTTAATATTGATATCTGAAAGGCGATTAGTTACTTTCTTGGGTCTATCAAAATTAATGGTCACTTCCATGAGAAATCTTTATGGGTCCTTTAAATTATACATTTGCATATGTCAGAAATAGTTCCGACCATCAACGAGTTTGAAATACAGTAGTAGTCAGAAATAGCTCACTGCCATTTACTCACAAGTACATTTTCCTCACAATTTTTATAGTATCACATGTGACCAAAATGTATTAATTCACTTCAAAAGGCATTAATTCAGTTCACTGGGTTCATTTATTTTTTTTCTACAGTGGTGAAGATGTAGAAATATCATCCTGCCCACTCAGGGAGCCATTGTCTGGTTCGCATCCAAGTCTGTAGTGGTCCGATGAAGGCGTACAAAATATTTTCAAGGACTAACTAGAAAATTGCTTTGCCGTTGGCAGGGTTTGTGCGCTTATTTTTCTCTCCTGGAGTCTTATACCTGAAAACCATTGGAGAAATATTCGTTTTTCCTAAATTGAGAAACTCTGCTGTAATCTTAAATGAAATGGGATAAATTATCTTTCTCACAATTATCCATTAAGGAGAGAATTAGAATTAATATTAATCACAGATGTTTCATCAAGCTTTATTATCAACCAGATTGGCTGCCAAAGTGCTTTCTGGAAGACATTTTCTCTCCATCCCCCACCTGCTCCTGAGAACAAACTCTTATTATGGGTCCTTAGATAAAGATTAATGGTTTTGGCAGTTCGTTCGAGGAAATCCATATTTTACTGTATATTCCACTTCAGTTCAAGGCATCGCTAAAAAGCACGGTTTGTCACCTCCCTGATAAAATTATGCAGCAGAGACATATGGCATGATAGTTCTTTCTACCATCATCAGAAACAGGCTAGTCAGGAAGTCTCCCAAGGTTGGTATCGCGTAACCCAAACTGTTTAAACTTCAGCAAGATTTGTGTGAAGAAAAAAAAATGCCTGTGTTTAGGAGATGCATAAATGCACGTAAATCCTTCCAGGGTCTCTCGTTAGCTTACCATTGTGGTTTTTTTTTTTTAAATAGTGTCTATTAATTATATAAAATAATAAGTTTTATTGTGGCATACTCATGTGTGCATGCAACATACCTGATCAATTTCTCCTCAACTTCCCTTGCTTGTTTCTAGTTCTCCTTCCTGAATTCGATACTTTCATGAATATTTTCATTTTGTAACAACTTTCAGAAGTAATTGTCAAATATTTGACCCTTATGATAATTGTGAGCGTTTCCTGATGCTCTTTCCATTTGCGAATGGTGCTACATTCGTTAATGATGATCCTCTGCATGTGAAAGACTTTATCAGTTCCAGCAACTCACACAACCTTCCCCTTACTCTGTAAGGTGTGCTTGCTTCTGTTAACTGGGTCTTACAGGATGGAGAGGATTAAAGTCTGTGAATCTAGAGCATAGCTTGTCTCACCCAGACACAGTCACGTGCTCTCCTCACCTGCAGTGTTTCCTCACTCCCGAGTGATTCCACTCAGGATTCAAGCCCATGGGAGAATGGAGTTGATTGGCAACAATGCCGCTCCTTTGACAAGAATAAAGAACACCAGGATTGACAGCCCTAAGAATTCATGGAATAAGGTAGAAGTTTTCAACATGGTTCTCATGGCTTGTATTTTAGCCTAAACAAGATAGGCAGTGATGCTGATGGGACCGAAACTACTGACCAAAGCGTGTATTTCACCAATGAACAGTGCTGCAAACCCCATGGAGTGGTTCAGAACCTTGCAGATCTAGATAACTCATCTGAGTGCCTCTGCAACAGGGTACCAACTCGCCATCTGGAGTTTGCGTTTGTCACACAGTAATATGTAGTAATCTTCTCTTTTTAAGTTTTTGAGATTGAGTTTCTCTGTGTGTAGTCTGGCTGCCCTGAAACTCACTCTGTAGACAAGACTGGCCTCAACTTCACAGAGATTCTCCTGTCTCTGGCTCCCAAGTGTTGGGATTAAAGTCCCGAACCACTACTGCCCGACTTGCAGTAATATTCTTTATATAGTATTTTTGTATTTGCCTAATAATTTTACAGGCGTACCTGAGGTCAACACAGCAATGATATTGGCATGCGTTTTTCAGGTAGGGTTTCTTTCCCATTTGATTGCTTTCCTTTCTAACAAGGCTCTGAGGTTGCTAAATGCTTTGAAATTCTGTTTTCCATTTCAGAGAAACTTTCTAACCACATCTGAGTATAAAGAACTTAACATTGGTTTTCTTCCTTTGAGGGAATGTCTAGAGGTCTATATAATTTTTAAACAAGTATGGCACAGGACAATTATAACTTTACAAAAAGACAAATGCCAGAGTGGTTGTTCCATTTACAAAAAAAATGGATTATTGTTAATAGCCCTAGAGCCTTTTGAAAGATTATTTTATTTCTTAAAACCTAGTTTCCATGTTTTTCTCAGAGTCACAGTGCTTATTAGAAGCCAAAAGAGTCGATTTAAGTATCTGTAGGAAGCTGGAGGAACATGTCTTTGAAAGTAAGATAAAATTCTTGATAACCAAGAATTGAGTTTAAAAAAATATCATAAACTTCTTCCTTAATAAGATGGTGGTGGCCGTGATTGGTGTTTTGTTTTTGTGGCAGTGTGTGTTGTGTTTAGTTGCAGTGGTGTGGTGGCATTGTGTATATGTGTAGTTTCTGTAGTAGGGTGTGGTAGTCAATACGATGTTTTACAATAGTCCCGTGGTGTGTGTTTTGCGGTGATATGGTGGCAATGTGTATGTGTTGTTTTATTTTGGTGGTACATGTGTGTTATCTTGTGGTGTGGTGGTAATGATGTATATGTGTTTTGTGGTAGTGATGATGTATGTCATTTATGGTCTGTGATAGTGGTAATTTTATGTATTGTTTGGTGATCGTGGCGTGGGTGTGTTGTTTTGTGGTGTGTGTGTGTGTTTTATGATAATGTGTGGTGGTGATGTCTCGCTGTGTATGTCTTGTTTTGTGGTAACAGTTTGTATGTGTTGCTTTGCATGGCATGATGGTGATGTGTGTGTTGTTTCATGATTATGATGGTGGCTGGGATGTCTTGTTCTGTGGTGTGCTATGCTGATGTATGTATGTTGTTTTCTCTGGGCGGCAATGTGGATAATTCATTGTTGCAGTTGCTGGCAAAATGTCTGTGTTTTGTGGAGGGTGGTACTGGGTGATACCTATCTTGTTTTGCAGTACAGTGTGCTTCTGGAAGCACTGTGGTGGCAGTTGTGTGTGTGTTATTTTCTGTTGGCCTGTCTGGCCTTGGCTAATGTCATATATGTGTAGATACAGTTTATGTTGTGTAGACAGTAGGAGCTGGTAGCCGCTTATGAGAAGTAGCAGTGCTGTGACTTGATTAGTTTGCACATTGGTGCCGTCGGCGGCTCCCACTTCTCATACCCACACTTTCTGGTCATAACGTGGAGCGTTGTAATGCGCCTCCCATTGCCCTTCAAGACTACTATCTTAATTGAGCCTGGGACCATGTAATTGAGGAGAAAATAAATCATCACCCTGATCTACCCCCCCATCAGAGGCAAAGATGCCGCAGCCACAACTTTCATAACTTCCAGCAGTTATTTAAAATAGTAAAATTATATTCCTTTCTATAAAAGGGACATAAAGGTATCATACACATTGATTTTACGTGCTCCAAGGAATACATTCAGTAGATAAAGAGTTCGACCAAACTGTTTCAGAGGTTTCAACTGAGTTGTCCTTAACAATTTCATGAAGGACTTAATTCCTCGTAAGGTGTTGTGGAAAAGGACTTGGGGGTGGTCACTTTGCTCCGGTTTTGTCCTAGAGAGTTGGATGAACTATTATCTTTTTCATTGCTAAGTGTGTACCAGTCAGAGCTACTATTTGATTTCCTTCTCCAAAGTGTGCCACACTTTAAAGAAAGGTGCTGAGGCGAGAGTCTGTTGCTGTTTGTGTCCTCTGTGCATGTGTATGTGTGTGTGCTTTTTGTGTGCCGATGTGCATGTGTGTGTGTGTGTACAGGTACACTGTATGTGTTGCGTGCATGCAGGTACAGGGTGGGGGTCAGTCTCAGGTATTAACCCTCAGGAGCCATTCATTTTGCTCGTTAACACTGGGCTTTTCATTGGCAGGAAATTTACCTAGTCAGTGTGGCTGGCCAATGAGCCATAGGGATGCCCATAGCTCCTCAGTTAGCAGTCAACGCCTCTGCCTGCTGCACACAGAAACCTCTCTGATTGGTTCTGAGAGCTGCATTCACTTAACAGAATAATAGTAAGCTGTGAACCTCTGGAGCCAGTGAGCTCCCAACCATGGATTCTTGGCCAGATTTACAGCCAGGCATGTGTTTCCTCCTGTAGAGTGGGCCCCGAATCCAATCAGAAAGTGGTAGATCACCCCCAAAGCATTACCCAGGGACAGTTCTTAACCCTACTGCTTGTTATTTTATCTCCCAGGGTTCACAGCTGGATAAGATTGATGGTAACCTTTCCCCCAGTAGCCCCGTAGTGCCTTCTAGTGTTATGACAGCGATCCAACAGGGAGGGATCTTCTCCCTTGCTATCAGCTTTGCTCCCCCACGTCCTTAGCCAAGTGTATGATGTCGAAGGCAATGGAGTCTTATAGGTTCTGGTGAGAGATCAAGATCAATAGTAGTAGCCTGCATTGTTCATGGTATCTCTGGGATATCGCCGACCAACAGCTTGAGGGGGTATCCCATAGCTGACACTGGGCTTTTATTTGACAACCTGTGGCTTCTTATAGGAACATTATCCTATAAATAGCATGACTGCAATTAAACTCTTTTATGATGTGTGTGTGTGTGTGTGTGTGTGTGGCTTATAAAGGTTGCCATCTGGCACTTTCTGTCCTTAGTGTTGGTTGTCCCCCCTCCCACATCTCTGCCCTACCCTCCCACGAAGCCAAATAGGTAGGTGTACATTCTTGGTGTATATGATGCAGTGGTGTAAGCCTTGGTTGGTCTCAGGATTCCAAGTGCTCATTGTTTGGACATTGATCGTGAAGAAGAAATTGTCCTCTGGGCCCCTGGCATTCTGTGGTGCATTTTCAGGCTGGAGGCTGCTGCTCAGCCCGACTCCAAAGAGAGGCCACTGAGAAAACATTAAACCCTTCTCAGGCCCAGTTGATGCTCTGCAATCGCATCGTCCATGGCAACCCCTTAAACAACTAGCAGGTTAGTCGCAGTTTTTGCAAAGGTACTTTATGTAAATGCACGACTTAATTGAATGTGAGAAGTCCCCGCTCTTGACAAACGAGCCACTTTTATATTTATAGCAGACTTAAGAACCTAATTACATTGCATGAACTTCACATGCTCATTCAGTGATTTTATAAGTACATTATATATAAATATATATAATAAGGCAATATATATAGTTCGTTCCTTCTACTCCAAATGTGATTTAAGTGTTTATAGTAGTTCAGTGGACAAATAAGCATTTTTCTCTGATCTTTCTTTCATTCACTTATTCTTTTTTCTTCTTCTCTACTTCATTTCACAGACATTTGGCCAGGTTGTATTTCACACTCTGTGAATACTACAGAAAAAAAATACTAATGGACAAAAGTTCTGCTTTAATAGAACTTCTGAACATAGGAAGTAGGGAAAGGGCTGTAAAAGACCAACAAATAAATTTGAAATTGTGTATGTGTGTGTGTGTGTGTGTGTGTGTGTGTGTGTGTGTGTATGCAGAATAAGGAGAATGGAGAACAGAAAGAGAAGGATTGATATATGTGAAATACTTTACACTTTGTGGTCAAGGAAGGCCTCTCCGGAAGTTAGCATTTGAAGGTGAAACCTAGAAGAAATTCCCATTTCTGTTTGCCAAGGGAATTTTCCAGGCTGTGGTCACCAGGAACACAGCAGAGGTCTGGGGGGCTATGTGCCTGATTTGTCCATGAGGAGGCTCTCAAGACCGGATGGAGCAGTGTGAACAGAGGAGAGAGCGCTGTGAGTGTGTCTAGTGTGGAAAATACAGAACAGTGTGAGTCACTGTGGGGCACAGCACATATTCGGGACTTGATTCTCTTCTGATAGGAGCGGGGAGGGTTCCTTTCTTCTGGGGGAGTCTCTCTGAACTTCTGTCCACTTGCCCATCTCAGGGCATAGATTTTTTTTTTTTAATTGCATGGGAACCATGTACTTAAACAATTAAAGGAAAGACTGGGAGATGGTACAGGAAAAAATGTAATCGCCACTGAATAAGACATTCATTGATCAAATACCATCATTATAGGCAAACACAACAGAAAAATAGAAGTCATTTTTGCTGCAGCTTATGGGCAACCACAGCCTTACTGGATTTAAAGTGGCTTTGTAGCTCTTCTACGTGTTTATCTTCTAGGGCATCCGAAAAGACACCAACTCTCTGTATGTACATAGGTTCAACAGACCCCTTCCTCACACGGATCCACACAAGGCAGGGTTTGGAGAAGAGACAATCCTGCTATGCCTGTTCTTTTACATCTTAGGCCACATTGTTAGTTTGTGTCTCTTCCTGTCTAAGGCTCTAGATGGGTGCCAGGTAAGAGCTACCCAGTCTCAAGGAGAGTGCCCTGACATCAGCATTAGCAAGGCTAGTGCAGGAATTTTCCTCAGGGGAATAAATATCTAATAAAAACACTGCCGATTTCTTCTGTTTCTTTTTAATATTTTTATTTTCACTAAACTGAAGTGTGTGCATGCACGTGTGCACATGCATGCACACACACTCACAAAGATGCGTAAGTAGAGGTCAGAGAACAACTTGGAGGCGTCTCCTTCTACCATGTAGGTACTAGGGGTTAATTTTAGGTCATCAGGCTTGGCAGTAGCAAGAGCTGTTGCCACATACCGAGTCTTGTTGCCACCTCTCTCCTAATTCTTCTGTAACCCTGAATTACTGGATATTTGGTTTCTATTCTCCCCTAGCATAGTGCCTGTGTATACTTGGGAGTTTGCCAGTTAAGACCTTATAATACTTAAAGACTCTTTCATGACAAGCCCTTGATTAGGAAACATATACAGAATATGTCTCCGTGGACAAAACTCTACTGGGCTTTCCTATAATAATATAGGAAACCTATAATAATAGGTTATATTATAGACACTTAGGATTACACAGTCAAGTTCCGCCATGCTTAACTCTCCCTTTGTCCTTTTAAAGAAAGACTTTTAGGAGCTTCTTGGAAGTTATGGGGCAAATATGAGAAAAAGGGCAATCATGAAGAAAAGTATGATTTATACTACAAACGGAGGTTATATAGTTTTGGCATCAGAAGGACTTGGAATTGAATATCCATTCTTCCATATACTTAGCTATGTGTGACATTGGCTAGCGACTTTCCCTAAGCCTCGGTTTCCTTGTTTCTACAATAAGCATAATACCTGCTTCAAACAGATGTGCTGAGGATTAAATTTAATAAACCTGGCGTGGTGCCTCCTGCATGGAACTAGTAGATAAATGATAACTATTGTAAAAATGTTATTGGTATTCTGTGTCCTGCAATGTGGTTCCCTCCCACCAAGCTCCAAGTCAATTAAGAAATAATTTCATGTTTCTAATTTGTATGTGGTCCAGTTAAATGGGGAAAAAGAAACATTATGAAAAAATAATATTCGAGGGTAATCGGTGCCAAAAGAATCTTAAAATAAAAAATACAAAGTCTTGTCATTAATTCCTTAAAACAATCATTTGTTGCTGTTCCGAGACAGATTTATTGACTGCAGCATTCATTTAGAAAGGGTAAACTAATGAGACGCCGCCATTGGCTGTGATAATAGCGTATCATTACAAGCTTGAACCATGTGGACTTATTTGGCCTCATTTCAGAGTAATAAATTATTTCAAAGTCATTTCATCTCTTGAAAACCCGGTGCGATTTAGGTCGCAAGTTAGATTACACGAGTAGCAGCCCTAAAATCCATCATCTAAAATAAATTCTAGGATTCTGAGCTATTTTAAAATTGAGACACTTCAAACATCTCTCAAGCAGGCATCACATAAAGGGGTTGCAAGGTTTCTCTCGCCTTTAATTTGCCCTTTACGTTGCTCCTTGATTGTTGTTCCTAATGGGGTGTGTTCCCCCTCCACACACACATTTTTTTAAATAGCTCTGCTCACAGAGACTATATTGCTAAAGACTACTGCAAGGGAATGTTTACAGATGCAAATGATTTCTATTTAGGGAGCTCATGATTAACACGTGAAAGGATACGGCAGTAGAAAGCAACGAGTAACCTTTGAAAAGTCTCACAATTGATTAGGGTACACATAGTGGATATGTATATACGTATGTTCTGGAGTTGACTCATGAGGGTGTTAGGAATGTGTGGGTTCTCTATACTACAGGGGACCTCACATTGAAAGCCACTGGTATAATTTTACTCCAGTTTAGATGAACTCGCTGTTTTATCGTTGGGAAACTGTGAGGAGAACAGGCTCAAAAGCTAGTATCCTAGAATGAACTAGACGTCCATGCAACAGGTGAGACAGTCTGTTCCTGCACGTTCATCCTTCTGGGATACAGGATCTAAGCTATTTCCATCTCTCATGGCTGTTTTGAGGATCAAAATATTTTATATTTTAGTGCTCAGGGAGTAGACTGTTAATAGAGTCAGGAGGAAAACTGTAATCATTGGCAGCCTTTCCTCTTATCTTATCTTTCCTTCTCTTCCTATTTGCTCCAATGAGGATCTACCCTTGGTTTCTTGTTTTTAAGATTAACCTCCTGAGGTCATCGAAGAGCTCACAGTTCGCGTCTCCTGTCTGTGGAAATGGTGTCTGGAAGTCTTTTGGGTGTAGTAACCACTGCTTCTGCTTCCCTGTGGATGGCTCTGGAGACCTGCCTGGATCAGGCCCTGGCCATCCAGGGGACTAATGAACATGTCATGCGCGCCTGGAGTTCTCCAGTCTCTGGCACAGCTGTGGTACTTTCCCCCCCTGCTGGGAGACACAGCATGCTGGCCATTTGTTGGCAAGTTCATATTTCACACTGCGGGGAATTGAAATGATTGAGCAGACAGAAGAAGAGTTTTATTAGCAGTAGCCTACGTATCCCCAGACTCTGATTTGGCATAAAACATCTGCTTCATGATCCTGCTTCAAGGCCAGTTCCTTTCCTCCCACAAAGGTTACGACTTGAGGCAAGCTGTGCTTCCACTGGCGGGAGGAAATTTGCCCGGAGACTTGATTTAGTCAGAATCAAAGCATCCTGCCACAGAATTTCTTTTTTCAATTATCTCCGAAGAGGCAGCCAGACTTTCAATGTATCAGTATAATAAATGTAATGAAATGAGTCAGACCCTTCCTTCCCTGTTGCTTTCAATGGGGGTTGGGGGTGTCCATTGAGTTCTGTGTCTACACCCAGAAGCCTATGACCCATATACCAACAACAGCTCCTGGTGAGGGTAGCCTTGGATGTTTTTCGACTCATCAGCATGGTAAATTTATGCATGTGCTGGTTTGACCTACAATGCTTTATGTCATTCGTTGTGTGAAGGCAATCCGACATGATGCTGAACAGTTATTACTATTTTCCATAGTGAAGACTCATCACACAGACCCTATCCTGTGGTATAGTCTTAATTACTAATTATGCTTGCCCGCATGATTTTGTTGTGCCTAGTCATATTTTTCGGTGTGTGTGTGTGTGTGTGTGTGTGTGTGTGTGTGTGCAAGACAGCCCTTTACTAGCCTTGCAGACATAGATAGAAAATTAAATCCTGGCATTTTATTATGCTAGAGCAATTAGATGCCATCCTTGTAATGGGAAACATGACATCTTCATCACTCTCCTCTATATTTCCATGTTTTAATGCAGACATTTACCAGAATTGAATACACTCTTTCACTCACTCACACACATACATGACACACACACACACCACACACAACACGCATCACACACACACACACTCCTAATTGAATATCTGCATATCTCCAAGGAGCCCTGTGGGTGAAACCGTGCATTCATCTTCTTTAGTTCTGAGGCCACTTTGGTTTAGAGTAAGAACTGTTGCTTTTATGAAGTGCCTTTTTCTATAAAGTCAAAACCTCACAGCAGTGCACAGAAAGCCGATGGTATAAAGGAGCTAAGTAGAGTCTTTAATAGAGAGCGCTGGGTTGTAAGTGTTTTTGTTCCTACGGAGCAGATAGATTTGGCTCCATCTGTTCCATATTCATAACAAAGGAGCACACTTACAGGAGGCCCGACTTCCCTGGAGCCGCCCGGTAATGATCTTTTCACCAGAAAGACAGAATGTGAACTCGGTGACTTGGCCCCACAAAAAAGCAGCTGGCAGGATGGCCCTTCAGAATCCTGATTTCCTTGTAACCCAGGTTGACATAAAAATTTCCCAGTACAGAAAGTGGAAAAAGAAAATGTACCGATTTCTCATCTCCCTGCAAGATCGTGGCGCGGAGAAGTTCGGAGTGCACACATTTGACCCTTCCTTCCCAAAGCCACAGATTGCAATTAGATAGTGTAGGGAAGGCCGCGCTTGAAGTGTCTGAAGGTATCACAGGGGAGAAGCCTTTCTTCAGTTTTTAAGTTGTTTCTATTCAGACTTTTTAATCTCTACTAAAACTGGGGTTAATGAAAAGAAATATGACTTATACCACATAAGGAAAAACCCCTGTTGAGCTTTGTAATTAACAATCTTCAAAGCCAATTTCAACTGAGACCCCTTAGATTAAAAAGATAAGTGACTCGGGAGTTTTCGTCCACAAAACAGGAAAAGTAAAAATCTCCCCCCAAATGTCACAGACTACAAGAAATAGCTTCAGTGCAACACGTGGGGCCAACTTTGAAACAGAAATGATTCCTCAGACATAAACAGCACATTGGTATTAAACAATTGACTTAAAACTTAATAAGCCATCATGATTAGTAGATAGAATACTTGCTTTTTAAATGATTTTTTTGAAATCTAAAATATAATTACTTATGTTCTATCCTACCCCTCCCGTATCCAGCCCCTTTCCCTCCCCAAATCAGTGCTTCCTTGTCTTTAACCATTGCTGTTACATAGACATATACATTAGTAAACATATAACTGCACAGAATACTTGTTTTAGATTAAGCTCACAAATAACGGGGGAAAAGAAGAAGAAAACATATTGTGAAAGATGCTCATCTTTTTCACCATTCTACAGGCTCCGCATACTAAACTCCCTCAAAAGCACACCATTGACTTACTTAATGCACTAGATGGGAAAGTTATAATTCCTCCTTACCAGCCCATTACTATCCATCTTGCTACCATCTGTGCATTATCTGCTTGCTAAACCAGGACTTCCTGGCAAAACAAGCAGTGAATAAGTCTCTCCGAAAGTTGGCCGCAGCGATAAAGTGGGAGAAGTTTTGGTCCTGCTGTTGATGAGATTGCTCCTCGAGTGGGTGAGGATGCTATCAAAGTCATATTAGCAGAGGGTACAACTCAGCAGACTCATCCGAAGTGTTCAGAACTTTGAACATGTGGGTAACTTATTTTTCTGATTCATTCAGCTTTTACTTTGTTTGTTTACTCATTCCTACAGAAATAATTCGGGATGTCTGCCTGATGCCAAGTACTGTGTTAGGTTCCAGAAACTTCCCGGTCTGTCATCAAGTGGGCCCTATGTCAGATGAACAGCACTATCAAATTAGTCTCACCTTCTGGGGCTGCCAACTTGCTGGGGAATGAGACAAAAACTAGAAAACAAGGCCATCACGTTGGGACCTATAGCAAGTTGGAGGTGGTCACATAGGAAAATGGAGTCAGCTTTCAATTGGCTGGTCATAGAAGGCTCCTCTGGAGGGTTCAGTACAACCTCTTCAGTATGAACTCTTGGAATATGGGAAAAAACTAATATTTTAAAAAAAATATTGCATCGTGAAGAAGAGAGATGGGGATACTCTATGGCACACATGTGGAGGTCAGAGGACAGCTTGTGGGATTGGCTCTTCTCTATCATGTGGGTCTCAGGAATTGAACTGAGGTCATTGAACTTGATAGCAAGAACCTTTACCCACTAGGCCATCTCTTATTCCCCGTCTCTTTCGGTTTGCTTTGCTTTCGAGACTGAGACCAAGTAGTCTTGGCTCACGTGACACATTAAACTTGAAGTGGTCACCTGCCTCAGCTGCCAAGGACTGGAATTATAGACATGTGTTCATGCCAAACCAGAAAAGTAGCTTTTGCCCATGTAGACTATTTCTTTGGATTCAAAGTTTGTGTTTCAAAGTTAATAAATTTTGAAAAATAATTCTTCCTAATCTTATTCCAGAGGCAAAACTAACATATGTCTTTTTAATGATTTTATGTTGGAAAATAATTCATATGCTCTGCCACCTTTGAAAATATATTCTTCATCCTCTTAAAATGTTTCACCAGTCAGGCTTCACTGTTTTAAAGCTAGGATTTCAGCTGGTGTTGTGAGGACGATGCTTGTTTGTTTCCCTGCCAACCGGCAGCTCAGACCCGAAATAATCACACAGAAACTATATTATTGAAATCACTGCTTGGCTCATTAGCTCTAGCTCTTACTGGCTAGCTTTTACATCTTAATTTAACCCATTTCTATTAATCTGTGTATCAGCACATGGCTGTGACTTACCGGCAAGATTCCGTTCAGACATCTGTCTCTGGTGGGGCTCCATAGCTTCCTTCAGCTCCGCCCCCTTTCTCCCAGCATTCAGTTTAGTTTTCCCCACCTACCTAAGTTCTGCCTTATCAATGGGCCAAGGCAGTTTCTTTATTCACCAGTGGTATTCACAGCATTCAGAGGGGGAATCCCACATCAAGTTGGTCACAAATCTAAATAATTTTCCCGGTTGTATATGTTTTTATTTTTGTTTTTAGTTTTGAGGCAGGATCCCATGACCTCAAACTCCTTGTATAGCCAGCTGGTAATGACCTTGAATTCCAGATTCTCTGGCTTTAGCCTCTCAACTACTGAGATGATAGGTGTGTACCTGGCCCTTTCAGCATATATTTTAACTTAGAATTACATCTCTAAATTGTGACTCAAATTGGCCGAAGTTTTCATACATTTTTTAAAATTTAAAGTTTTGTATTCATACCTACGTATGAATACTACTATTGATTCTGTAATTTCTTTAAAATTCTTTTTGAAAATGCCTATAGCTTAATTCTGGATAAAGGGTTGTGAGAACCTTCAGTGGAGTTTCTGGGGTTACAGCCTAACGTGATATCTGAGATCCTGTTGATACTTCTGAGTGAGTGGAGCAGGCTGACTCCTCACCCGGGGTCTGCATACCCCAGCATCACCCTTGCTTTGAACACTTCTCCAAGAAGCGGATGGTGACCTGGATTCTAGTTTCACCTTACTTTCTATTCCTCTGCTCACTAGAAGGGTGTGCAGCCTCTTTTTACTCCGTCTGTCCTTTAGATTAGATATATCATTGTCTTTAAAGATACCCATGGTCCCTTCACTTATTTCTTGGGATTACACATTTATGGAGCTTAAAATACTACTTATTTGAATTTGATGTATCTCTGTAGCTCACTGACTGTAAATCAAATTTTCGAAGGTCATTCCATAAGAAAGAGCATGTAGCGAAGGGAGAGGAGCTTTCCAGAAGAACTTGTCCTTTCATTATTTATTTGGGGAGCATTTACTATGACCTCCTTTTCCCCCTATTTACTGTTTTGTTTCACAGTTGACTAGCACATTGCTTTGCTGTAGACTGTTCTTTTTTTTCTGTCCTCTACCCTTGTCCTCAAATCTTTAATGAATATTTTCTATGAACAAAGGAGTAGTCTACTCACTTTTGAACACCCAGCACGGCCCCAGTTCTTGGGGAACTGCGTCTCGACTGTAATAACAGAGAAGAGATGCAATACCCTGTTCTGAGGTAGCCCAGAATGGGGTGTATGTGGGGAAGGAGACAGAAACAGATATCCTAAGCACCATGAAGAGCACTTTGAGAAGCAAAGGGAAGGCCCTGTGAGTTAGAAAAGCGATTTCTTTGGAGGTAGCATTGTCAAGACTAGCCTTAATGTGCATTAAAGGAGAAGAAAGAATGGGAGAGATCAAGAAGAAAATCAAGTTTGGGACCAGATCATGCAAGACCATGGCTGCTATGCTGCGGGTCACTGGATGGGATGTAGCCATCCTTCCTAGAAATGTCTCCATGAACACACAGAATAGCCTAGAACTGAGACCCAACCTTTGATTTTAGTTACTATGTCAACTAAAAAAAAAAATCCAGTAAAGTGTTTTCTTTCTTTTCTTTTTTTTCTGGTTTGAAATAAACTATGCAATCTTGGTACCTAAACAACTCTTTCCTTAGTAAAATTTAGCCTGTCAGAACACTGTTGTCTTGAGTCTCATTAGTAGTCTATACCAGGCTTTCTTTTGGGGGCCACCAAACATCTCCTAAATCATGACACAGAGACTTCTTATTAGTTATGAACGCTTGGCCTATCTTAGGCCCATTTCTGGCTAGCTGTTTTAACTTAAGGCAACCTGTTTCTCTATATCTACCTTTTGCCTTGGGGCTTTTAACTTTTTTTCCTTCTGTGTAGCTTACTTTCACTGCTTCTTATGTCTGGTTAGCTGGCAGCCGCCAGGCTTCTTGCCCCAGGCATGTCAACCTTTTTCTCCTCCGTTTCTTTCCTCTCCTCTTTGTTCTCCCAAGCCTAGATTTCTCCTCCTATTTATTCCCTCTGCCCACCAGCCTTGCCTGTCCCTCTTCTGCCTAACTATTGGCCGTTCAGCTCTTTATTAGACCAATCGGGTACCTTAAGCGGCCAAGGCGAAACAAATGCAACACATCTTTACATAATTAAACACATACCCTTACATCGCTAAACACATGCAGCGTAAAGAAATGAAACACACCTTTACACGCTTAAAGTAATATTCTACAGCATAAACAAATGTAACACATTTTATATAGTTAAAGTAATATTCCACAGCATAAAGAAATATAACACATCTTTACACAGTTAAAATAATATTCCCAATAGTAGCCTATTGCCTGAACCAGTGGGTATTCCTGCCTGTATTACCTTCAGTCCCATCAGAAGCAATAGATATGGAGGACATGTCCTACTGGTTTAAAAAAAAAATAAGCAAAGAATTCACTGATTTGTACAAATAGGTGGTTGCCTAGAGATTACAAAAGAGCACTTAAGACTGGAGTTACAATAGCCTTGCTGAAGTAGTGCCACATCTGGGTAGCTGAGGACATGCTAAGGTGTCTGCGTCCACATCTGGGCAGCTGAGGACATGCTAAAGTATCTGCGTCCACTGCAGGCTGATTTCTTTGGTGCTATTTCTGGCCCCAGCCTTTCAAGTACAAAGGGAGTCTGAGTGCCAGCCTGGCTGCTCCTCTGAAGAATTCATAGTTCCATCTTTTGTCTCCCAGGCCTCAAACTTAATAGCATGCTCACAACCTTAAAATCGATTGGGAACAAACAAACAAACTCAATGTTCATATGCTTCTCAAAACCAAGAGGCGCTTTAATGACTGTTTCTTATTCTCTAAGTATCCCCCTGTCCTTAGTGCACAGCGACACACATGCACACGCACGCACACACACATGCATACACACAGAGAGATAGAGCACTCATCAATATCACACTCCTACTACACAAATAAAGAAATATTAGCTATAACTGCAGTAGAATGCAATTAGTTAAAATTTAGGCTCTAGAGACGGATGCAGGTAGTTCCCAAAGTTCATGATGCCGAAGCAGGAGAAACACTTAATCTCAGGGGTTGAATAGCAGTGAGAACCTGCCTTGAACAATCAAGCACGCATGCAGCAAACCATACAGGCTGTGAAGAGCCACACTCTGTCTCCCTGTTACTTCCCCATCTGCCCCTCCCCCATATTGGTATTCAGAGCTAGAGCCCTGGTTCTGAAGAGATGTCTCCATGGTTAAGGCTGTCTACTGCTTTTCCAGAAGACATGGCTTTGGTTCTCAGCACTCAATCAGGAAACTAGTTTCAGTTTCCAGGGATCTGATGTTCTCTTCTGGTTGTTGTGGGTGCTATACTCAAAGGCATAAAAGCTGCAGTACACACATGCACACACACACACACACACACACACACAGAGAGAGAGAGAGAGAGAGAGAGAGAGAGAGAGAGAGAGAGAATAGTATTGGAGAAGAGCAATCATAAGTGGGATATTATTCTAGATCTGTAAGGATAGGCCACCTGAACTCCCAAGTGAATTAGGAAACTATACATGCCCTCTTAAGTGGGTGATAATTAAATCTCTTGAGAAATGGAGGGTCGCTGGGAAACTGAGGCCTAGACAGATTAAGCAGCTACCTCAAAGCCACAAAGAAAGGCCAAAATGCATGAATCTGAGAGAAAGCTGAGCATTATTATGCCTGCATTGAAATCCCTGAACCCCGTTTCTCCCTAGGACCTTTAACACGGGTGTCTGGGGTGAGAGGGATGTGACAAGAGGCTCAAAGAAAGACTGACACTGTTCTGAGAATATCTTTTGTTGTAGGAGTCCACTTGTTTGTTTCTGGCTGCTCAGCCCCGAAATAACCACACAGAAGCTGTATTAATTAAATCACCGCTTAGCCTATTAGCACTAGCTTCTTATTGACTTGCTCTTACATCTTAATTTAACCCATTCCTATTAATCTGTGTATTGCCACATGGTTGTGGCTTACTGGGAAGGTTCTGTCCAGCGTCTGTCTCTGGTGGGGCTCCATGGCTTCTCTCTGACTCTGCTTACTCTCTCTCTCTCTCTCTCTCTCTCTCTCTATATATATATAGATAGATAGATAGATAGATAGATAGATAGATAAAAAATCTTCTAGCCTGACTATGTTCTATTAAGCCATTGTCCAAAAGCAGCTTCTTTATTAACCAATAAAAGCAACACATATACAGAAGGATTGCCCACAGCAATCTTTGACTTGTATTAACTTGATAAGTTAATTAGTAATTAATTTCATACTTTATTAGTGCTTCATGCTGAATGGATAGATGGATGGATAGATGAATAGATGGGGGATGGATAGATAGGTGGGTGGGTGAGTGGACAGATGGATGAATGGATGGATGGGTGGATTGGTGGATGGATGGGCGGGTGGGTGGGCGGGTGGATGACAGGTATGCAAGAAATCTACAGAGAAGGAAAAGTATAAATTACTCTGCTTGTGAGAGTCCAGGAACTTTGCCTTTTATTTAGGCTTGTTTTATTTTTATTTTTGTTGCTATTACCTTTATTATGTGCTTCCAGCTGAAGAAAAACTTTCCAAGGGTTCTTCTGCTCATGCTTCTGCTTGCTTATATTTGTCAAATGATGCCTAGCTAGTATAGCGGGCTCGCTGAAGTTACCACAAGTAAGAAGGAGAGGAACATCTGACCTATGAGGCATGGATAGTCCTTTAGACTCTGCAGCTTGGGCAGGGTGCTTTCTGAGACTTACTGTGACACCAGCTGTGTTCTAAGTGCCGAAGGATGTTCACTGGCTTCACATGAACAAAATGAGCAGACAGCTAATAGTAAGGCAAACAGCTCCATCATGTCTAGATTTTAAAGGGTAATTATCTAAACGCCGTCTTTTCCTTCTGTGCCTACGTGGAGTAGATTTTCCCATTCATGGAGAGAGGCTGAAGTCTAGAATCACAGGCTGGGAGTTAGTTAAACTGTTGTAAAAACAATTTTTTTTCTTAAACAAAAATGCTTCTCTTCAGGGCATTTAAAAATACTACTCCAAACTCCAGGTTATTTTTCCTCAGTAAAGACCAAGGCATAGGGGACAGTTGAACCCCTCTGTAGTAGACGCAGAGCGTCACTGAACTTTGAAGGTCTTGTAGACGTTTGCTCACAAGTCACATAGCTGTGCGCATAAGCATCATTTTGCCTCGTTTGTTTCCCGGAAATCAGGGGAACAGACTTTGTCTTTGTCATTTAAGTTTTCCAAGAACAGTAATTGAGCTGCTGAGATGTAGCTGCCGGGGTTTTGCACAGATTTAAGCTGGTGTGTGGTGAGAAGTTCGCCTGAGGGTTAGGAAGCCAGGTCAAGGCCGGGCACGAGGTGAGCGCAGCCTTCCTTCCACGCTCGCTTTCTTCTCGGGCTGTCCAGCTGGAATTTATTTTCTCGTCGTCGCCCCGAACTTTGCTCTAATTATTCTTTCCCCTGCAGTCCCCTGGTGTTGAAACCAAGTTTTAACTGAGAGAGTGTGTTTTTTCAATCGTTCTTGCTACATTGTGGGAAACACATCCCTTTCCACCTTCTAGTTTTGTATAAAAGAAATATTCCCAGAGCTGTATTAAAGAGTCTGATGTGCGTGGTGTTTTCACTTTCTCCCAGGTCTCTCGTCTCAGTAAACTTCGTTCCAGTGTTTGCATCGGGGGCCTTGACCTTGTCTTGTCAGTTAAGTCTGCAAACACAAGAGGTGAAAGGTGTAGGCAAATTAGGCAGCTCCTGAGGTTGCTCTTAAGGTGGGAGCTCCATATGCCAAGGGCAGTGACTTCAGTAAGGTGGCCTTTGGGGTAGGGGTATTGCCCCTTGGTTGAACACTGTCCCAACATGCGGAAGGCTCTGGGTTCAAGTCCAGGTCGCACCAATGCCTCTCTTAAGTCTGGTCTTTAAGAAGCAAAATATATGTATTCTGTCCTAACTGGTAGTTTTTTTTTTGTTTTGTTTTGTTGTTTTAATGTGATATATATATACACACACACATACATATATATAGTAGCTAAGTTGTAAATTATTGCTTTGTTATTCTGAGACCTAACCTGTTGGTTTTTTTAAATTTTTTTATTTTTGTCTGTGTCTGTGTGTCTGGTAACCATTTTCTGGGACACCCATATGGCTCTGGTTAGTCTCCCTCATATTCCCACCACTTCTGCTCCCCACCCTTTCCCCACATATACAAAATGGATTTTATTGATTCATTAAATTCTGGGAAACATTTCCAGTGCCACTCTGGATTCAAATGGGATTTTTTTTTCTTTTTGTCGAAGGAATAGTGTGCTTCATTCTGGCTTTACCTGTCTAATTTACATGTATTTGTGTTATACATTGAACTGTAAGAAAAACCTACAGGGGAAGAACCGTGTCCTGCTCACGGCTAATAGCCTGTCTCTTCTTTGGACTTGCTCAGATTGAGAGCTGCTGCCCGTGGCAAACATAATGGAAAACTGCATTTTTAATGTTCTCACACACGCTCACTCCCTTCAAGAGAAGAAAGTGGCTAGCCGTCTCTAGAAGTAAAATTTCCCAAAGTAGCCAGATTGATGTGGATTCAGAAAGGGGGGCTGTGGCCTTTGGACTTAAGATTAGAGACAGAATGAGGTTAGCCAGGGATGGTAAATGGTGACACAGCACTGGACCTGGAAATCTGAAAGAAACTAGATCCATGAGTCCCGCCCTTCTCCTGGCCAGCCTTCGGGTCTCAGAGAACATTTGCTTTAATTACCTAGGAACGTCTGAGCAGCCTCAACTTTCATAGCGTTTATATTTAACGGGACGGCGCACATTGAAGATCACTAATAGACGTTTTGGGGTAATCGGAGGACTTTGAAGTTGCTTCTTAAGTTCTTTCACTTGAGGTGTTTTTCGAACTCACTCTTCTACTCTGTTTCCTCGATCTGATGAGATACACTCTCTTTTTCTGTTACAGTTCATTCAAGTTTACATTTTATGTCGAAGCTCATAGGTTCACCCGGTAATTTGGTGTTGAACTGAGGCATGAGGAGGAAAATGGAAAACTTTAAAAAAAAAATGCTAGAGGAGGAGCAACTATTTCTTTAACAGACGCTTTAGAATCACCTCTCTCCCAGGTTTATCTAAGTAGTAAACGGTCCAAGTCTCCAGGCACAGTGCAGAGTGAACGGCTCTGTGGAGCGAGGGCCTGGCCATCCTTGAGTGGGGGGTGCTGCCATGCCTTCGTCAGGCAATCAGAACTCAGCCCTGAGAAACTTGGGGTCACATGGGTTTGTTTGTAAAATACATCAGTAAATGCCTAATTGATAGGTTAGCTCAACCTGTCTTATTTTGTCTAAAGCAGCCAAATTAGTTGAAAGTTGGGAATCCAGGTTTAGCTCACAAAGCCGCAGTGAGTTTGAGGCTCAGCTAAGAAGGACCCTTTTTCTCACCCACTTACGTGAGTGTTAGCAACACGCAGATCCTGGTATGTTTTCTAAGGGACATCAATTTCCTGACGGGAAGCATCTGTGCTCCATGGGTCTCTCCACTTGAAATCTTACAATACGGCACATTGCTTCACGTGCTTTGAAAGACAGAAGTTCACAACTCTTGGAACTTAATCATGGAGTCCTAACTTTTGCTGTGTTCTGTTCATTGGGAGCAAGAAACTCAGCCCACACTCAAGGGGATGGGATTTTTGAAAAGAGACGGGAGACAGAGGGATTAACGGAAGCCTGTTGGGAACATTGAGAATGATGTCAGAAGCTGCCCATGTCAAGTATGGTGCTGGTGCGCACCTGTTGTGTCTAGATGGGTAGACTGTTAGTGCCCTGAGGTGTGAATAGCACGTTTTCAATGTTAAATATCACATTTATAAGAACTAACTCAGGGGCTAGGAATGTGGTGTTTCATAGATGCCTCGTTGACTAAATGCCGAGCCAAGCTCGCTTAAGCACCAAGAGACCAACAGAATGACACTTCAGGAATGCTTAGACTTGAGGCTTCTGAGATCGTGAATGAAGCAGGGACCCTCACTGCCATATTAGTGTTGTATTCTGAAGTTGAAAGACCAGAGAATCTCAGCTAGTATTTCTTTAGGCATCTCAGTGTTTTGACTGGTACTTTGCAGGAACAGGACCTATGGACAGGTTCATGAACTAGTGGCTAAGATGGTAGAACGAAAGGTTTTGTTTGTTTTGTTCCTCTGTCCCTACTCCCAACTTCCCAACTCCAAAAGTACATGTTTATTAGCTAAATCAGTAAAGAAATACGAATTTATTTTAGATGGAAACTGTTTAATATTCGTTTCTATTTTAATTCCAAGTTTTCTGTTAGAAAATCAGTATACCTTTATAAGAATTCAGGTTTTAGTCACCTGTTCAGGTGACTAACTCACAGGTTGCCATATCTCTGATTTGGGAATTTAGGGATGAGCGTTTTCCTTTGCTCGCTCTTCTTGCATGTGATCGACTCCCAGAGAAGCCTCTGAAAAGACACTGGCACACTCGCAGGCAAACTGAGTGCTTGCCACACAAAGCTGGCCTGGCTCTTCACATGAACCTGGGTTACCACATGGCCACTCCAGGTCCCTAGACTGCCACAGCTGGAGTATCCACAACACAAAGGCAGGAACTGTGTGTTTTACACTTCCTTCCACGCACAGCATCTAACCAACCATCCACAGCATCTCCTAAAGATGCTGGCATGGATTAGGGGTTTTAAAAGTGTTTGAAATGGTAGGTGACGCCACAGAAACATATACTACGCTTGGATGTTTCTTCACTGGCAGTTTTCAATGTCAGCTATACCTTTAAAAAAACACAGCACAAGGCATGATAAATGTACATATGACTGTTTATAATTGTATCTATAAAGTTATAGATAGACTTTAAGTAAAGTAAGGTTAGTGGTGGTTGTTACAAAATAATATTTTTTTTTCTGGAATTTGAGGCCTTGGCATTAGGTAGTTTCTTCCCGACAGAGTCCTCCTGGCAGAGGGGTTTTCAATCTCTTTACTTCTACCAATGGCTCTATCTTTTGCTTATTTATAATCCCGAGAGGATTTGATTTCTGCGTTGACTTGTGGGAATATAACATATTTTAATTAATGTCATTTTGTGGTTTTAGTGTTCTGCCCGCTGCCATCTGTTTCCTTATGACAAGTAAAACACTGTTTACAAATTGCCTAGTATCTTCCAAGACTACCAGTGGCTAACCATCTATATTTAAAACAGAATAAATGTCTCTACCCTCTGGAAGCCAAGGAGGACAGGCGGCAGAAATCACAAATTTACCATGGAGTAAACTGCAATCTCACTTTTTAAAAAAGTTCAATAAGTAAAGGAAGTGTTGGTAATGTGTGGGATATATTTTCCCCCTTCCCGCCCGTGGGATATATTTTTATATTATTTTTTGGTTTTGTGTTTCAGTGTGAAAACATAAGGAAGTCAGGTGACTAGGGTCTAGCAAAAGTCACCTCTTAGGTTGGTGTTGTGAGTCACCTTCTGGGGATAACTTCTGCCACAGTCCAGCCACGGTGGGTTCGTACAATCCAGCGTAGGGGCATAAGGATTAGAAATGATAGGCAGGAGGAACAGAGATAAGAAAGAAGCACAGAGACATAGGGTAGTCTGGAGGGCAACTCAGCAAATACTCGATGTTGAATTCCACCCACATTTCTTTTCCATACACTTTTATACCCAATACAAAAGTGGGGGAGAAGGCAACAGACTGCTTTAACATGATACAAAGAACAACCAGAAACAGTTACTTGCTCCAGTACTTGGACATTGAGCCATTGATTCTTGAGCAAAGCATTTGATATTTGGGGCAGTGAACACATCCTATCAAGTATCCTGCAGGCAGCCAATCCCTAAGTCAAACCTCCTATTTCAAAAGAAGGAGCAGAAGTATGCTTGAATTCTCTGACCATTGGTTGGGGGTGGGGGGAAGCAGGTTCACCTCTATGGACCATCTTAATGTCTAAAACACCAAGTAACCACACCCTAGTCAGGATATCTTGTTTTGTAGCCATACCTGTTGTCAACTTTGAAAGAGTAAAACTAAGGTAAAATTCTGTGACTTTCAGACAAGGTGGTATAGGTTCACACTTTTGGGTTCCCACAGGTTCGTCGTTCCTTAGAGTTATGATTATATTCCATGGGCTGCGTAGGCCTAGAAATCATGGGGTTGGGCTACTGTAGTTTACACATGAATTTACAAACTATGTCATGTATGAATACCATTTGCCCACAAATGTCTCAAAGGATTGGAGGAAAATAGTCAATCAGCATCATAAGGGATCAGTCCTGTCACTATTGCAGCTTTCTGGGTGATAGGAGTGATGAGGGGGGCCTGTTGAGAATAAGCCTTTTAGTTTATTTAACTAAATAAACTCGGAATAACTAATGATACTCGGAACAACACTGAGTATCTTTAATTCACAGAAGAATGTTGTTTATACAATAGCTAAGGCTCACATCTCGTTTGTGGGCTGATAAGTTTCCTTATAGGTCCCCATTTGCTTTTGTTTAGTTTTTCTTAATGGTGGGGTTTAGTTTTCCTCAATAAAAATCTGAAAAACCGCCATGAAATAAAAAAAAAAAGACTCTCACAAAAACAGTTACCTTTGATATTACTTTGAGCCTGCTCATCTTGAAGCGTCTCGTTGAAGTCAGTCATTTGCATATGACACTCAAGCTCAGGGAGTTCGTGGGACGTTCATCTCAGCTCAGAAGAGAGCCATGTGCCGGTGGTGCCTCTCCCACAACCTCGTGGTGACTAAGACCCCGTGGGCTCTGTAATGAGCTGGAGTCACCTGTGTGGAGTGTATTTGTAGTATGTTCATTTGCGGTTGAGGTCCACAGGAAGGACACCATTTCCGGGATCAGACCACAGAGTGTAAAATATTGTGCCCTAAATAACACACGAGTTACTGCTAATGTCAGTAGGGGGAGTCTTCCCAACTTGGATTTAATGAGAGCCTACAGCAAAGCCAGCTGTTACCACTTCTTAACTGCTTGTCGGGGAGACCAGGAGAGAAGCCGAGGGCCTAAAATGTCTTTCCTCTGTAGTCTGTCTTCAAATTAAGAGTTTCAACAGGTGTTGAACAGAGGCAGCGGAGGACCTTTAGTATCCGAATAGTGGTAGCGGAGGACCTTTAGTATCCGACGTCCTTAAGGGCTTGAACGTGGAGGTTCCGCAGGAGATCCACAGGGGTCCATAGCTCGGTAACTAAGGAAGTTCATGCAGAAGAACTTCGGAGCTTGACTCCTCTCACCTCATATGGAGCACTGTTTTTGAGCTCGTCATGAAGAATAAGGCGAAGATCAACGAGAGGAGGCATGTGCACTGCCGGCTGCTGCTTTGTCACTTTCAGCATTACCCAACTCGTTTTAAGCCATGTGCCTTTTGATTGATGTCAGCTGCTTTTCTGAACAAAGAAACCACTTGAAGCAAGTCCGCGGGGAAGAAAGTATGTGGTCCTCATTTCTGCGATTTTTGTCATTTCTAGAGAGCGTTGGTAAACGCATGTGGTCGTGGAGGATCTGGCCACCCTTCAGAGTCCTTCTGACACTGCTTTATGAGAGCTAAGGGGAGATTATCTGAAAAAAGTCGGGAAAGTCGAAGATCTTATCTTGAAGAGGGGAAGAAAGTCTCTTCCTCAGATGATTTATAACTGGAAACATGTTGTCGTGTTTTAGCAAACTCACTTTATTAATTCCATCCTTCTCTGCGGAAAATTAAAAGAAGATAGATGTGCCCGCTGCTGCCCCGTCCCCTCTCAGATTGTGCTTACAATAGCATGGCGGAGTCGCGGGGCTGCCTTAGTCAGAGAGAAAGTGCAGCCAAACTCTGAGTAAAATCTCTAATTGAATTACCTGCAGAGCACTGACAGACAAGCTTTCAGGACAGACAAAGCTCTACTTTCCCCCAGCAGAAGTGGGTCATGTTGAAGTCCGCCTTGTAACTGTCTGTTACTGGTTTCGACAGCGTTCCTCGCTGTGGAGCTTTATTGGGCCCTCTTTCTCGTGGTTGAGGAGGAGTTGTTCCTGGAGCAAGAGAGTTCAGGCATTATCCTCCCGATTTAGAGAAAATTGATAGCAGACCAAGTAGAAGGGAAGTGCCTTTGAAATAGAAGCCCTAAGCATTTTTCGATAGATTACCACATTCCTGCATGATTCTTCCTTTATTGTACTGGAAAGAGAAGATGGGAGCCTGGAAGTCACCTCTCTCTAGCGTTTGTCTTAGGCTGAAAAGTATTACTTGTTTTAGCTTCGGGACAAGAATCAGAGCGTGTCCGGAAAGAGTATACATAGACCGTTTATTTGCATGTGCAAAACGAAGAATAATGGGTCCTTGTTCTCTCCTCTTTCTCTTGCCCTCTGTCTCCTTGTCTTCCCCGCAGCCTCTGCAATACCAGACAATGGAAGAAGGTCCTGCCTAAAGCTCAGAGTCTTCGTGAGACCAACAAGTAAGTTCCTAGAATGAGTCCGGAGGGCCCCTTCACTGCGCATGCTTTATCCTGTGGTCTGGTTCACAGCGGTAAAATTTTCTTTTATTCTTTTATTTTTTACTGTTGAATCTTGTGTGGTATCTGTTTTGTATATCCACATCCATGTTTTAGTTTCCATCGTATTTTTTCCTCATCATTCTTCATGATGCTTTTTTGTTTTGTTTATAAAGTCCACAGCAGTTGCTAACTTGTTGCTTCTTAGACTGTTGTACATGCACAGCAAATGGGAACGCTATTGGCACGTGGATACGTGCCATTGATTGTAAAAACAATCTCTACATTAATAAAAGGAAACGATAGAGAGAAAGAAAAAAAAGGAAGAAAGAAACGGGAGTTTGAGGGTGTCTTCACTAACATATTTGGCTGTTATCTCTATTTTTGTTATAGATAGCTGTATGAAAACTATAGGTGTTCATGATCGTGTTTTCGATGTTAACGACAAAGTAGAAAATTCATTAGAACCAGCAGGTTAGTATGCTTAGAGAATCTCTCCGTAACCAACGCATCTACCTCTGCACGCTTCCGTACTGTTTTCCTTTCTTCCTCTCTGCATGTGTGCATGCTCCAGCCGTTTCTGCTTTTGCCCATTGCTAGCGGCTTGCTAATATTACTTATCTTCTACCTCATTCCTCCAGTATCTTTGTGTAGTGCATGCTAGACAGAGTACAACTTTTCTTTCTTGGCCGTGGGTCTCACTTGAGGTAGCATTCTAATATAGAAACCTTACCAGACTACTAAAACCTCCCTGCCTTTTTTGCCGCATCCTCAGGGTGTGTCGGTGGAGCACGGTGATAAAGGCCAGTGTCCTAACAAGACAGAAAATATTTCTATTGTACATGTTTATGAAACTTTCTCTTTTTTTTTTTTTTAAAAAAAAATCATGTCTAAATCCGGGGATAAAAGTAGTAAAACCACTGCATCAAAACACTGACTCAGCATCTTTAGTTCTCTCTCTCTCTATAGAAATGTATGTGCATCAATGAGACTGATCTAAAACACTGTATTTCATTTCGGTATTATTTATTCTGTTATTAATAGCAGTTGGCCTGGAGACATCCAGTTGTGCTGCTGCCACAAACTCATGTACCCACTGCCACCACAAATGCACACAACTGCTCCTTGAGCCAGCAGTCGTCCTGGAGTACTCAGACAAAATAAGTTTTAAAGATAGTTATTGTTTTTCTGCTACTACTGATGCTCACACTCAAACTTCCCCATCAGTGTGAAAAAGTAAAGGCTGCAAGAATATTCGTGCGAGCACTTTCGATGCAGCCTGCCGTAGACTGTTTAAACCGGGACAAGCCGACTCTTTGCTTATACACTTCCTCTGGTCGTTGAACAAAGCCAGACCCACTGGGGTGGGTAGCAGGCCTCTAACCACTCTGTGGAAGCCCCTGTCTCGCGTCAGGTCATCCACCTACGTGGTGGATCTTCACAGTTCTCTTTATCCATCTTCCATGAGCACCTTAGAGCTAACGAGAAATAAAATCATGTCCCCCTCACAAAGAAATCTGAGCCCCCCTCTCCTGTAAATGATAAGGTTTCTGCTTGATCTTATTTATCTATCTATTTATTTATTTGTAGTAGGACTCGTCTTTCTTATGGTTCTAGGAACTAAAGGACTCCACAGTCAGCTTCATCCTCTGACCGTTGTCATAGGGATGACGGCGAATGAGCCTTAGGGGGCAGTACCCTGCGCAAGTGCTGTGCCTCCAGACCTACAACGGCTTTAGCACTCTAGCTGCCAGGAAGAGTTAGGGGCTTCCCGAGTACTCCAGTCTTTTTTTAAGGCAGCCGTCTTACCCAGAGCGCAAATGGGAGGTGTGTACTAGGAGCTTTCTGAGGCCTTAGTGGCTCCCCAGGGATCGGTTCGCCACTTTAGAAAGTAGCAAGAAGTGAGTGCTGACGGGGAGGTATTTTAATTGTGTCTTGAAAAACTGGACGCATTAGCGTGGCTGTTCAAGGTACCAGACTTCAAGCTTGAGACCATGACTACCGCAGGGACACGTTAAACAGGAGCTTTTTCAAAACCACAGAACCTACATCCTTCTTCCCACGGCCGAGGACGCCAGCCCAGGCCTCTCAGCTTGTCAGACTTCATATCCTTAGCTCCCGTTGTCGGGGTAATAGAAGAGACTCTTCCCACTGCTAGAAGTATAGACATTCAGAGAAAACAGTTCCTTCCCCTAGCTAGTAAGTCATGAGTAGAATGACCCTCCGGTTAGGCCTGTTACAAACTTGCTTAGGATGAGAATTTTGATGTGCATTTCCCATGATCAATCAATCGCCTCTCTAGCGAGGGGCAGCAGCTCCAGAAACATAAGAGATTTCATGGTTTTTTTTTTTTGTTGTTGTTGTTGTTATTGTTTTATTTTCTGGTGATGAAGAACACTGAGGACTATTCTGTTACTGAGAAAATCACCTTTGGACTCGAATAATGATAAAATGAAAATGCTAAGAAACTCCCCTACATAGGCATATGTCGGGGTCTCTAAGAGACAAGCTCTTCCTCATACAGAACTTGGAATTCGTAGTGGCCCCAAATCCATGAACATATTACCGATAGAAGTTTGGAAAGTTTAGCAGAGTGTAGTTTAGTGAGTGAGTGAGAGAGAGAATGTGTGTGTGTGTGTGTGTGTGTGTGTGTGTAGAGATTGCTGGCACTAATGTAGTAGGAGGGGGTTGAACCACAGTGCCTGGCAATATGAATGTGGTAGCAGAGTTGAGTGTTTCTCTTAATTTCCTAGAGAATTTAGTCGGTCCCACATGACGTACTTCACCGCTGTGGCAATTGTTGGATTTAACAAACGTTCTCCTTTCGCCAGCCCTAGATACGGGCTCTGGAGATGCAGGGAGCCTGAAGGCATTCTACCGCATGCTCTCTGCCCTGTGTACTAATTCACCTGTCTGTGGAATGCATCCGTCTTCTGTTGTTTGCTTGCACACTCTGCCTGCCAGTTTCCTATCTTTAGGGACACAGGATGATCTCAGGGCAGACATATGTCATGTTCCATGTTCCCAAGCATCATTAGTGTTCTCAGTTAACCACCGAACCCCCGGTGTGGTGGGATCCTGTAACTAAGAGGCAACACTCCATTTGGCTTCTACAGAGGAGCTTTTTCTTCCACCAGCCACACTCACTATTGCAAGTCTTAGTCATCTCTCACATGTAGGTTTAATTTCCATTCGGGTAGATTTCACTCAGGAGTTTCAACTTAGAATTCTGAATTTCCCCCCAAATTATCTAAATGGTCTCCAGCTTTCTCGTTAACTGCCATGGGTAAGGGGTCCGGGTGGGGGTGATGGTGCGTAGAATTTCCCATCAACGACTATTTTAATCAAAGCGCAACTTGTAGAACCCTGACTCATGAACATCATGGTATAGGAACAAAAGCATGCAGTGGGGCTTTCTCATTTCAGAGAAACATAGGAGAACATGACTCTCCCCTGTAAGATAAAGTACCCTTATTAGGACATGTATGGTAGGTGGATACACGAGAGGTTGTTAGGTCATGTATGGTAGATGAATACGCAGGAAGTTATTAGAACATGTATGGTAGTTGATTACATGGGAGGTCATTAGGACATGTATGGTAGGTGAATACACGGGAGGTTAAAATAACAGACAACACAGCTCACAGAAGGGCTAATACCATAGGTTATCTGTGATGCAGCGTTTGAAAGGTGCATCCCAATTTAGGCTTCTCTTAGAAGAAAACCGAAGGCTTTCTTCTTGTTAAAGACAGGTCTTCTGCAAGGTTCTTTCCCTGTGCCTTGTGCTGAGTGAGCCTGGGCTGGTGGATAACCTTTGCTGAGCCTCTGGCAGGAGTGGGAAGCAGGGAAGCCCTGCTCTGCGCACTTGCCCCGAGTTCAGAAATGCAGCTTGGATATCTTTTAACAATACGTTGTTTCCAAGCTTCACAAGGTGAAAGATTGAGTAATGTGTTATTGAGAAAAGGGTGGAGAAGAACCCCAGTAGGTGATGTAATTTCAGGTGTATAAATATAAGTGATGTTTCAAAATGAGCTGTGGAATCCTCGGGGTTTATGGTTCTTTTATAATTAAGCCTGAAGTGCTCCATTGTTTTGATTGACACCATATTGGTGCTCTTAAGAATGTGATTTGGATTTTAATTTCAGGGCTATTAAGGGCCTTTACTTCTACCTCCTGTTAACTACAGATTTAATTAATGCATTAGCAAGGCTGAAAAGAGCAAAGAAAAGATGAGAGCCCACGCGTACTTGGCTACACTGTGTGGGATTTGCCTCTCCGTTCTTGCCTCCTAACCTTTCCTAGTCTCCTAAGCGGAAAGCAATCTATCCAGGTTTGCTAAAGTCCGGGAAAGGAGAACAAATTAAACAAAGGACTTCAGGGACTCCTAGATGAAGACCTGCCGAAATAAGAGTCCACCAGGGCAGAAGACTTAATTCTGAGAAGGCATGTTTCTTAGTTCACATGGGATGTGAATGAGATGAACAGAAACTTCCAAAAAGTGTGAGCCAAAAAAAAAAAAAAGGAGTTCCCTTTAGGATGGGCAATAGAATGTGTGACTCTTTCCTGTAAGGAGACAAAAAAAGTACCCTTAATAATGACATGTGTGGTAGGTGACCTTACATGAGGTTAAAATAATGGACAATTAATCCACTAAGAGACACCAAGGAGGTCAGTGAGGGCTGTTAGGGACTGTCTTACGGGGTCTCCATAATTGAGAACAATTACTGGAGTCTCACTTGTTACTCTTCTCTCTGATTAACCAGTCAGCGAATCCCAAGGAGCAATCCTTGTGTTCCCATGGGAAGTCCCCCCTGATGCTGAAATGAAATCTGCTCAGAGGCCAACTGTCAGCTCCAGAAACATGTCCAGAGGTCATCCGGGCTAAAAGCATAAGCTCGGCCAGATGGGAGGAAGGAGATGGGCCACATTAGAGAGTAGCGTGGCTCCTGGGCAAGCCTCCAATCTATCTTTGGGCACTAATTACTGCAAAGTTCCCATTTCGAAGTTAAGCCTGTTAATCATGCAGATCAGGGAGGCGATCCAAAGTCAGAGGCAGCCTCGTAGAACACTTTATAGCTAAATAAAAGAAGCTTAACTCACTTAATCCATTTTATTTAGAGGAAAATTTGCATCCACACTGATAATTTATGTGCCAAGCTTCAGCCTGATAAAAAATAAGAATAGTCAAGTTCAAGTAATTTAATCTGGGAGATGCAGGGCCTGTAATGGAAATAGCACCGTAATTGATTCCTAATTGTAGGCAGCCCAGTGGGCACAGGATTTCTGATGTTTACTGGGTAGTATATATAGTTTATTTAAAATACTGTTGTTTAGGAACTTAATTTTTCACATTTGAAAGTACACGTAGGCACCAAACACTCAACACTAATCCTGTGAAATGCCTTAAACACAGAAAATGAGCAGCCCCGTCTGCGTAACCACTAATATGCCCACATAACTCCTACTCTTTCCCCCTTTCCTCCCAATACGTGGCTTTCCTCCCCGCACAGTAGAACCTTTCCTACCTCAAGTTCTGTGCAAAGTGCACCCGGCCGATAGCAAGTCAATGTAGCTTATGCAGCAAATATTACACTGTATGCACAGTTTCCCCCTCGGTTTTTAGGAGAGAATATAAATATTGTGAAGGGAGTCCAATTTTCCCTGCCTCTCCTTTGTTTGCTGTAAATAATGAGTGATTATGCAGACATGAAAGTCAATGGTGGCGCAGGGTTCATTACCCTACTTTGCAGAGGGTGGCGAGGTCTGTTAACAGCGGGCTGCTGCGAGAGAGTTATTAAGGATGTGAAATCTCATTGGAATGTGTGCTTTCTATTTGAACAGATGACACCGTACATGAGTCAGCCGAGCCATCCCGCGGTGAGAACGCGGCACAGACACCAAGGATACCCAGCCGCCTTTTGGCAATCCTACTGTTCCTCCTGGCGATGCTTTTGACATTATAGCACAGCCTCCTCTCGTCACCCGTCAAAGAGAACATCAGGGTCTTGGGACACCAGAGATCCGCCTAACTGCTCATCCCAAGAAGGGACTTGTTATTGGTTTTTTGGCAGATGTCAGATTTTTTTTTTGTTTGGTTTTTGTTTTCTTTCCTTCAGCCTGATTTCTAAGCGACAACCTGGGGTTGTTGGGGGCTAAACTCGTCGCTGCCCTCCTTCACCCCACCCCACCCCATCCCCAGCCTTGGTCCTTGACTTCTCTCACCCCTTCCAAATTAAATGGACTCCAGATGAAAATGCCAAATCGTTGTAGTGACACCAGTGGGTTCTCCTCTCGAACTCACCTCTTGTAAGCTCAGGGTGTCAACGGTATGCAGACAAGGAAGGAGCGTGGCCAGGCCGAGAGGGTATCTCTCCTATCCAGTACTTAACGCCTTCTCATGCAAGACAGCAAGGTGATTGTGTGGAGCGTGATGTTGGCGTGCCAGGTCCGGAGGGGCGGAATAAAGAGTAGACATACGATTACACCTAGGAGTGTAGAAATGAGCAGGCTTCTCCAAGGTCCAGATACTAGTTTTTGTTTTATCAAATAGGACTGTCTTAAAGCGTTCTTGCCAGCAAAACTTGTGCTGTGCCGAAGAAGCTTTTTTTTCTCCCGGAAGGAGTGTTGGATGCAGGGATGCTAATACAGAAGATGTGTCTATTGAGAAAACGATCTATTGCTGGCGGTGTGAGTGCCTCTAACTTCTTAGTGACTGGGCAGTGCACACCTGATTTTTTTTTTTTCCCTTTGAATACAGATCACCATGGTGCTACAACTTTTCTTTTTCTTTTTAGGAGCTCAAAGAGGCATTTTTATGAATAAAGTGACCTTCCCCGAGGCTGACAAGCCAGGGTTGATGAGTAGAGAGTAGAATAGCTTTGGCTGCTCCTCTGGGGACAACGTGTACGAGGAAAGGAGGTCTGTGGCCAGAGGAGATGCGATTTGGCTTTGCTGGAGCTCCAGTGTGCTGTGGCCTTTCCCCAACCCCCACCCCGATGCCCACGTTCTGCTCCATGCTCTGCGTTCACAGGGGACTCAGACACAAACCCCTGTCACCAGGAGAGTCAGTCAGCACTACTTGGGAGGGCTAAAGGGAAATTTGGAATAAAAATTCCAAAGTTCGGAATAAAAATTCAAGTGTTGATTTTCTATTCTTTCCCTTTCTGACACAGCCTAAAGCGTAGGGGGAACACGTGTTTATCTGTGGGAGATAAACAAGATGGAGTCCCAAAGACTTTGACAAAATATTTTTTTAAAAATCCACTAGAATAGAAAATACATTATTTAGATATACTTTATGCTGAGAGTGAGTATATATGCTTGTCCTATTTAAACTTGTGAGAAAAGGTGGTATCCCTTGATACATTTAGAAACATGGGAGGGGGGGCGGGTTATCTTGTTTCATAGTAGGGTTGGGGCAGAAGGAGAATGAACACGGGATGACCCTGCTCAAAGAACCTTAGCATGGCCAAGGGGGATGGTCCCAGCTGATTACCAGGAAACACAAGCTACGGGGTTTCTCCTGGCGGGGCGTCATGAGCTTTCAGCCCCAAAGCCTAGCCAGGGAAAAGTGTCAGCCCAGTGGAAAGGTGGTCTAACCTTGTTCTGCCATTGCACGACACCAAAAGAAGCCATGCCTTTGTAAACAAGCAAGTCAGTAAATGCAATGATCATGTCATATGGAAAACTGAAAGCCTTCCAGGAAAAGAAGGAATTTTTATATATTCGTTTTTAAGATGTATATGTAAAAAAAAAAAGAGTTCACATTCTAGATGAACTTCATGAGTCGGAAATTGCTTAGAATCGTGAGTAGCTTCAAATTAGAAGAATATGTGAGTGGAAGGCAGCTGGGAACATACTGCACCCTAGAGAGTTCACACACGTTGAAATGTGAGCCGGGCTTACCTGGTCCCTTTGGAGTGGAGTCAACTGGAGTCTGCTCTTGCTTGAACCATGTGCGTGGAGTTGCCGGCCTCAAAGATATTGTCAGTCTTCTTCCTCCTACATCTGAGACTTCTCCGGAGTGGGAAAGTCTCATCATAGAAGGCACCCACCATTTCACTGAAGCCAGACTTCAAAGCATTGGATTTCCCTTTATTTATAGGCTCGACACTCTCAGTAGTATCCAGATATATTCTTTTTGATTAATAGTTACAGGTTTGTGGGTTAGTGGGATTTCAGGAAGGGGACAACAAAGAAATCCCTTCTAAGATGGATCGATAGAACCCCAATAATTCTGCATGTACTACAGTCAAGGGAACAAAGTGATCCTGTAATAATTGCAGTTAGTCCTAACGACGTTAGCAGTTCTAATGTCATTTTAGAAAAGGTGAATTCTGTGCTTCTTCTAGCATTTGTCTCTAACACATGATGAAATAATTACTCATGGCCCTCTCTGCCGTTGTCTTTCATTTCTCACTGTGCAATTAGACCCCTTTACTTCACAGTCATGCCCCCACTGATTAAGGTTTTTTTGGTTTTAAAGCAGAACTATCCACACCAGTAGACAATACGCTTTTCTACCTGTCAGTGACATAGTCGTAGCTAATGCCCTTGTGTGGAGTTCTCAAGACAATTGGTGTCAGGCCGTTTTTTATCTTGTCCAAAAAGCGCTGGTGGCCTTTTGTGGTGTTGTTACAGTCCTCTGTGGGCTTAGGATGTCGGTGCATCTTGGTAGTGGGTTTAATTTTAAAAACAATTCAGAAACATGAAGGGAAGCCCTGGAGCGCCCCTTCAGCCCCAGTTGGTCAAACCCCAGCGACCTTTGCCCCTGGTTGCCAAGGGCTTTGCAACATGAAGCAGGGAATAAAGATCTGGCTGTTTAGTGGATACTGTGTATCCTTTAATAGACCAGGTAACAGTCCGTGTTAGTTTTAGACTATTGTTTTGTACTGTACTTTCTTGGGTGGCAGAGGAAAGAAAAGTTAAAATGTTAAAAAAAAAATTGCGTTCTTTAATTCTGTATTATTAGCAACCTCTGTTGTATATAGTGTTTGATAATAAAGTATTAATTTGATTCTTATGTCTTTTGTAACTGAGAACAGTAGACTTTCAGGATACAAAACATGCATTGAGGCTTTGAAACATCCAATGTATACATGGCTGAGAAGTCACACGTGACTGGAACACTGCTCCATGCTGGACTTGTGTGGTCATTGCCCACTCAATCTTACAGCTCCATCGTCTTGGGACCAGAAAAAACAGGACTGCTTCGATTGATACTTTGTCCTCAGTGCTTTCAAGGTGTGATGTCGGAGCTCTGTGGTCCTTTTCCCCCACCCCAAGCATGTGGTTTGAAAAGGTTTAGAGAACTTAGAAATGGTTCTGTACTTTGGTTTGGTTTTCTGTTTGTCATCCTCCCACTCCCCTGACCCCCAGAAAGTCTTGTCAGTGTCAAGTACGGCTCAGACTCAGGATGTTTGCAGACCAGTCCCTATAGGAAGGCTCAGTGGGGTTGTTTCTCTCTGTGTGTCCTGTGTAAGGAAGAGTCGCAGTACCTGTGGGCTTTCAGGGACTCTGTTCTTCTCCTGTGCCTTAGCAACGGCTGCAGCCATTTTTATTAATTTCACAAAATTAGAAAAAAAATAGTTTTAAACTCTTCCTTTTCCATTCATTGCTCTCAGAGTTGTGGTCACCAGCTTCTCTTTTGAAAACCACCTCCACCAACATCCCCGTTTGCCTGCCCCCCTTTCTCCTTTTTTTTCCTCTTGCCTTCTTCCCACATTCTGTTTCCCCCCCAGAGCTGTGAATGGGCAGGTCTGTCTCTGGTTTGGCATCACTGAGTTTTTCCCATGTCTTTACCCCAGAGCTGCTCGGATGTGAGACAAATCTCCCTACAATGGCCTCACTCCCATTGTTTGTACAGTTTAATAGATGCTGGCATGTTGGAGGTTACCCATGAGTCAGAATCCGTTTTCCATGCTTACCCTTGACACCCCATTGAAGCCACTCATTCTGTGTGTGTCTGGGTGTGACGTCCAACTCCATGTGGCCCTGTGCTTGTACTCCCTGCTTCGCAGTCCTTTGCACTTACTCATGGAGTGCTGTTTTGAAATGCTGACATTATATAAACATAACAGAAAATGTAAAAAAAAAATTAAAACACACACACGCAAACCCATATGATCTGTATTTGTATATACACATGTCCGTACAAGTATACCTAAATAAAAATTAAAGATTTTCATCATTTTAATTGGACCCCTCCTTCTCCTTCTTTCTTCCTTGAATGACGCCATTATTTTAGGGACTAATTGTATGCTACTGAAATTTTTTTAAAAAAAAATCTTTATGGACAGAGACGATAATATGACGAATATAAGAGAAGGTATGGGAAGATCAAAGAATATAGGGTTTTTAAAAGTGAGGAAAAATGGTGTCTTGTCTGTATTTGAGCCTTAAAATAGGCAGTATGACAAGCCTTGTATTCTAAGCGATGCAGGTACATAGGGAGTATACATATTATACTTTTATTTTTCACATACTTCACTGTCCCACCTTCTATTGCTAGCAGTCATCTTCCGCTTCAGGAGAAGCAGTAGAACTAACCCTTTCAGTTCAGCCCAGATCTCCACCCTCATTCTCGAGGAAGAATTAACTTACAGGTATGACCATGGTGAAACACATGGCAGCTTTAGGATCTTGTTTACTTCTCTGAATGTGGTGACATTCTAGAGGCGGCTTGTTGCTGTCCTTAGACTGTTTTGCCCATTGGGCAGTGTGGAGTCCATTTTGTATCTGAGTTATACATAATTTTGTCTCTGAGGAAGACACTGATACAAGAACATCTGCAGCGCTCCATCTGTAGAGAGACGACAAATACGTGACATTAATAGACCTCCCCCCATGTGCGTCCTAACTTGGCTCCAAGGACCTGATAGTCACACCATGCTCCCCGAGACCTTCCTACTATAATTATTTGGCAGGACACTACACACTCATAATCTACCATACTTTTTTTTTCTACTAATGAAGAATGACAGTTTTACAAAGTGAAAACCAACATGCGTTGTTTTTCACAAGGCGTACTGGACCCCGTTTGTGACATCCTGACCAGAACAGCATCACGTTGTCATTACCATCTTCATCCTCCTCCTCCAAAGCATCCAAGCCACCATGGCATTGCTCTCCCTCAGCGCTGTATGGAATGGGCTTCACAGTTTACAGTGGGGAACAGGCTGCACGTGGAAACCTAGTAATAGTCATCTATAGGTAATAGTGTACAATTCAGGTCTTTATACCATGCACAAATAGGTAGGTGTGTTTTTGTTGTTTTTGTTTTTGTTTTTTGAGCAGGTGAGAAGAGTCGGGAATTTTAAGATTAGGGAACTCAAATGAAAGGAAATCATGTAAACAATAGTCAAAATGAGATCAGAAGTGTGTTACAAAATTGAAACTAGGTAAGTGAAAAGCCACTGTAGGCTTGAAGGGAGATGAGGTCATCGGTTGGCCTTTCGTGGTTGCCATGAAGCTGCTGGTGAACGTGAGAGGATCCCAGACAATATGAGTGTTACTACACTAACTCTGAATATGGCGGCCTACAGCAATTGTCATTTCTTCTCCGGAGACAATGAAAAATGATGACGATTTCTGATTCCCCTTTATAGGAATGACGTAGCTGGTCCTGAATCCAAGGCTGGATCTACATTTAACAGCCCAGCATCTTGGTGAAGGTAGAGGGTGCACACACACGGTATACAAACAGACATGAGGCATGAGCGCACACCCATGATTAAGGGAACGAAGCACAGCATACAACCTGCAGACTGATGGGCAATTTGACCACAGCTGCAAGCTTCAGATGAAAAGACGGGTCTCGACGGAGAGCGCTAGCCACCTAATGGCAAAGCAAGCTGGACCAGAGATAATGGGCCACTGAACAGTGTCACAGGAACCAAATTCGTTTGGAATTTGTTGTCATCCAAGGTGCCGAAAATAAGAAGTCACGGGGGACATTTCGCATCCAGGTCGCCATGTGTTTTGTGAATAAAGCACACATGCGTATTAGAATTCCATATCTCACAGGAACAAGTAGTAAATATAGGTGCTATAAAAATTCAAGTGTTTCTGAGAAATTGTTCATTGATCGCAACAGTTTCATGGGAACTGTTTGCAAAACAGCTTCTTCGAGATTTTCCACAAAGCTTGGTTTCGCGTTCAACTAATAATATCTCAATCCTTTAAGAAAGCACTGCGAAACTGCTCTGGGAAGTGTTATGTTTTCCCCTTGGAAAAGAGATATTCCAAAAATCATAAATAACTCACCAGACCGGTGTTCTCTGTCAGTTTTTTAGTGTGATACCTTCCATTTTGTTAGGTTGTTCAGTGGCTAAGCACACGTGTGTGCCTAATTGAAGAGGGAGCCGTGAGTGCTTGACTCTGGGTGGTGAAGCGATAACAGCTCTGTCCCCTTCTTAAAATCCATGCGATAAGTTCCAGGACAGGTTCAAAGTTACACGGGGAAATCCTGTCTCAAACTTAGAAAACAAAACAGAAAAACCAACCCACCAAACCAAACAAAAATCAAACAGATAATAAGGAAATGCCTAAGATAGAAGAAGGAGGAGGAGGAGGCAGAGAGTTGCATTGCACAGGGACCTCACCAAGCATTTTGTTAGTATGTAGAAGAAATGATTTGTCAAGCCACTCCTGTGAAGAACTTAGTACCTACCTAGTTACAAACCAGGGGCTCACTGTGGAGATAGCGTTCCCAGGGAAGCCTGCAGTCTCCTTCCTGTTTCCAAGCAGAGTGCGATCTTTACCCTTTCATGTGCCATTTCTGGGCTCAACTTAGGACCAAGGAGAAGAAATGGAAATAGTGGCCTCTTGTTCAGCCTGCCCTGACATAAGGAACCGTTTGTTATTTCCACCACAGGTTGCGACACTCTTTTCAATGACCTCTGCACACACCGAGAGGCAAGCGTGATTTCGTTGCTTATATACAATATCCCCTGTTCATTCTAAGGATGCCATGAGCGCTACCATATTACAGCCAATTGCAGCCCTGAAGGCTGATGAATAATAGAGATGGAAAGAAAAGAAAAGGAGAAAAGAAAAGAGAAAACAATCCTTGCTAGTTTCTCTGCTTGTCAATTGCTAAGGGTTTTTTGGTTTTATTTTTTGGTTTTCTTTCTTTCTGTGTTGTGTTCTTTTACTTGAGCAGAGTTTGTCCGTATCCTCAATGAGAGAAACCTTCCTGACTACAACCCACATCTTGAGAGCTCTGGTACAAAGACGCCAGTGTCAGAGCTAAAGCCAGGGCATCAGCAGACCTGACCATTTGGTATAAAAAAAACCACCACCTCAAGGCTGCTGTCAATCAATGTTAATCAGAAGAATTCAATCTAGTGGGTGGTTCTCTGAGTCAATAATGTGCTTTCAAATACCCTGGATTTTCATCATGATTATTCAAGCAAGAACTTCATGTTACTTGGTAACACACGGATGCTTGTCAATCCTGACAAGGACACAAAGGGAGGGACAGGAAAAAAAAATCAGAGAGAGAGAGATGACAATGGGAAAACAGGACAAAATATTTTTGCCTGCTGTGTTGTTCCTAAGTACCTGGTGCGTCCTCACACCGCACGTATGTGGCTCTGAAATGCGGGTAGCCAGAGCCATTTTCCTTCATTTACATCCGTGAAAGAACACCTTAAAACACACAAAAAAGAGCAAGTTTATCCCCACCCCCGCATCCCTGAAAGTGAATTCTAGCATCAGTCTTTTTCGTATGCAAAGCTTGCTTCCCCCCCCCCCTTTTGACCCCTTCCACACCCCTGCCCTGGGAAAGGCCCCGTGACTGTGAAGCAGAGTGTGACAAGTACCTCCTCTGAAATATGTGCTCTGCTTTCCTAGATCAAGACACATTTTCTACAGTAGAGAGAACAGGACAATCTGTGTCTTTCTTATTTTTTACTAAAGAAGAGTGTGCCAGCCCGAAAGCCGGCTCCATTTATTTCTCCTGCAGGGAGCCGGCATGTTCCTTCTGGAAGATGCAGGTACTTAAAATAGTAATAGGCTTTGTGGTTTATAGAGAGTATTTCATCCCAAGATCTCAAAGGCATGGAGAATGAAATATAAACCAATGGCCCTTTCCAACAAGCCTGGAAGAATTAACTGGAAAAGGGCGGGCGGGGGCGGGGGGGTGGGATTTGCCATCTTCCCTCCCTAGAGGAGCGGAACCCAGCAAGCTGCTTTACCCAGGTAGCACTGGGAAAGAAGGAGGGGCAAGTTCAGCGAGGATTTGGACAGGGGCCCCAGTCTGTTCCTCTCCATTCCTAAGAACTAAAAAGCCGGGGCTGAAGGAAAAACAAATGACACGTTTATCCCATCTTAAAGGAAGTTTCCAAAGCCCTGCAATCGGGAGAAAGGGACCGGGCAGCTTTCCAAATACTTCTTATTTGTGAGCCAGTGGTTTTACCGCAGACCTTTCCTCTTCGGTGTAACTTTCTTCTCTAATTTCTCAAGTCCTCGCAGGCCTTTTGGACATATTCAAATTTATCTCTGAAACTCGGGAAACGTTTAGTGAATCCTGGGTATCTAGACAACATTCAGGACTCGTGTAGAGATCAATATCCGTGGGTGCGCAGGTGCTGCACATGGACACTGTAGTGTTTTTATAAAGGCGCAGGCCTCGCCCTGCATACTGTAAATCACATCTGTGCTCCTTACACTAACACAATGTAAGCGCTCTGGAAATAGCTCTTGTGCTGTTTAGAGATAACGACAAGTCTGTACGGTTAGAACAGATGCGTTTCCAAACAGCGGTTGGCTGAATCCTATAGGCTTCAAACCTGAGGATAGGGAGAAACTAACTCTGATCTGGATTATCACTTCTTTCGGGTGTTTGTCCCCACCACCACCCTACCACGCTCCACATAAACACACTCAGACTTTTTTTTTACATTCTCTAATTTTATGGATTTATGGCAGCTTTTCTCCCCCCAAGGCATTGTCTGTTCTAAGCCATGTGGCGTTTAAAAGGACACTAAGAATCATGTTAGACATATTTGAAATCAGTCTGATAACATCTAGAGCCATAGGGCAGAAATGTGGCAGTTAAGAGAAGCCATGCTGGGGGACGGCCAGCCAAGCACGACAGTGTTCACATATCGGACCACACTGTAGAGACTTCCCAGAGCTCAGCTGCACAGGGAAACCATCTGCTCTGGCAGAAGCATCACTTGGCATTAGGGACCCTTGGTGTCTTTCCTTCAATTATGTTTATTCCCTACCCAGAGAGTGACCCAATGTTCCAAGGCCAAGTACAGCCATTATTACAATTAACCTCTTTTGACTGGTGTCACGGGCTCGGCATGAGAGAAAGTGACAGCGACCGAAGGACTAGTGCGTGTACCTTCAAACCTCTAACCAGTTTGAGCATAAAGATTCTTCAGAGATGACCAAAACCCTTCTTGGTTTCGGAATGCCTTAAATTCACTCTCTGGGGGTTCCATTAGTCTGGACTTGGTGCTGGCACAAACTACATACCCTTGGTCCACTCCCGGTTCTGGTTTTGAGGTTACCATGAGTTAGAGTGGCCTCCATTCTGTGTGGCTCCTGCCCTTCCTTCGTCCCTGTCAGTATTCAACAAAGCAAGTTAATCTCCCTGATAAGTGACAGCTCTGCCCCTTGTAACTGGCATGAGATCAATTTTTTTTAACTTGACTTGAGAGGTAAAGAGAGTATCAGGAATGCAGTACTAGCAAGTGCATTCATTAGCAAGCAGAGTCAGTTTTCGCTGGGATCCGTACAGCTGCCCTCATCTTAGTCTAGCTCCCCCCACTGCCCCCACCCCACCCCGCCTTTCTCTTCCTTTTATCATCGATCTTGCCCACAAGACTTATTACCTACTCTGCCTACTGGGAACATAAGCCTCCTGTACTAAGTTCTTCAAAGCAGACACACATACCATCCTTCTCTGGTCCAATTCTGACAGTGCCATGGAGAGGAAAGAGGAAAAAGTGTGTTCTCCAGCTATTGACAAACACTCTGCAGTGTGATAGGAGGAAACCGGAGACAGACAAGAAGGCAGCAGAGGTAACGGATATAACCACACTAGTTATAGATACACAGCGGCTAAACATAATCTCCTAGAAGCGGTGTCCCAGACATAATAAAAAGTAAGGAAAAGACTTGCAGAAAGAACTGAGGAATTAATATTTTCTTTTCTTTCTTCTTCCTTTCTTTTTTTTTTTTTGTTTGTTTGTTTGCTTGTTTTTCTTTTTGTTGGTTTTGGTTTTAGTTTTTTGAGACAGGGTTTCTCTGTGTAGCCCTGGCTGTCCTGGAACTTGCTCTGTAGACTGGGCTGGCCTCTAACTCACAGAGATCCACCTGCCTCTGCTTCTTGAGTGCTGGGATAAGAGATGTGCACCACCACTCCTGACGAATACACATCTTTATATGGGAGATTTTTTAAAAGGAAAAAAAATTGAGGTTTCAATTGCTGTCGTGTTTTCTAGGTTTCTATGTGACCTACTCTATCTTCCTCTACAGGGACAGACAAGCAGGAACAGGGGAAAGTGGGGCTTAAGTGATGGGTGACAGACAGTTCACGCAGGAGAGGCCTTTGTACAGCACAACACTTGTACTTGGTGCTGCATTTTTGTGTTTTTAGAAGAATCAAGCGTCTGGTTCCAAAATGTTGGGGCCCTCATTGTTTGTAGACAGTTAATTCCCCTGGAAAGTTACACCCGAGGGACTGAAGCAGAGTCATGCAGTGTGCCTGTGATTGCTCTGAGCGGGGCAGGGGCTGCCAGTCATGCCTGGTTCTCCCTCTCATCTCCCTGGTGTCTGTGAGACCTGTCCCAGACCAAGGCGAGAGGAAGGAGTTGGAAAAGAGGAGTCTAGCTTTCCATATAAAAACTAAGCATGACTCTTTGAAAACCAGAAAACAAATTGGTCTCACCAACAGCTTGTTCTTGTGGAAGCTGTAGGGTTTGTATTCTTTCCTTCCAATGATAGCAGCTCCAGTACATGAGTACATGAGAGAGACTTGAAGTTTAGCTTTTATATCATATCATATACTGGACTACTGACTTTGCTATGACTCTTGTTGTTTTGTTTTGTTTTGTGTGTGTGTGTGTGTGTGTGTGTGTTTGTGTGTTTGAGACAGGATTTCTCTGTGTATCCTTGGTAGTCCTAGAACTCACTCTGTAGGCAAGGGTGGTCTCTAACTCTTAGAGATATGCCTGACTCTGCCTCCCAAATGCTGGGATTAAAGGCATGTGCCACCACATCCTAAAAGTTTGTTTTTTTTTTCAATGCACAGAAAAACCTAGAAAGGGGAAAGGGGAAATGAAACCTGCCATGTATGTCTTAGAAGCCAGAATCCTGAAGAATTCCCCTGTTCACAAGTACATGATATCAAACCATATATGAACACCAATCAATGTTACTTCACCCAAAACCACCCTTGGGAAGAAGGACCACAAGTAACCCATAGGTGATGGAGCGCCTACAACTCCTCGCCACTGATGCTAAGCATGGTGGATGTGTTAATGGGAGGCTGGCCCCACCCAGGACAAGCTGCTAGTTATCTCGAATTTGTTCCCATGAACCGGAGAATTTGTCACCCAGGGAAGCACAATGAAGCCGTGGCAAGCTGTGTAATCTGCTCGTCATTTTAACCATGGCTAGCTGACTGGACAGAGAATGGGCACTTGACACAAAAGGCAAGCGACAACAGAGGTCAGTGGCCTCTATTGTGGCCTGACAAGGAGAACAGTGCCCCTCTTCTTATGAATGACTACTCGGGACCCTAATGTGTCCCTTTTAAGAGATGGTATGGGTCAGACGAGTCAGAAGAGACAGGAAGGGGTGAAACCTGAATGGGTCTGCATCTCTTCTGGCAAAGCCTTGCTTCAGCTCTCCAGCTCATCAGAACCAGGTCCTTAAATGCAGAGTCACTTTCTCATTGCAGCGGCGGCATCACCGCCAGACCACTGGCTTCTACTTGGAGGATTCCATGAGATTCTGGCTCCATTAGCGGCACAGACACCCTTGAAATCAGCCCTCATTACCTGAGTGACACTGAGCGAGTCGCAGTTCCTTGCAAGCGAGACACTTTATTAAGCGAGGATGACGGGCTAAGGAGGTTGTGAAGAAAGTGCGGTGGAGGCACAGTGGGAGTAATTAATACTACGAGCATTTAAGACCCGGTTTTGAATTTTAATGTATAACACACTGAAGAAATGTGCCCCATTTCAAAGGTCACATATACGTTGACACAATGAATCCTAGACAACAGCACACTTAATTTTCTTGACGGAACAGATCTTTTCTATGGGATTGAATATAAAATAAATAGTGGGAACAGTCCCTTCTCCCCCATGATAATCCATATCAGTTAGCAGAGGGACAACTTAAGAGAGAAAGACTCTAATTAGAGTCTTTGAGATGGCCCAACAAACGATGAGATGGATGCCGAACCCTACCACAAATGAGCTCAAGAATCAATAGTTGGAAGAACTCGGTCTAATTCCACCAGACCGGACCACAGAGAGCTTCCCTTAATTGGTCCTCTGCTTGGGAACCTGGCGTGCTCCCTATTAACATGTGACATTTCCTAACGAAGTGATGTACGCCACCAGCCAGTCTAGTCCTCGCGTTGGTGGTAACTTGTTTCTACACTGCAGAAACCCTCAGGGGAAGGAGAACTTGCTGAGCAGTTTCAAATGCTCCCAAACGTTTCCCAGCACCTGTTAGCCGTTATGCTGGAAAAGCAACTCATTATTGAGCATAAACGCTGTCCCTGGTGGCACGGAAAAATCCCAAACAAGTACGGGCAAGGGGCAACGTCTACTGCTATATGTATTTTCTTTTCCAGGTTCATACCATTTAAATGCCCCCTTTCGGGGGTAAGAATCTTGAAGTTAAATGGCAGCAAAGAGATTTTAAGACAAAAATGTATGGTACCGAAGTTCTCCTCCCTGGGAGGGGATGGTAGTGGGGAAGTACGTTATTCCAATTGTATCTGTCTGCAGTGGAAATTTCCTGGGTTTCCGTTTACTTCCACACAAAGCTTTCTTATTGATGGGAGAGCGCATAGTTCAGATAAGGTGGCGAGATGGATATAATACCTTCCCAGACACGGAAACTGGGATGGCTGCCTGGTATAATAAGTCCAAGAAAAGGACGACTCTTATCTCAGCTTCAACCTGACGTCAGTAATGGTACAGACCATGAGAAGAAAGATCCCTGCTTCCCAAAGCAGAGGACTTTGCCTCCGTTGGCTTCTGGATAAATCCATTAGTAGCGCAAACTCACGCTCCCTCTCTTGGAGTACAGAGTTTACTGTTATCTTCAGCTAAACACCAGAACACAGCCAAGACAGAGTCAGAGGGTATGTGGCTCTTCTTTGTCAGTGAGCGCTTCCCCTGCTTAGCTCTTTTAATTATTATTTATATTTTGCGTTTGTTTTCAGGTTAAAATAAAATACCGCGGAGGAGAAAGGCCACCCTGCATTTCCTGGACTCTCGTCTCATTAGCCAGATTTCCTTAAAACCTGGGTACTTCAGAGAAGTTTTGCCAAGTGGCTAAATGAAATGCACACAATTGCGAAGGGTTATGAATATTTATGATGGGTTAATGATGGGATTTTTTTTTCTTTACTTCCATGAATAATAAAGATTTTCACAAGAACAGATAACGAGATGGGAACAAAGCAGTGGAGTGGTTAATACTAGCAGGGCTCTAGAGTAGACCACTCTGAGGACAGCCAGGGTTGTTTGCCCCTTCCGATCCAACCGCAACCCCAGTGCAAGCTGGGGCACGGGATCTGGGCTGTTCTCTCCCTCGTTTGATAGATATTTTGACCACACTTTGTGCCTGAGTCCGTGGTCCCTCTTGGAAGAGAAGGAAGTACTGTAGTAAAGTGGCTTCCACTCCTAGCAGCCAAGCGACCTGGTTCTCTAGCAGGATTCTCTGGTGTGCCTTTCCTGTGCCAGCTACCGAAATCCAAAGCACTCTGCAGAGCCTGAAGTTGCTGAGTGAAGATCCCTCACTTACTCTGGAGTCTGCTGACATTCTCGAAGGCCAAAAGGCCTTAATTTGGAAAGGGTCTTTATCACATGTCTCAAAGGTAAAGGTGGCAGCAGCTTTGTCCACTAACATTGCCGGCGATTCCCAATGTGAATGCTGGCACGTAGGGTGCTCTACGTCCTGGTTCCTGACTTCAGCAGCCTCCTCTGGGGGCATGTCACCTCTTGCACACTAACCGTGATGGCTAAGCAAACAAGAACTATTGCAACAATGATAAATGACAGAGCTCTGGACTGGCTGCCAGCTGTGACTCCAGTTGTTTTCTCACGTAACTTAAGCTCTCCCAGCCTCTCAAGGTCATTTGTTATTCAGTAAACAAGTTACAGAGTATCTAATGGGTATCACAAATGGTTCTAAGTACTCAGAATGCTTGTGTGTGTGTATACCTATGTGATGTGTGTGTGTGTGTGTGTGTGTGTGTATGTATGAGGGCACAAGCACACTTGCACACATGCACACACACACACTCACACACTGGTGATTAAACTCAAGGCCTTGGGAATATTAGGCAGATTCTCTACCACTGAGCTACACTGTTAATAACAAGACAGTGAGAGGTGGAAACAGAACATAAATAACGAGACAAATAAGAAAGTGATAGCTCACCGATAAGATGAGGACTGAGAAAACGGTTCTGTGGCCATCACGTGATGGTCATGCTCTACGTGGCAGACTTTACATGAGAGTCAAACGATATTTATAAATCTCTTAAAGTGTGACTTTTATTTAATTGTCTGATGAGTCTCTTCATTAAGTAATGATCCTGCCTCACTTTATATCCTCGGGGAGTCTGAATTCCCATATATTCTTCAGCATATACGTAGATGAGTACAAATTCTTCATAGAAATCTCTAGCGCCAAAGCATAATATCACCTGGTATTTGATTTACTTTCTGTATTGGAAGATGTTTCCCTATCTTCTGAAATTTATGATCGCAGATTCATAGGAAAACAGTTCTCATCTGGGAATTCATTCGGAGAACAAATTAGGTGCAGAGGGAAAAATGTCCGAGATAAGAAAGGCCTTATGATTCCTCCAGTTGCTTTCTGTCTCTGTATTCCTCACCAGTCTTCTCACACAGCCCCACATCCCAGCTTGCCAATTTTATTAAAACCCACTGTGCGGGAATTTCCTTTCCCTGCTTTACGAGCTACCAAGACAACCCAGTCAACGTGAGTTTTCACACATTTTCTCTTCCTGTGTTCTGCGTCTCAGTGAAATTTCATTTCCCTGACTCACTGTTAAATGTTTCTCATCTGAAATCACACTCACTCATAATCTCAAGTAAAGTGCAAAAGAAGGAAGTCACAAAGGGAGAAAGATAAACCAACGTCCTTCTCCCCCCAATTACTCAGACATTAAGCAAAAGCTACACGGGAATTGCCTAGTCAACCAAGACTGAGTACCGGCGTCTCTGGAATAGGAGATTAATCTTGGCATGCACACCGCATTCCACAGCGCGTCTCCCTTAATAGAGCACATACATCTGTCTAGGTATTAAAATCTGAGGAACCAGTGATAGGGTTTTCATGGAGCAAAAAGACTAATTGGAAACTGAACTTCTATGGGATATACCCTGGATTGCCTCCCAAAGGAACTGGAAACGGAGCTGAAGGGTGGAGATCTAAAAGGGATGGAAGCAGAAGAAGAGGAGAAGAAGGAGAAGGAGGAGGTACATTCTAATGCCTCTTGTGTAGGAACTCCAATGGTGTGTGTGTGTGTGTGTGTGTGTGTGTGTGTGTGTGTGTGTTCTAGCTGGTATCAATTGACAGAATGGACTGCACAATGCTTTGATAAGGAGCAAGAATGGGAGTGTGCATTCTGAGCCTGTGTAGTAGCACACAGCTGCACATGCTCAGTTGGAATTCTTTACATGGCATTAAGCTGTGTATGTAACAGACATTCATTCTTGAGGACTTAGTTTCTATGATTGGCGAAAGATAATTCAAATATGCATTTGCCACTCACCTATTGCTGTTGAGACTGCAAACACATATAAGCCACTGTGGCAATGACGTGGTGGTTCCTCGGGAAGATGGAAATTAATCCACCTCCAGATCCAGCTGTACCCAAAGGATGTTTAATTCTATTCAGAGACACTTGCTCAGCCACGGTCATTGGTGTTCTAGTCATAATAGCAGAAAACTGGGGCAAAATGCTAAATTCCCTCAAGCAGATGAATAGATAAAAAAATGTGGTACATTCACACAACAAAATATTACTCCGCCATTAAAAAAAATGAAATCATGAAATTCACTAGTTAAATAAATGGAACTGTAAAAAAATCATCCTGGGTAAGATAACCCAGACCCAGAAAGACAACTATGGTATGAATTCCCTTATATGCAGATGTTGGCTGTTAAGTCAAAGATAAGCAGGCTACAACCCATAGAACCACTGGGAATAAGTACGAAGTAAAGGGCTGGGTGGAGGACCGAGCTCTCTAGGAAGGAGAAATGGAATAGATAATTATGGATGGGGTGCTCTAATTTGAGGATCAAGCAGAGAGGGGAAAAGATTAGGGGGACAGAGGATGAGGGGGATGAGGGAGGAAATAGAGAGAGGGACAGCTAAAATAAGGCTCATTTGAGTCATCGTATGGAAACCTAACACTTTAGAGGTTTCCTAAATTATATACATATATGAAGGTAATCTAAATGAAATCACCAAATAACGAGGGAGATGAAGCCCCAACCTGACGTCTCTCATCACCAAACGAAACTTCAGTACTGAGACTGGATTACATCTGGTGAAGTTATTGGCCACAGGGTCCACTATGAATGAATATTCAACAGGATGTAGGAAAAAGCTGTATGTTGCTCTCCACAAACTGATGTCAAGGCCCCATTGCTGGAAGAGCAGCCACATAGCTCATTGATCATGGGGAAGTTGAGCTGTGCGCACCTACAACCTGCACCCCTACGTTCTACTTTGGTGCTGGAAGCTACCCTGTACATTACCAAAAAAGAGATGTAAACTCCAACCCAGCTACAAAGTCCTCAGTCTACAACGGTGTCTTGCCCACAAGATCAGATAGCGCAATGGTGGCACAAAGCTTATGGGAGGTACCCAATCAATATCTGATTCTGTTTAAGGCCCAGCTCTATGAGACGGAATCCGTACCCAACACTGCTTGTGTGATCACAAAACGGAGACTAGATAGCTCAGGGTCTTGGGGCAAAACCAAATACTATGGTTCTACAAAAGGAATGGAACAATAAAACGACCCCTAATGACATTCTGCTATACTCACAGATCAGTGCCTTGCTCGGCCATCATCAGAGAAGCTTCCTCCTGCCGCACATGAGAACAAGCACAGAGACCCCCAGTCAGACTTCATGCAGAGAGTAAGGGAACTTGGACCACTCAGCATGAAGCTAAATGTTTCATCAAATCCATCCCCTCAGGTCTTAAGGAATCCTGTGGAAGTGGAGGCAGAAAGAAGATCCAGAGGAGATAGAGGGTTCCAAGGAAGCAAGCTACCAACAACAAGGAAGAGGGTACCAACAACAGCATCACTTACATATGAACTCAAGGAGACTGAGGCAGCATGCTCAGGGCCTGCAGGTCCTGCACCAGATGGTGTTCCAGAGCTGGAAGGAGAAGTGGACACATGGCCCTATCTCTGACCCAAAAGTTATTTCCGAATGAGAGTCACTTGCAAATGAAAAATCACTTTTCTCCAAGGGAGTCTCACTGGGGAAGCAAACTATTCTTAAGGGAGGGCTCCACACCCAGCCATAGATGGTCAGCAGAATGTGAATTCAGTGGCATCTTTGGAGGTTCCTTGTCTCTCAATGCTGTATCAGGATGATTTTTTAAATAGTTAAAATTTATTTATCATAGGTTTTTACAAAAATATTGTGGCTTCTGGTTTTGTGCTTTTATAGGAATTCCTGAATGTGCGAATGAGTTTGTCTCTGCATTTTTATCTGTTTTGCTTTTGTTTGTTTTGTCTTTTCCTTCCATTTGTTTGTTTTTGTTTTATATTCCAATTTGTTTGTCTATATTTTTTGTAATTTTATTATACCTCAGATGCCTGTATGTTTTCTAATGAGAGTCAGAAAGGGTGTGGACCTGGATGGGAGGTAGGGCAGAACTGGGAGGAGTAGAGAGAAAACTGTAATTAGGAAAAATTATGTTTAAAAATCTGTTCCCAATGAAAGAAAAAAGGAGAAAAAAATAAACAAGAGCCATATATGTCATTTTTGGTCAGAATCCAGGCAGAAGGAGACAACATTCTCTAGGCATTTGTTTCATTTTTAGTTCAGTATGCAAAGAAAAAAGGAAAAAGCATCAAAGGGGGGAGGGAAAGAGATATGTAGACTCAAAGGGGGTGTGGAATCAGCTATATGGAATGAGAAGGGGTATGGAATGGATAACTTAAGATAGTCATAAAAATATCCCCCAAAGGGAATGGCACTGTTAAGCAGTATGGCTTTATTGGTATAGGTGTGACCTTGTAGGAGGAAGTGTGTCACTGTTGGGGTGGGCCTTGAGGTGTCCTTTGCTCAAGCTACACTCAGTGTGGTAGAGAGTTCACTTCCTGTTGCCTGCAGACCGAGATGTAAAATTCTAAGCTCCTTCTCCAGCACCATGTCTGCCTGCATGGCACCATGTCCTGCCATGGTGATAGCGGACTAAACCTCTGCCACCCCAATTAAATGATTTCCTTTATAAATGTTGCTTTGTTCGTGGTGTCTCTTAACAACAACAGAAACCTTGACTAAGACAGAAATGTATATGAAAATGTCATAGTGAAACCCATTCTTTTGTACACTAACTTACAAAAAAAAAAAAAAAAAGAACAAATCCAAAACCTGTGATCTATAGAAAAGTTTCTCAATATGCAGTTAATTCCCAGTGGTGACCTATTGTGACACAGGCAGCGTTAAGATCCTGGGGGACATAGTCATGATCCAGAAACTCAAGCAGAAAGTTTTTTCAGTATTAAAGGGGAAGCTAATCAAATAAAATGGCACTCTAGGGCCACTGTGGCTATCTAGTGTCGCTCTAATTGAGTTGGCACTGAGCGCGTGCTTCCCTTTACTCCAGGCACGTGCTTTGCAAGAGGTAGTCCAATGCCTTAATAAAACGCTGGATGGAATCAACAGGAAGCATATGATACGGGCTCAGAGCGACAGATCGTCCACATTCTCTGAGCAAGTGTCTTCCGTGTGCCTGAACGTGCTGACTCTCTGAAGAGTCTCCTGAGGTGTTGGTTTATGTTTGTTTCATGATGTGAACAACGCATGGCTTCTAAGTCATAGAAACAGGAACCTGAATGCTCTCTAGGCCACTTCAGCTCCTCTGGAAGGCGCTAGTAATGACATCTCACTTAGAGGCACTTACGTGTATGTGAACTATCACGTGTCAGGTGCCATGCATGGGGATTGGGCTGTGGTAAATGCTCAGTGAAATTCGTCACCAACAAGAACATTCAAAGTGATACCTAATTACTACGGAGCATAGTCACTGCCCCATCTTACATTTGTCTTTAGGCAGCACTTACATTCTGTTTCTCTCTTCTGATTTCCTTTCTTCCTCGTTCGAGATAGATGTGAATAGCGTTCCCCTACTCTCGAAGCTTCTACCCTGTTCTGTGTGCCTTACATTCTCTCTGAGGAAGAAATGGTGAAAATATTCCTGTCTGACAGAATCAGGAAGGCTCAACAGATGGCATACCTGAGACGGCTGCTTTATAAAAAGAAACCCATCAGGATTCATCCTCCTGCGAGTCTCTCACTTCCTCACAGTCCTCCAGGAGCGCATAGCCATGCTGCAATAGTACATTTATTTAAAAATCTTTTTAAAATGCTCCCTTTTTGGTAATTGCCTTCAGAACCTTTCCAACATCCTCCGAGAAGACACATTTTTATGTATGAAGGTGCTCTTCATTTGTGAGAGGAAAATTTCTTGAAATCAAAATTGCTATAGTGAGTGAGCTATCTGGGGAGGGGGGTGTTTTTCAGCAAAATGGAATTTGCCAAATATCAGTGTTGTTGTTGTTGTTGTTGTTGTTTTTCATGGGTTTTGGGTATTTGGAAGGAAAAGTCCTTTGATATTTTACATAAATTTAAAATTCTTACATTTTAAAGTTCTTTCTTTTTTTCATTCATTCTTTCTCCTTTATTTTTTTGATTTTTTGAGACAGGGTTTCTCTGTGTTACCACCCTGGCTACGCTCTCTAAACCAGGCTGGCCTTGAACTAGGATTAAAGGCATGTGCCACCACTGCCTGGCAAAGTTGTTCCTTTGAAAAACAAATATATCAGACATTTATATCAACCCTTTGTACTTAGTTAAGATAAACATGTCACACAAATGCATACATGTGCACATGGATGACCTTATGCCTCTCCTGGCAAATCCAGGCATGATGACATTTCTCATATACATAATATATAAAGTAAGAAAAATAAGTGACAAATTTAGAAAATAGAAATGATGACTATGGAATAAATCAGACTTCTTAATTTCATCAACTTGAGATGCGCAGTCCAAGTGTCGTATGAAAGTACTTATGACTTAATATAAACCTTTTGATTTAAAACCTAGTTGGTAACACTTGTAAGCCACATTTAGGCTGTGAATATAAATAATCTGTTTGGTAGGGTTTCTCACTCACCAAAACACCTTGTTAAACTACTACTTTTTGGCTAAACAATGAACATCTCTTATAATCTTGATGATTACCAGTCTAAACAAGTTGGTGAAGTAGTTTATGAGCTACCAAAAGAAATTAAAGTGATGCTCATTATTAATGTGGTGTTAAACATATTTTAAGTTTTTTTCTCAAAACTGACCCTTGAAGCTGATGATTCATGCATGCTGCACTAGAAAATTTTGTCACTGCACATGTATGAGTGACTCACATCTGCCTCCCAAAGACCCATAAAAGACTAAGAACATTACTTAATAGTTCCTATGCTTCTTTACTTTTAAAATATTTATTTAATGTGTATGAGTGTTTGCCTGCATGTATGTATGTGCAAGATGTGCATGCCTGCTGCCCATAGAAGTCAGAAGAAGATGGCAGATCCCTGGAACTTGAATTATGGATGGTAGTAAACCACCATGTGAGTTCATGAGTACCTGAGTCTTAAACAAAACTAAGTTTTCTTACTGTCTCAGTCATCTCTCTCCAGCCCCTCTGTTTCCTGTCTTGAAGCCTAACCCACTTTAAAGCCACTTTCATGTCAGGTCTATCCTTCATGTCGTCTCTTACATCTTTGCAACATTTTAGAGAAGAGAAAATGAGCATTAGGAAGTTGAATTCTTTTTCCCAAAGCTTCTCATTTCTGAGGTAGAAAGACAGATGCAGAGGCAGTTATAAGTGAAATGAAGTTTATTGTTCATTGATGAAAGGCCCTGGTAGTGTGAGAATCCTCTTTTGAGTTGTTGGTTGATGTAGGTGGGTCTTCGTTCTATTTGTTGCTTTTATTGGTTAATTGATAAAGAAACTGCTTGGCCTGATAGGTCAGAACATAGGTAGGCGAGGTAGACAGAACAGAATGCTGGGAAGAAGGCAATGGGGCAGATGCTATGACTCTCCTCTCCAAGATGGACGTGGGTTAGAATCTTCCTGGTAAGTCACGACTTTGTGGTGCTACACACATTATTAGAAATGGGTTAATTAATATGTGAGAGTTAGCCAATAAGGGGCTGGAGACAATGGGCCAGGCAGTGTTTAAATGAATACAGTTTCCATGTAATTATTTCTGGTAAAGCTAGCCGGGAGCCAGACAGCGGGAAGTGGTCCGCCATTCCTACTACAGTTGGTCAAGATTGTCCGAGACACCCCTAAAATATACATGCTATTGCTTTTGCCCTTGGTTGTCACCCATAGATGGAAGGTAAATTCCTATTGCTGAAAAAATTATGCATTTAAGGCACATGGTCAGGAGGCCCCTGAGCTAGAACTGATCTGAGTGTCTCTTTCCTGAAGACTAGCTTTCATGGTAGTTGAAGGCAACCTGTAAGCTTCCAAAGGAGGAAAACAACCAACAGTCCTATAGAGCTGTGACGCTATGGACCACAACAACGACCAGCATGGCACAATAACCAAGAAGGTGCAGTAATGGCACACATACCATGGTGGTAACCAAGAGCACCCTACTTCTTCTTGACTTCAGACTCACTCAACAAGAGGGAAACCATCTCTGGTACTGGAAACATAGTCAACTATCCATGATTAGTGAAGCCAAAGATCGTGGAGAAGACCATACAACCACTGCTTTACTAAACCAGCACAATACCTAATTATCTTCAAAAATATTTGTTTTTAGACACACAAGTAAGTGTAATTATCACCCCACCTTAAGGAAACTTCTCTTTGCAACAGAGACCACTACAGAAAACCACAATCAGTCAGAATGAACAATTATAATGCTCCACCTCAGTGGATCCATCTGCTAAATAACTGCCACACCTAAGGCTCTGCGGACATTGATGGAGAGTCGGGCAGAAAGAGCCAGAGAATAAGGAAGTTCACTGCGAGATTGTAATGTCAGAGGTTACACCCATAAAGTCTCAGCAACATGAGTGGAACAAGAATAACAATAGATGTACCAAAGTGGAAGAGGGAAAGCTCGTGAGGCCTCACATCCTACACAAAGAATTACAGGCAACTAAGAGATGCCCAGGGCAGGAGAAAGTTTTTCTGGGGAAGAGCACACCAATTGGTTATCCAATACCAGATGGTTAGCTTGAAAACAAAAATACAATACATACAACTGACATTATAAAGACTGAACAGGCTATGTTTTGGGATATATATATGTACATACATTTGCATATATACCTGTAACAGCAAGCAATGAAAGAAAGAGGCCATGAATTTGAAATGGAGCAAGGAGAGATACATAGAAGAGTTTGGAGGGAGGGAAGGGAGGAAGTGGAAAAATATGTAATTATAATCTCAAAAATAAAGTAAAAAAGTCAAGAAATATATAAACTCAAAATGAGAAAGGAATGAAGGGAGAGAGAGGGACAGAGAGACAGAGAGGAAGAAAGAGGGGGTCCTGGTGACTTAAACTGGGTTGAGCAAAGACTGTGACTGAACCCTGAAGAGGTCTTACTGAGGGAAAGGAAAAAGCCATGATATTCCATAACCAACTCATGAGTTTCATGCTTTTATTTGTTTGTTTTGTTGTGCTGTGTTTTTCTGTAGGGCTGGAAATTGAGCCCAGGATCCCGTTCATGCAAGGCAAGTATTCTACCATCAGCCCTGATTATTGTAAAGTCAGATATTTCATCCTTTTCTTCTGGTGGCACAATCCACATGCTTTCTGGAAACCTCTAAGACTTACCTTAGACTTCAGCAATTAGCTCTTTACAAGTCCAGTTTATTAGGGTCCCCAGGAAGGGGAAAGAGAGAAATGGAGAAGTTATACCATGCTTGTTCGTCTTTAAATGCCACGATATTCACACCAACACACTAAAATATTAAGACTCTTTTCTTGACAACTTCTTTTAGACAATGACAGGAATCCTCTGCCTTTTTCACTTATATGAACTATAATTTTCTTCTGTGTGTGGGTTTGTCTACAAGCACAAGATTTGGTTTCATTTGTTTTCGCGTGTGTGAAATCCAACTGATAATTTAAATAGGAGCAAAAAAAAATCTCTGAACATTGGTGTTGGATTTGAGATTTTCAACAGCCCTAGTTGTCTCTTGTTATCCGTGACAATCTAGTGTCTCACTATCATGAAAATAAGTAGAGAGCAAAAGTATATAGGATGAGTTGGCCATTCTCAGTAGAGCTGAGAACAAAGAGTGATTGGTAGTTTGCTTACGAGATTGAATTTTTATTCCGTATGTTATCCATATGGCCCCTGAGTTGATAAAGTATTTATCTTTTTAAGTCCTGAGAACAGTTTGACAAGAACAACTGTGCTTGTAAGCGCATGGGGTAGGTAGGGAACTGAGAGAAAATTGCATTTTAAGAGGTGCAGCGCCTTGACTCTACCTACCCTTAACTATTCCCCCAAATATTTTTCAGTGGTGCTGGACGTGGAATCCAGCATCTCAACCATATTAGACAAATGTTTTATCACAGAACTGCGCCTCTAACCCTCTACTTTTCCTTCTCAATGTCAAATCCTCCAAATTTACTGAGGGCAAAGATATTCCTAAATAAGAATGTGTAGTCAGTATTATGCAAGCAAATGTTGTCTGGAGAACTTCTCAAGAACTATTATAAAAGGGAGAGGGCATATCATTCCTTTCTGTCACCAATCATCCCTGCCTGGATGTGACCAGTATGACAACAGCCATCTTTGACTCGGTGGCAAAGTAGAGGATGAGAATTTCGGTTTAAATACAGACAAAGTAGCAGAATGAAGGGAAACACGGAGCACCCCAAATCCAAGGCCCCCATCACCAGACTTCCTCCATGTGGGAGAAATCAGCCGCCACAATCTGTTGTTCTATCTTGTCTCTGTTCCTAGTAAATTCAGCTCCTAATGATACCTGGAATAAAACTATTGGCTACATTTAGGAAGCGGTGTGTCTTGTTAGTCTGCTGCAAGGCACAGTCCTCTGGGAGCGGTAAAATGTTCCCGGGTTTAAGATCATTTCCTGCAGGCTTTGTAACAGTGGAGAGAGCTTCAGAGTGAAAATAAAGGCGTTTGAAGAGTTGAAAATGAGGAAAGCTTTGTCTTATTCTTATATAATTGATGATCAAGAGACTTTTTACAGGGATGTTTCAGAAGAGCCCGGCTACCCCCTCAAAAACATGTGGCTCACAGAAGGAACAAAATGTGTTAAATCAAGAGAAAAGAGCGAGGTCCTGTTCATCTGACACGTTTCCCCCCTTGAATTAATAATCACTTTCCCAAGTTAAGAATGGAAAATAACTGGGCAAGAGGGCTCCACCTGCGGGCTATCTCGTCGCCAGATACTCCCCCGCCCTCTCCTGTCACGCCCTAAACTTTTACTGTGTTCTCATATCGATCAGTCCTTGCTGATTTTGAGTCAAAGGTATTTCACGAAAATATTTAGTACCGTTCACTCCTCTTTCTCTTTGAAGTTGCAGGCATTATAATTCAGCTATTTCTTGGCTCATAAACTTGGCAAGGTTTTCTGAGGGGAAAAAAAAATTCATCTCATTGGCAGAGAGGTTTCTCATATGCCGGCAGTTAGCTTATATGAAATCGCTGAGTAATAGGAAGGATAAAAGTAGGATTGTGGGGGCAACAGGAAGCAGACAGCCCTCCATAAATGAATCCAAGCACCGGTTTTTGCTTATCTGGGAAGAGGGAGGTCCCTCTAACGCAGCATTCGGCGACCTTTCACCAAAACTGTTTATTCAACGTGATTTCTCCTCTGGATGGAAAGTGGTCTTGTCTTCTCCAAGCCTTTCCTTAAGTACCATTTCAAAGGTAATTCTGCGAGGCCACGTGGCAAGTGGCCTGCTCTAACCCTTTTCGGAGAGAAGCACAGCTGGAGGCTTAGGCCCACTTAGGATGCCTCACACTCAAGAAGCCCTTCATCTCAAAACAAATCTCTTAAAAATATTCCTTGGAGCAAATCTTTGTAGACTGTTCTGCCCGACATCTCATAAAGACTGGAAAAAAAAGGAAGCGTCGTGCGCCTCCGAAGAGGGCGCATCTCCATCCCTGCGCTTGAAGCATATGGAAAATATTAATTAGCTAAGTCCTTGAGTACACAATGAAGGAGACATCTGCCCTTGTTTTCTCCATGCTTAATCCTTTTCCATGCTTACTATAACTAAAGAAAAAAAAATCACAGGAAGTAAAAATGGCTCAAATTAAAAACACGCGGTTTCACACAGCATCCTGTCCTGCTTAACAGCGCCGTGATTCCATACGCTGTAAATAATTAGATAGGGATATTGGAAAATTAGCTCCAATTTGCATAGTAATGCTTTACTATTATAATTTAGTGACTTCATCTGCAGGAATTTAATAACAATTCAGCTTACATTTTTCTGCCTTCATGTATTTTACACAAATAATGTCAAACTTATAGATGGCAAGGTTTATCAGGGGAAGCCAGAAAAGGAGATTGTGATTTCAAGGTGCAAGGGTCCACGTGAAATGGTAGTTCTCGGCTTCTTAAATCAAAAGTTGTTCACTTTCTTTACTGATTCTGGATTTCCTTCCTGTGCAGTAAGAAAAGAAATGCCTGAGCCGTTCGATGATCTGGAGTAAGGAGAATATAGCCAGGGTGCGCCCGAAGACATCTGAAACAGCCTAAAATATCGTGTGAGCGTTTTCTGACAGAGACTTCCCCCTCAGGAAACTATAGAACTTAACCCTAAAAACAGTTTCTAAAATCATATATCAGGTTTAAAAGCAATCATTTTGTAAATCCTAGGATAGAAGAGCAAATTATATTATTAAAAGGTGGTTTTGTGGTATTTATCGTCTCAGATGCTAATTCAATGGATATAACCTTTATCATCTTTTGAATTTATAGCATAATTTCACCTGATGAAAACTAAATTGTCACATAAGCTCTGCTTTTATCCAAGGCTTTGTGCTCCCAAGGTTCCTGGGTCAATAATGAAATCATTGCAAGTCCAAATCAATGCTTTCCATGAAGAAAATTTCGAGGAAAACCGTTAAAAGAGTCCATCTCTTTTTCACAAATAGAACAAGCAGTTATTTTCCTACAAAACAGTCAGGATGATTAGTACCTGCATGTAAGCATCCTGGTCTGTCAAAGCAGTCAGTTACTACTGAAAAGACTCTCCTGACAATATTGGTTATTGGACATTCAAAAATTTCAGAAAGCTTGTTCTTGATGCTTCAGACATCCTCGGAATATTAGTTTAAGATGTGTTACATTTGCTTATACTGTGGAATATTTGTTTAATGATGCAAAGATGTGTTACATTCTTTTATGTTGCCTTTGCTTAACTCTGTGAAGCTGCCATATTTTGCCTGTCTAAAACACCTGATTGGCCTAATAAAGAGCTGAAGCACTAACAGCTAAGCAGGAGAGAGACAGCCAGGACTGTCAGGCAGAGAGAAGAAATAGGAAGAAAAATCTAGAGAAGACCAGAGCAGTGAGAAAAGGAAAAGAAGAGGAGGAGGCCAGGGACCACTCACCCAGCCACATGGCCAGCCGTGGAGTAAGAAAGAAAGAAAGATATAAAAATAAAGATGGTATAAAGTCCAGAGGCAACATGTAGGTAAAGAGGAATGGAATAATTTAAGTTATTAAGAATAACTTAAGTTATAAAAAAAGCTGGCTGGAAGCAAGCCAACTAAGGCCAGGTTTTCATAAGTCAGAATAAGATTCCACATATTTATCTAGGAGCTGTGTAGTGGGCCCCCAAAGGAAAAAAAAACAAAAAAGCCAACAACAATCCTTGATTCTCATCATGAGTGTTCTATCCATGTGGGCTACTGGCTAAGGAGGGTCTGAGTGATATCCCACTTGCCAGCATGGAGCTGTGAGGTCCCAGAAGATAGCTTTTCCGGATTACACAGGGGTAGTGTCTGAGCTTACTACAGTTCTCTGGTGTTTCAGCTTGGTAGAAATGCACCTTGGCCTGATGAGAACACTGGCTCGTAAGAGTCTCTCTCTACCACAACTCCCCACAACTAAATAAGGCCCGTGGAGCATCATATGGAATAATTTAAATCCAACTGGTAATCCTGCAGTCATTGTAAAGGGGAGTATTAACGGAAATCATTCATAGCCAAGTTAGCACTGGCTCAAGATGTATCTATATCTGTCTTCCCATGTTACACTGAGATGTGCATCCATCTGCTCCTGACAAGAGGTGTCGACATGTATCCAATGACCTTGATCAACGTGAACAACTGATCACAATAATTACGTAAAAATCCAGTTTCTACCCACTCCTACCTCTTTCTAACTGACAATGGGCTTCCTGTCATTTTATCTAACTCTCAAGTAAGTACTTCAATGGCATAGTTTGATTTCCCAGATAACCAGTCTTTCCTTCAATATTACTATCTCTGCATTAAGTTAGTGCCACTGACCAAACTACTTCATTCATAGAACTTTCTAGAAGATTTACTAATTGGACAACTGTTTAGCTCGAAGACTTCGGCATTTTTAAGACTCTGTGTTGCGACATAAAAAGCTTTACAGGTTATATATTCTGATTTGTTTAAAGGTACCTGACACATTAATAGAGAGAAAACAAATGACAAAAGAAAAATGATTAATATAGATTTCAAACCATATGAGGGAAAAAGTGGATGTGGTAATAAAAATGTATATATGGCTTAGTAGACAGAATGGCTTTATGTGTATCTTTTCCATAAATCTTTCAATCGAGGCCTGGAAAATGTATTTGAATTAATCTTGTGTCAATGGCACGGTTTTTGCCATCAGCTTTGCAGGTTGCAAAACTTTCCCTCGAAAGGTGTTTTACATTAGTCTCTCTGGTTCTCCATACATAAACTGTCAAACTGCTGCTAAAGCATACTGTACAGATAGAATAATGATAGTGTGGCCTTAGGTGTGTGTTTTATGAATACAACATTGTAAGAAAGAGCATGACTAGAATCCTCCAGCGAAGGCTACGATATCAGCAGAGTGTGGTTGCAGTTATTTTGCATGGACATTACTTAGAAACTTTTCTTGGCAACAGTCACATCCTATGAAGACAACTGAAAGATACTCTTGGAGTGACCTGAGGAAATAAAAACACCTTTTAATTCATGCCAACTCCCTCCTGCAAAAAAAAAAAAAAAGCAGCAAAATGAAACAAAAATCCTAGGGTGTGTCTTCTACTACTGTTATAGTAGAATTGTAAGGACACTTACAAAACAGGTAGTAGATTCATGTTGGTCACAAAATGAGATCTCCTATGGTCGTCAGGCAGCTAGAGAATGATTCTAAAGGCTCAGTGATGAGGGAGGTCCTTCTGTAGATGTGTTGCTTTTATTGGTTGATGAATAAAGCTGTTTTGGTCAATGGCTTAGCAGAGTAAAACCATGTGGGAAATCTGGAGAGAGAGAGCGAGAGCGAGCGAGAGAGAGAGAGAGAGAGAGAGAGAGAGAGAGAGAAGGTGGAGTCAGAGATGACATGTAGCTGCTGTAGGAGAAGAACTCTAAAACCGTACCTACCAGTAGGCCCCAGCCTTGTGACAATACACAGATTATTAGAAATGGATTAATTTAAGATGTAAAAGGTAGCTGGAAATACACCTAAGCTGTTGGCCAATCAGTGTTGTAATTAATATAGTTTGTGTGATTATTCAGGTCTGAGCAGCCAGAAGACAACAACAACAAAAGCAGTCTCTGGCTTTTTTATTTTAAAAACACTTTTTATTTTAAAAACATGCATACTATCTACAACATCCATTTATTTTTTTTAATTTAAAAGGGTTTGTTAAAAGTAACATAAATAGGTCCTAGAAAGATGGCTCAGCAGTTAAAAGAGCATTGGCTGCTCTTTCCGAGGTCCTGAGTTCAATTCCCAGCAACCACATGGTGGCTCCCAGCCATCCATAATAGGATCTGATGCCTTCTTCTGGACTGCTGGTGTACGTGCAGAACATTCATACATAAAACATAAACAAATAAAAACTTTAAAAATGTAAACTAACATAAATACAATTTCTTAGAATCTTTGTCTTTACTATAAAGAGTTGGACTTGTTCAACGTCAGGTCTATCTGCTATCTAGATTCATCACTAAGGGTAGTGAGCACAAGGTAGTGGCAATAATGAACAGAATTCTCTAACCATTACTGGCTGCCCTCTGCTCAATTCTGTTCAATACTGTTTCTGTCCTTAGCCACTGGTACTTCCTCGATGTCCTGGTGGCGAAAATGTTTAAAGAGCCAACAAGAACCATAGTGTAATTACTCATTATTATGTGTTTGTCCAGAAAACACGTACTAAGTGCACACTAGAGCAAGCACTCTGCTAGCTGCTGTGATGGAGAAGATCCTGTTCCGTTCATTTAAGTGCCTGTGTTGGGGGAAGACTATTCCCCCAACAAAAGAAGACAATGAACTTTTATGACCTGGTGTGTTTTCCCGCACATATTTCTCTCTTCATATATATATATACGTATACACGCACGCACACACACACACACATATATATACATATATATATATATATATGTTCATCTGAACTGATCACAAATTTGATTTTGATTATGGCTATCTTGTTCTCACATAATTATTTCAAATTATTTTAGAATCTGTTAATTACTAATATATAGAACCACCTTAAAACTGCAAAGGGAAAAAAATAGAATCTGTTATTTACTAATATATAGAACCACCTTAAAACTACAAAGGGAAAAAAATAGAATCTGTTATTTACTAATATATAGAACCACCTTAAAACTGCAAAGGGAAAAAAAAGCTGTGCTGGGACCATACCTCGGTAAGCGTGTGTAAGGTCTCGCGTTAGATCCCCAGTGCTGCAAACAAAGCAAACCAAACCCCTTCAACAAGAGCCTGAGTTCAATCCTTGGAACCAAAGTGAAGACAGAAGGACAGAACCAACTGCACAAAGTCGTCCTCACTTTCCCACAAGCACCATGGTACCCACGCCCATATCTCTCCATAAAATTCCATGATATAGATAAAAGAATATAGGGTATCCGATAAACACAGTTGTCGGAGTAAGGCTTAAACTCGAGTCACCTAACACAGAGAGAGTGACTTCATACTAGTCTGGTCTGCTAGTCTCCGTGCTAGTGAGTGCTGGGATAGGATGCTAATATTAACCTTGCTTTGAAGAGCTGTCAGATTCTCGTGACTTCACTTGGAATCCAACAGAAAACATCTGAAAAGACTTCCGGCCCTCATGCCACCGCGGAGACCGTGTGCTGGCTGGATCGGGGTACAGCCTGAACTTCAGAATTCTTCAAAGTGTCCGTGGGATTCTACTGTGTCAGGAGCTGCAGCCCCGCCTCCCAGACTGTTATCTATCAGACTCAGACGCCTTAGGGCACCTCCTGCAGCAGGCCAGAGAGCTCCAGAACCACCCAGGACGATTTGCTAAGCGTTCTGATGCCCAGTTCCATAACCATGACACAATCTCAGCCTCGGGTGGAACACAGGAATCTGCATATTTAACCAGTGTTTGGAAACATTCAGGTATGCGCCACTGTCCTCTGACCCTAAAAAATACTGCGACTCTCTAGAGGGCAATACAGGAGAGAAAGATTTCAGATGAGAGCGCAAAGGTTATTTGAGGACTGAAAAAAAAAGAATATGAGGAAATATTAAGATTATTTATTCCCAGGGAGATGCCAAGGAGGACTGAAAATATAGTTTTTTAAGAGGCTCCTGCTGGTGTCTCCTAGAGAGGAAGTGTGCTGTATGGTGGCCAGCTGTTCTTCCTCTCCTCCAGGACAGCTGCTGAGACAAGGGCCTTTAAACTGTAGCACATGGGCTTTGGGTTATGTGCAAGGAAGGAATTCCTGGCACCGAGAGTTATTAAGCACTGATTTGGGTTATTAAGGAAGGCTGTGAAATGTTTTTTCTCTGGAGGTTTTCAAAACCAGTATAGATTTTCATCTATCTGGGCTGGCTAAGGTATTATCCTGCCCAAAGGCAGAAGGAATAGACTAAATAACTCTTTAAGCTCTTGAGTGGCCTGCGACTCTCGGATTTGTAACCAACAGTACTGGAGGTTAAGTGTGAGTGCGGGGTAAAGCTCTGAGTAGGGCAGCCATTGAGCTCTTAAAAAGTATTTCTAAAATCCTGTTTCAAATCTATGGGAATTGTCATACGTTATACACGTAAGTCACCCTAGAAAACTGATTGAGCAGTCTAGCCCAGCCTCTATGGCATTTGAATCATACCCCAGAACTTGAAGTAATGTGTGGGGAATCTCTTTCCTGGTGTTCTTACTCTGGGCATGTGTAGCCAAGAGAAGAGAGGTAGAAATGAGAGGTCCCCCCTCTTCCTCAAGCTCTCTATACCGTGCCATGTTTTGCCAATGAGGCTGGCATGTAATGCTTGTTTTCCACCCCTTCAGTCCCTGGAAGCAAAAGCTCTGTGGAGGAAAGCGTGGTTGGAAGGACCAAGGATCTATCTTTCACCAGCCTCCTACTCTGAGGACAGAGGGCCCACTCCAGATATGGCGGGAGGCAGAGAAGACTAGGGTTCCTGTTGTGTGTGTCTCATTTGTGTGGAGGTTGTCTATGGGGAGGGGTGAGTGTAGACAGAGGGTAGCACCTTTTATACAATCCATCCATCACCCACTCATGGGGCCAGGATGTCACTTCAAGAGAGACAGCTCACTGTCCTTTTCCCAAGGTGATGTTCTCAGAAGTGAGAACAGCTCTCTTGGAGTGGGTTGACTCTGTAGAACAGAGCTGGGAGAATTCCGGTTCTGAGAGATTTGAAGACAATGAGGATTCAATGGAGCGTGGATAATTAAGAGGACGTTAGTAGCTCCATTGTACGAGTAGCAACAGGTAAAACACAGCGCAGCAGCCAGAAGTTTAACAGAGAGAACTACAGTCAGAGAAAGCCAAGTAGGACTCTCTTGGAATCACAGCCAAGTCTTGCTCAGAAAGACTGCCCTGTGCTGGGTAGCTATGCACAAGCGGTCAGAACAGGACTTGTAGGAGACTTCAAATCACTCATACCGCACACAGGTCAGTACAACACAGAAAGCTGCCTGGAACAAACACTGGATGCTGGCTGACTAGAAAGATGCTCTGGTCCAAGGGCCACACCCTTTAAACAACACTGATGCTACATGTCTCCTGCCAGCTACGGAGACTGCATGTCCTAGGTGTTGCCGTCTCCGGAGCAATTAGGGAGTTTACAATGACTCATTCCTGTCTGATCATGGATGTCCTGGAACGTAATAGTACTGTAAACCCCCTCCTTACCCAGTGGGAAAGGGTACAAATCTAACAGACAACAGGAGTTGAACATTAACTCTGTCTTATAAAACGTACAAGTGGCCTATGTTAAAAAAAAGACAAACCCTGGGAGAGTAGTCTCAAAAATAAAAATGAGTCACAGTGCCATGAGCAGGGGCATTAAGGCTGTGTAGTACAAGTGAGTTAGTTACTAGCCAAAGAAATGGTTAAACAAACAAGCCAAAAAAACAAACAAACAAACAAACAAAAAAACCCACCCAGCATTGACTCCCCAAGGGACATGGGTGTCTTGAATTGCATAAAAATATTATCTAATATGAGTTTAAAATTTAAAAAAAAGGATATGCAAAGAATCAAAAACAATGGAACACATGTGTTATAAAAACAGTAGATGATAGCAACTGATTTTGGAAAAAATACAATGATAGGATTAATAGACGTGGCCTTCATAGAATCTATTAAAGTATGTTCAGAGAATGACAGAAAGCCATGTCTAATGAAGTTAAAAAGACACAATGACAATATTTTGTTAAAGAGAGAATCATCAAAGAGCAAACACTTAAAAAGAATGGAAATTCTGAAGTTAAAAATGAAGGTTATCAAGATGGCTCAGTGGTTAAGAGACTGTACTGCTGTCGTAGAGGACCTGAGTTGTATCTGTAACTCCAGATAAGGGGGGGGGTCTGACAACTTCTTTTGACCATCTTGGGCATTGCCCTCAAGCCACACACACACACACACACACACACACACACACACACACACACACACTTAAATTTTTAAAAAATCAATAGAAATAATAATATGATCATAATGAAAAATTCATGAGAAAAGCTCAAAATTCACAGGGGAAAGAACCATCAGACAAAGTTATATCACTTAAGGAGTGTAAACCACTGAAATACAGAAAAAGGGTAAAAAGCTAAAGCAATGTCAGAGAAATCTGGGTACCACTATCTCTTCAAAATAAACTGATGGCAGTTTTCAACACAGAGGAGAAAGATGGAGAGACGAAAGGGTAGGGCTAAAACTTTCCAAAGCTGATTGTAAATGCTAGCATTCACATTCAAACCATCCAAACAATTCCAGAGAGGAGAAATGAGAGGCTACCAGGAGCTACACACACCACAACCAAAATGCCGAAGTTCATAATAAACAAATGGAGAAGGAGAAAAAAAGAAAATGAAAATCTTGAATGTAGTAGCAGTCCAGAAAACCAGACATCTTTTTATCAGATAAAAATGAGAAAAGAAGGCAGGTGACCAGCAAATTCAAATGTGAGGACTTGAACTGATGGGTGCTTTGTCCCAGCGGCAACATCCTGAGTATTCATCCTTTCTTCATTGGGTATTATTTCCTTATTTTTCCTCTTACTAGCATCTCCTGACAATAGCTAAATCTTTGATGGGGAAATATTAAACTCTTCCAACTAGTACAAACAGCAAAATGTGTAAAAAAGAAAAACTTTCTTATCCTTCCATTTCTACTAATGTGAAATTTGTATCTCTGATTCTTATCTAAATAAAAATGAAACATTTTAAAGAATATTAATTTTTATGTGTGGTGACATAGGTCCTTGTGGTGAATATCTATTTTTTCATACTCTGAATGTTTTCTTCTCAACATAGTAATCTCTGATGGGATATGTTTCCTTTCTTCTACCCATGAGGTTTGTTCAGGACAGATCTAAATTTCTTGCTACATTAGTAAGCCTATAGCAAAATTAAGTACAAGGAACCAGACATTTCCATTCCTCTGGCCATACTGTAAGTTCAGGGCTGGACATCTACATTAAACCCTTATAAAGACTCTCTCTGGGGACTCTAGGTGCAATGCTGAGATGAAGGAGATGCCTTTGTTAGGGTTCCTGGGCTGATATGATTGCTATCTTGAGACTGTTGAGGGACCCCTGGGAAGAGAGAACCTTTCTGACATGGTGGCTTGAACAGGGAGGAAGAGCCCTGAGCTTTCAGAACACAGTGTTTTAAGTAAAACAAGGGCTACTTGAAGACATAAACTGGTAGCCCAAGTTGTTACTAGGGTTGTTACTAGGTTGCTAATGAGTGGGCAGGATATGCAACATGGGATGGCTGGACAAAGAAATGACTCATGACAGTGGGCATGGTAGAGGAGTTTGGAACCAGATTTTATCAAGTTTCTCAAAACATGGAAGGACTTAAGCTCGATGAACTGTTTACTTCTGGAATTTGTTGTGTAACATTTTTATAGTAACTGAAGCTGAGGAAAATCAAACAAGATAAGGAGAGAACTATCGTGTGTCTCCATCACATACTGGGTTTGAGGAAAATGAAACCAGATAGGGAAAGAATACGGTGTATCTCCATCACATACTGGGGTTGAGTTCATTTGTTAGTCGTGAACAGAATAGTAGCTTTTAATGCTATGCTTTTCTTTAAACTTCATGCATCTAAGGGTCTGTGTTCGCGTCACAACTACAAGAAGTATGTTATGTAAGAGACCAAACAGAAGTGTTTTTCCGAGGTTCAAAATGGCTTAGGATGGTATCTTAGTGTAATGATAAGTCCTGGTCATTAGCTTAATATTATATGGAACCAACTAAGATCCGCATCTTTAGGCAGTTCCGAACAGGATGTTTTTGGTAAGCATTAACTGGGGGTAAGAATCCCGCCCCCTCTGCCCCGCCCCCTCTGCCCCGCCCCAGGAGTGGACAGCATCTCCCAGCAGGATCCCAGATAGGAGGAGATATGAGGGAAAATCTGTTGCCTTTTGCCTGTCTTCCCTTGCTGGAGAGTGCGTCCACCCCTCTTCCGTGGCTACTCCCACCATCCTTCGCTGATGTGAGAACCCAGTTTCCTCACTCCGACATGAACTCTCCAAAAAAACCTGCAGGCTTTCATCACTTGATTGGGCTGACTGGGGTATCCGGTTCCAGGGACCGAGCAGCACGCGGTCACTGTTGGGTTGCCTGGCACAGATTACATAAACCAATCCAGTAAATTGCCTTCTGGAACGAATATTCATTCAATAGGTATGTCTCCTCCAGAGAACCCCGACTAAAACACCCAGAAAGCTATTCTCTTTTGTGTGTGTGTGTGTGCTACCCCCCACCTTTCCTTTAGAAAGCTGGAGCAACTTTAGTAATGAATTCAGGAAACTGACTCCCATTAGATACACCACCGGCCTGTGTGTTACATGACGTTCAGTAGGTGATGCTCATCTAAGTGTGACCATACCCATCATTACTGTGCCTATTTCGTGTAACCATATAGGCCTGCAGAGGTGACTGAGGGCAGGGTGGGCAGAGGTGATTAGCAAGAGAGCCCCGAACATTAACTGGAGGCCCTGTTGAGCTATGTAGGACACACTTAAAGATCCAAGGAGGCCGCGTTTAAAAATAGCAGAATGAAATTAGTGCACTGCAGGCTGCCCTAAGGAACAGACATGACCTGACTTGATGAAGCTTCACATACAAAATGGATTTTATTTTTAGGGCATTCTATCTGGGATAACAATGGCTGGGCTGATAGGAAAGTGGTGGTATAGTTTGTCTTAGTGGCTGGCACGGAGGCTTGCAAAGAACAAAGTAGCATATTTAAACTGTCAGGCCCTAATTGTTTCATTAGATGGTGGTAGCCTTTGACAAAAGGCGCCAGCTCACTGCGGAAAGCAAGACTGATGAGCGGTAATTCTGGCAGGGCACTGGGGTGCTGCACTAGTTACCTCTCCTCCTTTGTTTCTTCCCAGTTCATCTCTGCTACAAGGGGAAGTTTCATTTTCTCATGTAATGACTGCTATTAAAATCAGTTAAGAGCCTTTCATGAGCGCAGTGGTATATCTCCTACATATTTTTAGATATGAATGAACTCCAAGGCAAGTTCTAGCATTTGTATTCGTCTATTGGGTCTCCAGCATCCAGTTCAATATCAATTATACTAATGAAGGGTGTTTATTTAGGATTTTTGAACCCGGCAGGATCCTAAAGTGATTTACACATTTTATATATCATAGATGAAATGTTTTGTTTACCGCTAAGCTGTAGCCCCCTTACTTCTGATAGAAATGCCCAGCCACTAACAACTGCCTCTCTCGTATGGGAGGATGGGGACCCTCTTGTCCCATAGAAATAGAAGAAGACTTTTTGGTAGGCAGAAGGCAAGACATCAGCTTAATATCTTGACAGGCCACTGTAGAGAAAGCCCTGGGCTAGGCATTTATGGTAAATAAGCAGTTTCCACATATTAATTTCGTAGAGTATTTTCTGCTCTTCCTTCTAACGCTGCACATCTGTGAGGTATCAGGGGAGAGACAGAGAGGGGGTAGCGAGGAAGGGGGAGTTCTGATTTATTCCTTGCTGCTCGGTCGAATAAAGACCCACAGCATGTTTTCCATTTACACACATTTGAGGATTTAGGGGCTGCTTAGAATGAGAGGGTGGTTATATTTCATCAAGAGACATCATAAAAGCTTTCTCCAATTTGAAACACACACACACACACACACACACACACACACACACACACACACACACACACACTACCGGATCCCATAGGTACTTTTTCTCTTCTCAAGGGCCACGTCTGTCTTCACCCAGCCAGAGAAGGTTCACGGAAGAGTCCTCAGGGTTGCCCCTGGCTTCTGTTCCTGGCCCGAGGGGAGGTGGTTCCTCCTTCACTGGTGGGTTGCGTGGACCTCGGATTTGGATGTTGTTTCACTACATTCAGAGACTTGATTTATTTTTGACTCAGGTTTTTAAATTAGCCTTGTTTAAAACCGTCTATCTTTTTTGTTCCCCAAGGGCAGCATTGCTTTTTGGGCAAATCTCACATTGCGCTCTGTATAGAAACTTCAGCTGAGTCGTTCCCCAGATCCAAGAGTCTGAAAGAGTGAAGCCAAAGTTTATCATAACCGTCCATGCTGGGCTTATGAAGGCAAACCTGTTGGTCCACTTCAGACATAGTTTCGAGCCGAAATGTGCGTTCTCCTTTCTCGGCGCTTACTCAGTATGAAATGGTAATTTCGATGGAGGACCGCTCAGCATTCAAAGCCACTCTACCCAACTTAGACGGGGATAGATGAGAACATCATGGAATTTGAAAGGCTCCTCTAAGGGAGAAGAAATCCGCAAATGTGTGTAAGTAAATACTGTGCAAAGCGAAGTGTGCGGCGCGGGGGAAAGAGCCTATGTGTGAATGTTGCTCCTGGACTTTCTGTCCACCCTGGTGAGGAAGCACTGCCAACATCCGAGAGAGAGGTAGCTAGCAAGAAACTCCAACCCAGGGCAGTGCGCCCAGGCACTATGGAGAACAGCAGGCGAAACTGACCACGCCAGATGCTAGCAGGGCGACTCTCAGGGCGTGGCAAAGCGCCTTCCCGGGGGAGTTTGCCTGGTTAGCCTTGGACAGGGCTTCAGTTGTTGCCCTTTCTGGTTTTGCTGTCACAGGTTTCCCTCCTCTTCTGACTCACTGCCATCTCCACTGAGCTGCCACCCAGCAGGTTCCGTGGACAGTAGATGATCAGAGCTCCACACCAGGCCTTCCCTATCAGGGACTCCGAGTCCCAGGGAAATATAGTCCGTTTCCGGTGTTTATTTGCTACGACACAGGTAAGAATACATTTCAATGATTTAATCTGCAGTCCAATTACCCAGGGATTAAGGCCAACCGACCAACTCCTCTAGAAATCCTTACCACCATTCATTCCTATAATAAACATTAAATAGACGGGAAGAAAAGGAATCTACTCAAAGTTTACAAAATGTGTTTAGCTTTTAAAAATCTTTCAGGCGTTGAAACACTACATATATTTCCCTGTGTATTCTTTCCTCGTGCAAACAAAGAAAATGAAAACCTGACAGCTACAGTTATGGATCTGATCACAGATATTGACCTAAGATAAAACAGACATTCATAGAAATAAGTTTCACACAGGTTTACACAGCATCATTAGCCAAACTTCCCTTCGTAGGTTCTTAAGTATACTTCTATCTTTATTTTTTTTTGTTTCATTCTGAAGAATTAGTGTTTGCTTTATTTTCATCGGTTGTATTATGCATGTGAATTGATCAAAGGTTAACAAACACCCTGGAGAGTAACTTCCAAGTTTAAGGAGCTACCATCAAGCCATATAGTCCCATGAAATTCCTAAGTTGTGATCTGGCTAGAAATTAAATCATACGTCTGCCACCACGGCTATCGTGAACCTGTTCGACATGAGACATTCCGAGAATATGTGTGGAATCGCTGGGCGATAGGACCAGACACAGGGTTAAGAGCACAGAAGTCAACAGGAGGAGAAAGGGCCTGGCGAGGTTAAAAAAGCGGGGAGTTACAGATGAGATTGGTTGAATTTATCCATTGGCAATGAGAGAATCAGCCCTACCTGGTAAAAAATGATCTTAAGAGTCTGTTGCTATTTTTTTTTTTTTTTGGTGGCCTTTTCTTTTAAACAACCTTTCAGATTTTCTTCAGGGAAAAGAGAGGTCAGTCTCAGTCTCTGCAGTCTGTTAGGGTTTGAAGGTTATGTTTTTAAAAAGTACTCAAATGCAAAGCCTGAATTCCTGTCTCAACTGGGAGGAGAATACAGCAAGAAACACCTTCCACCAAGAGAGCCCCACTCCCCCACCCCCCATGTCTGTCCCAGACTCAAGTCTTCCTAAGAAATCTATTAGGGGTTGGAATGGAGCTCAGTTGATAGGGTGTTTGTGGGACCTATACAAACCCCTTGTTCATTCTCTGACATTATAGAAACCAGGTGTGGTGGCTCATGCCTGAAATCCCAGTACCATGGTGGAGGCAAGGAAGATCAGAAGTTCAATGTCTTCTTCAGTCCCATAGTAAGTCTGAGGTGGGCCAGCCTGAGATGCATTAGATCTTGTCAAAAAGAGAAAGGAAGGAAGGAATGAAGGGAGGGAGGGAGGGAGGGAGGGAGGGAGGGAGGGAGGGAGGGAAAGAAGGAAGGAACAATGGAAGGAAGAAAGAAAGAAAGGAAGGAAGGGAGGAAGGAAGGAAGGAAGGGAGGGAGGGAGGAAGGAAGGAACCTTTAAGGTATTTTGTGCAAATCTGAGTGTCTGTGACAACATGGGGAAATGGCACTTGCTAAAATGTTTCACCTGTGGTTCACGTACATGAACTTCCTCTCATACCTTGTTATTTACCTAATAAACCTCCTGTTTCTACTTCTCTGGGGCTTCCACCTTTTATTCTTATGGGCACATAATAAAAGTTCAAATAATGTGACCAAGGTTGAAAACCACAAAACAATCCTAAAGGCTCCTCGGATCATTACTTACGGCGTGTGATTTTAGATTTTGACAATAGAGATATCTGAAGTGGCCCCAACGTAACTGCTGAGCCTTAGACAATGAGCCTAAAGAAAATCTAAAACCAATGAACTTTTTAAGTTCCAGTGCACTTACATGGAATAATGCTGTATACACTATGGAATGGTTCACTTAGGAAAATCTAAAATCTAGCATATCTAGTGCATGATTGGAATGTGGAGGTATTGGGAGAAGAAGACAACTGGAAAATATGGCTGGATTCATCATGACCCCGTTACCATTGAACATTGAACAATGTTGTTTCTTCATCAAGCAACGAACCTGGGTAAAAGATTCAGAGGCTTAGGACACAGCTCAAAGAAAGGGTTTCTCTGTTTTGTGCTGGTGGTGGGAGATTGATGGGCACCTCGGACACCACTGAGAAAGCTGCTAAGGGATATTTAAGATGATATTATACTGGCCATGCTGTATTCTCTCTCTCTCTCTCTCTCTCTCTCTCTCTCTCTCTCTCTCTCTCTCTCATTCCCTCTTTCCCCTCTCTCCTCTCTCTCCTCCTCTTCTCTCTCTCTCCCTCCCTCCTTCCTTCTTCTCTCTCTTTTTTCCTCCTCTCTCCCTCTCTCTCTTCCTCTCTCCCCCCCCCCACACACAAACACGCATACATACTTCAACTGTTGTACCTCCTAAGCAAAACCTTTCTCTTTTTTCTTCCTTTTCCCCTCCTTCCCTTCTGCCCTTCCTTTTTTTTTCTTTTGAGTTAGGTTTCATCATGTTTTCTTGGCTGACTTCATATTCACGATGTGGCCCAGGCTATCTTAGAACTCGAACTCAAAATTCCTCTACAGCCTCTTGAGTGCTGGGATTATAGGCATGTGGCCATCATGCCCAGTTTAGCAAAACTTCCCTTGTGTGTGAACTTTTTTAAAAAACTGTATCTTTAAAGAGGAATTTTTTTCCAGGTTGTCCAAGTTTGAAATCCAAGAATTATCATTGGTGTTTTACTTTTTTCAAAGTAACCTGGCTATTTTTCTAAGAGTTGATGTCTTGTTTTTGTGCTGATCTTCTTATGATTTTACTGTTTAGGTCAATCTGCATCACTGGCTCCCTATTGGAGACTTCATTTATGATGTCCTGTCCTTCTGGTTCTACAGGCCATTAAAGTTCATTCAGTTCAACTTTGTTTTAACTTTAATTTATTAAAAAAAAAAACCCTATCTTTTCTCGTTTTACATGCCAAATCCATTTCCCACTCCCTCCCCTCTTCCTGCTCCCTCTACCTTCCCCACTCCACCCCCATCCCACTCTCCCATTCACTTCTCAGAGAGGCTAAGGCTTCCCATGGGAATCAACAAAGCCTAGCACATTGCTTTGAGGCAGGACCAAGGCCCTTCGCACTATATCTAGGCTATTTTGCTGAATTTTGCCAGATTTGTCCTTGCTCCTCATCTCTGATCCTGTATAACAGTGGTTTCTATTAAAAAGCTAAATTGTCTGCTTTACCATGTTTTTTGTTATTTGCTCATGAGCTAACTCCCCCCGTGGGATGTAAGCCCCCAGGGTACAGAGACTGCCTTTTGTTGCTTGCTCTAAATTTCCAACGACACCTAGCTGGTGCTGGAAATTAATAAATATACTAAAATCAGAAGAAAAAACCTAATTTATGTATTTGGTGAAAATTATTTTTGTGCTGACCGTTGGCCTATGCCTGTAATCCCAGCACTCAGAAAGCAGGAAGATCACGAGGGTGACAATAGGTGGGGCAATGAAGTGGGACCCTTACTGACTTAAATAAGAAAGAGAGAAAGAAAGAGAAAAAGGAAAGGTGAAAAGAAGACAAGAAAGAAGATAAGAGAATGGAAGGGAAAGAAAACGTGATTTCTCATGTCTAGTTAAAAAAAAATCTAGGGTGGCGTGTTTGAGGCAAGAGGATAATAAACTCAAAGCCTGCCTGTATAGCATGAGTTCAAGAACAGCCTGTCTCAAAATAAGAAGTAAAAAGCTGTATCTCAGTGGGAGAATGCTGGTTTAGCATGCAGGAAACATTAGGTTCAATCCCAAGTTATGGTAATAACACCAACAAAACAATTTAGACTATTCTAAACGTGTAAAAATGTGTGTGGCTCCAACACTGTATATTTTTGCTTCCATCTTGACCTCATTTGAGATTTCGACCACTCGAAGTCTTTGTCTTATTGAAAAGTCATGTTAGATTATATCCGGATGGCCTTTGAGCTGATATGCATCTGGAAGATTGTGAATGGTCAAAGGAAAATCAGAAAACAGGAAAATGTAGAGACTTTAACATCTTTTCATTTTCCATGCTCTGTGGGGGCCGTCATCTATAACCAGTCATGGAGAGCAACAAAAATGGCTTATCAACATTTTAAAAAATAAATTTAGTTCTGTGCTACACTGTCCAAAAGATGAGAAATGACGCATATGATTCTCAATAAATCCATGTGAGACTTTGAATCTTAGGAGATAGCTCTATTTATTTTTATTGTGTATTTTATGAGGAGCCTTTGGAAAAGCTTATGTTCCATGATCTGATGTTTATGGTCAGTTCAATCTTTCTTTGAAGATGAGCTACACCCATAAAACAGGCTGTGACTCATCCGGATGCTTACATGATGCCCATTTGTAAGGTTCCCATCTTTACAGCCCTGTGGACACACCTCTCTTTGACAAGCCCGAGGTGCCCAGACTCGGTAGGGATGTAAGTATGTGTCACCACAGGCTCAGGATGAGCCTGGCCTCCCATTATCCAGGCTGACCTCAGTGTTTCTGGCTATATACACTAGTCTGTCTGCTCTGAATATTAATCATGTTGGCTTTAAACTTGGGAGTCTTTTGAAAGAGAAGCTTCCCACTCCTCAACAATAACAAACAATTTAACATTGTGTTTAGCAGCTTGTCAGCTGCTCAATCTCTGTCAAAGGCATCTCTTTGGTGATTATATCTCGGTCATGGCTCGGCCGATTTGCAATATGCATTATAGAGAAATGAGGTGCTGTAAAGCAATTTAATAGCATTTCTTAATGCGGAGGGGGAAGAGAGGAGGGGGTGAGAGAGAGGGCGAGAGAGGGAAGGAGAATGAGGGAGAAGGACTAAAAGTAGAGAGGGAGAAAGGGAATAGTAGTAGTAGTAGTAGTAACAATTTTTGGATTCTTTTTTTCCCCAAATCTTTAAGAGCTTCATGTGGATTAACTCATTTAGCCTCTGTAATGTTCCCAGCAGAGGGTTACTATTAGTATCTCCACTTTTTTTTTTCTGGTGCTAAAATGAGCATATAAGGAATAAGTACAATTTTGGGACTTGATTCTAAGCAGTCTAGCATGAGAATTCACAGCAGTTTTAAACCTCAATGATATATTTTTCTCTCTCTCTATTAATTGCTGTCTGTTCTCTGAAAACAGAGATTGTATTATAGAAATAGATACAATGCAATGTAAGCTGGAGTTTGAAGCTTAAAGCCCAGGTCCACAAGATGCCTCCACAGTCTGTCTTACCCTGACTTATTTCACCGATCACATGATCTTTAGCCCGTGAACGGGAGCTGTGTGGGGGACGGCAGGTGGAATGAGCGGTCTGAGTTTTCACGGAACCCAGACTGCGAGTGTGATGTGAAGTCTTAGCATGGTTGACAAAGGCTTCTTGGATCCAGCTGATTTCTGTGTCGCTAAGCCTTCTTGATTACTTTCCTATTTTTTATCTTAGAGTTTTAAGCAGATGCATACCAGCCTTTGAAAATGTCAAAGCATTGACCAGCAAATATTAATTGATTAGATGTTCATGTCACCTAACATACATGTCTAGTGAGTAGGGTTTTTGAGGCTTCATTAAGAATTGATTGGTCAATAAGTTAATTCAGCCAAAAACAAAGGATATAGCAGTAATATTAACTTTATGATATTTTTATCTGCAGACCAGCAAAAAAGTACTTTGTTTTGGTAGTCAGTATCTATTTTATGAAAGTTAAAAGAGCAAAGTTCAGAGGTCAAGATGCTTTATGGATATGCGAGGAATCATTTCCAGCCACCACTACTTGAGGAAGATGCCAAGTATAATGGAAATCTGTCAATTTTCTGCTTAGCTGCTATATATCATGTTAGTAGACACTCTTCTCACATAGTCTCAGTTCCCAACAACCTAAGATAGTTAACTATATTCCTCATTCTAGGGGCAGAACTTGTGGTTGAAGCTTAAGCCAACCATCACACTGCAATTCTTTATCAGGTATAGTTAACTCAATGATGATGTGACAAAGGTTGAGTTAGCCTAGAGGCGGAGCCGAGCCTGTACTTCATCTCACTTGAAAATCTGAACCTAGGGACAGAGGATAGAAGAAGAGTCATGAGCTCTCAGGCCGTGCTGAGTCTGCTGGGAGTTTTGAGTGTTGTGAACATTGACCAGCAAACACAAGACACATGTCTGGAGAAAGGAACAGGAGGTGTAAATTGAGGAGATAAAACAGGGGGTGGGGAGAAGAATAGACTCTCAAAGCTAAATAAGTTCCTCGGTTCCCTCTTTCACTCCTCACAATTGGTTGAGCATTCTGCTCGCTATTCATCTACTCCTCCAGTCACTCGTTTCTTTATTTGGTCAGAAGTAAACCTATAATGATTCTGTGTCAGCACTAGGAGCTGCCATTAAGGCTGGGATTTGGAAGACAAAAATGGCTGAAAAAAAAACCAAGAGACAGGTATGGCGGTGCACATCTGTAATCGTCATCTGGGAGGTAGAAGATTCTGGAGCTTGGGTTACATAATAAGACCATGTCTCAATAACAAAACAAAACAGTAAAAGGAAGGAAGGAAAAGAGGAAGGAGGGGATGGGAGAAATACATATCCAGAGAGAAAGAGAGGGAGGGGGGAGGGAAGGAGAGGAGAGTCAAGGTGATTTTTAAAACTTTTTTCTTGGTTTCCAGCACTAAGGAGACGCTGATCATAGGAAGTAGTCTCCTGGAACAGTTGGAGAAAATGTTTCAAGTGGAAATATCAGAAAAATGTCAGACAATGACAAGGTAGGCAAGAGGCACCAAGGTGGTCAGCGTGGCTAGTGCACCGTGAGCCTGGAAGATCGTGGTAGGACTAGAGACCAGAGCTCTGCACAGGACGAAAGTGATGTCAGGCCTTAAAGACCATGCTAAGGACAGTTTGAGCAGCCATGTTGGATTTGCTTATATCCAGTAACGACAGCCTAAACTGTGAATATTTACAGTAAGTTTCTGTTTCCTGAAAAGAAGCCTTCTCCAGGACTGTAAAGTTGCTTTCTTAAAAAAGCATTTTCTAAGCCAATATCATGTCAAACTGTCCATGTAAAGAAGAGATAAGAGCAGGGTTACCTTTGAAACACTATATTAAATGTTTATATTTGTAGTATTTACTTACTACGAAAACAAAATAATGAGACGTACACTATATTAATGAACTCATGTATACCCTGTGCTATATAGATTACAGATACAGACTCAAAGTTCAATTTCATTTTTTTGCATTTCGCATCACTTACATAATACTGAAAATAATCCCAATTCACACCATTAGGTAGGTGCAAATGGTCCATGGTTTTTAGCAGCTTGTCTTAGAACCTCAGGATTTTCTTCAAATAAATTGACCTAGAAACTTGAAAGCCAAGCAATAATTATTTTTCTTTAAAATGTTTGGTTCTTATCAATAGCTAATATACCTGTATTGTTCATCACAAATTTAAAATTAATACATTTACAAAACGTAGAATGTACAAAGTACAAAAATTAGTTATTCTATCCTAAATTATGTGTTGGTTCTCGGTTGGTGTGCAGATCCAAGTGAAAGCTCAGGGAGTGGGGTCAACACCAAATGCATCCGCTGAGTGGAAGCTGCTGGGAACAGCAGAGCTGAGGGTGCTTGGGCCGAAGCCCTTGATGCCATATGTTATTCTGCACATGATCTGGGGACTAGCTCATTTTGTTATTCTGTTTGGTGTGTAAGACAGGGTCTTGCTTTGTGGCCTCTGTTACCCCGAGCCTTGCAATGCAGGCCAGGATGGCTTTGAGCTTTCAGGAGGCAGCCTATCTCCACCTTCCCGAGTGCTGGGATCATAAGCATGCATTATCATGTCCTGCCAGCAACAACTTTACGGAGATCAATATACCAGATCACAGATATACCTTCTTTATGATAATCCAGTTTCAAGAACATCAAACATGTGCTTCGAGATCAAGAGGAGCACAGAAATTTTATTCTGGTTGTTTTCCATGGGCCAATTTTTATATAAGACATTACTTGATTATACATTTGTTTTGTATTTAAAACTGTTTTAAGATTATTTGAAAGTTAGTTTTTTTTTCTTTTGGTGGTGGTGGTGGTGATGGTGGGGTTACAAAATCTCATGTAGCCCAGGCTAGTTTTGAGCTTTCTTAGTAGCTGAGAATGACCTTGAATTTCTGCTACTACCACCTTTGCCTGCCTAGCGCTAGTATCATAGATACACATCACCATTCCTAGTCTGTGCCGCCTTGGGAATTGAACCCAGTGTTTCATTCATGCTAGGCAAGCCCTTGACCAATTGAGCGCCATCTCCAGCTCTGAGAGTCAGTCCTCTGCATAACCAGTGCTCTTAACCACTGAGCCATCTCTCCATCCCTGATTAAGTCTGTTTTGTGGTTGTGTGGTGTGTCTTGTTTTCCCTTTCTCTGTCCATGGTTGCATGACTTTTTTCAAGTTTTTGCATTTGTTTTTTTTTTTAGAATCAAATAGTAAAAATACGTTTTGAAATTTTTGACCTTGTGCTAATCAACCTTTTTTTGGTGTTCTCACATAATTTACCAATCACATTATCATGTTTCTGTATTTATTTCTCTAGTGTCTATAAAAGGCCATTATAATTGAGAAGAAACTTCTGCCCCCTAAGATAGTTTTTGGGGCCAGATATGTAGCTCAGTTGGCAGAGGGCTTGAGAGCATTTCCTAAGCACTGGATTTGATGCCCTAAATGTGGGGTGGTAATGCACACTTGCACTCTTGTAATCCCAACACTTGGAAGGCACAAGCAGAAGCATCAGAAGTTCAAGGTTACCCTCTGCTGTGTAGTGAGTTGGAGGCCAGCCTGGACTATCTGAACCCTCTCTGAGAAAGGAAGCTCTCATTTTAAGATACACACATAGTAGGGGGAAAAGCCAACTTCCTCCGAGACTGTCTTGCACTCTGATTCTAAGCTTCCACCTGACTGTCTTATTCTGCTAACATGGTATTTACATAGGGTAAGGACTTTGCCTTACTTTTAAAGGACTACATAGCAAGTAGTAGGTACTCAGGATTTCTGCTTGCTTTTTGACAATGCAAGCAGCATGAAACTTAATTCTCAATGGCCTTGGCTAGATGAGTCTAGATTAAAAGTAATATAGGTCAGCCTTGCTGGGTGCGGAGGTGAGTGGTTAACCTGTGTTCCTATAGCGTTACTATTCAGCACATGGTTTCATCTCTTTTCCTTTTAAATCTGACTTTCAAGAGGTGTGAGATTGCCACCTCCTTCCCCCCAAACCTCTAAAGCTTTTCAGGTTCTCTAATTTGTGTAATGGAACTGCTCCGCCAGTGGCCAATTTTGATGTCAATTGCATCTCTATTTTGTTCACACACGTTCTGAAGCTTCCGCTCTCAGGGGCTGACATCTTAAGTGCTGACGGCAGCGGACGGATTCACTATGATTTGCTTGGGTGCGTAGGTTTATTAACGTTGGCCCATTTTCAGTGGATGCCATGGATAACTTGAGTTTCATTTATTCAATGACTGATCTGTTAATTAGTTTCTTTGCATACATGGAATTTGGGTGTGGATGTAGTTGTGAAAAAAAACCCTCAAGATGAGAAAATTGTGGAATGAAGACGACATTTACGTGTTAAACATATCTAGTTACTATCCAGGGTGCAATTCTGTTCAGAACCTCACTAAAACTAGCTATATAGACACAAAGACTCCATTAGCCTGTCTTTTTAAAGACTCTCTTTGATTGGATGGGCAGCTTCCTTTGTCCCCGTGATTAGCTCATCTCTTCCTTCTATGCTTCTGAGGAGCCACTCCCAACCCTAACAGCGAACCTTTGTGTTTCTTGGCCAAAGTCTTACTGCTGTGCCCGAGTGCTGGCTCACTACCAAGGGCGAAACTCTGAAAACTTTATGGAAATGCTGATGCTGGAGAAGCTCCAGATGGAAGAACGTAATAGGAATATGGCCGGCACATCATACGAATACAGTCTTAAATATCAAGAAGCTATTTGGTTTCATAATCACAGCCGTTGTGTTTTCCTAAATTACCTGCCTCGGCTGAATGGCTACTTTGGTGAGTGATTCGGTCTGCACTGTGGGAAGGCCCTGGGAACCGTGATCACCAAGGGTAAATTAAGCTCCTTGCCAGTCAGATAAAGACCTATGGTGAGTTTTCTTCTTGCACATGGTTTGCTGACATCCTGACACTGACTGACTGACTGCCTGTGGATGTGACCTTACGTGTAAATAGGATGTGTGAAGGTGGGTAACGTTAAGATGACGCCTCTAACTGATTATCCAATGCAAAGTTGTCATCCCTGAAGTCATATACATAGCGACATAAGAAACAGACTGAGCAGGCTATATTTATGCATTTGAACATATATAACATATGCATATATGTAGCAATAATAATTAAAGTAAAAGGGGACCACCAGTTTGAGAGGAGACATGGGAGAAGGGGTAAAGAGGGGATACTTGAGAAGCTGGACGGAGGAAAGGGAGGGGGATGGTGTACTTATATTTTAATTACAAATATGTTTTAAAAAAGATGAGATGATCCCAGACTTAATTGGGGCTAGTCCCTAATCGAAGGCCTGATCAAAAGACAACATGGAGATAGACCCACAGCAGAGGAAACACTGACCTTGCTTATTTGAAAGGCAATAAATACCTAGGGCCACTGGCATCACTGACATGGGAAAGCGTTGAGCCAAGCAGTTCTCCTTAATGCTCCCGAGATGCCGTCCATCCAGTGACTTCTCAACTTGAGACTTTCAGCCACCAAGATTGTGAGAAGAACCATTTCTGTTGTCTTATCTACCAACGTCATGGTAATTGGCTACTGCAGCCCCAAGACTAATATTTGAAGAGGAAAATGGAGGATGATTCAATCATAAGGAATTTTGACCTTCTTAGCCATTGTATTCAGAACCCCACCCCCAACCACCCCATCCAGAGACTGTTGCATTTCGCAAACAGGATACCTTTTCGTGATTTCTCCATTCTTCCTTTATCATCTGGCAGACAGGAGCAATATGGGTCACCTCCTGCCTTAGGCTAGCTGCGTTACCGGGCACCTTTCCATTGGCCTTTCTGGGAAACTGTTTTCTGGATCCGTAAATGTCTCTTTCCTTAGACGTGCTCCCCCTTGGCCCTGCTTCCTCAAACGGTGTCTCTACTTCCTCTCTCTTCTCCCCAGTGTCTCTGTTGAAATGGAACTGACTAGTGTTGTGGCTGCTAGATTCTTGATATCTGCCATCCAACATTGCATCCTTATGTAAATGACCTTTACTGAGTAAAGATATACGATTATATAAGCAGCACATCTAGTTTTTCATGGAGTCTCATCGTCGGGCATGACTTTAGAACAATAGACAAAAACATGAAGTGGAAATTTCATGCTGGAAAGGACAGATAGTCTAGGCAAACACACCTGTGAGATCTTAGGAATTATCCCATAGTCACATAGCCAACTGCCTACTGTCTCCTGTTCCCGAAACCTACTAGTGGGAGGAAAAGCATCATCCCAAGAGCAAGATACAGCAAGATACACCCAGAAGCCTAACTACAGGATACTCTCACAATTACCTCCGAAAGAGAGCAGTAAGCACTTTAAGTAAGAGCTTAAATCCAGATCCCAGTCTGAGCATGTTTTGATTTTGCTTTCTCTGTGTAATTGGCCACTTTAATACAGTATCCTTCTGCTCCAAGGCTATTCCCTCTGTCATCCAATGATGTGAATGGAAGAACTCATGCATGTAACTAGACGCATGAGGCTCCCTGTTGCCACTGCATTCTGCATTTCTTTAATTAATCAATGGCTCAAGCAGATGGCTGGTAAAGGTTTGTTTTGGTTTATTCTTTTTAAGCATGGCTATATACACTAAATATAGGCAATCCCTGACCTGAGATGGTTGGAGTTAATTTTTTAACTGTAAGATCAAACAAAAGCAATGGGCAGTCAGTAGAGATCACACCGGAAATTGTGAATTTCGGTCTTTCTTCCACGGAGCAACGTTGTGATGCTCTCCTCTGATACTGGAAGGTGGCAGCCAGTCAGTACTCTCACCTGCCGACATCATCACCAGGGCAAACAACAGTTACTCTCCAGGTTAACACTGTTGTCGAGATCCAGTGTTTGATAGATGGGATACTTTAGTTGTCTTGGTTTTTCAAATTGATGATCTTTTCAACTTGGAGTATGCTTCTTGGGAAATAACCCCATCCCATTTCAGCAGCATCTCTATGCAAATATTACACTTGCAGGTTACTCAGTAAAGTGCTTGCTTGTAATTATTGTATCCTTTGAAGAAATTGTTGGCTTATTTGAATAAACAAACTGACGGACTCTTTCTGGCGCTGAGCAGACAGCACTCAATTCAAGGGGGAGACGCTCAGTACTAATTGCATATCCATCATGACTCCCTCTTGCACAAGTCTGCGCTTTTCAGTTACATTTTCTGGGGTCTGGGTGATTGAATAGCTGTCTCTTCTCATTGAGTCCCCACTCAGGAAATAGCTCCTGTGCGTGGTGCTCTAGCAGCAGGGCGTAAACAGCGGCGGCTCTTACTGATTTCCTGCCGGCGTAAAGAGCTGTAAGTAATTTTTGAAATAATAATGCTGGACTAAGTGATCCTCCCCAGTTAATCAATGTGAAAACATCCTAGGACGTCGGTCTCAGAATCCTGACAGTATCAACCTTGAAAGGAAGGTTTGTTTCTCCTTAAAAATTAGGCGTAGTCTTCAGACAGATAAAGCAGGGATTTTGCTAAGGGCCAAAGTGTCTCGTCGGAGCTCAGGCTGTGGAGACAGAATATGTGGGTACGATCATATTTCCATCACTATAGGTATTGTGCCTTTGGGGAAAATACTTGTTTTCATGTCCTCATTCATAAAATGGAGAACATAAAAACGTCTCATGTGGTTGTTAAGTGAGTCCCTACTCATGAAGATCAGCCGAGTAACTGCTAGATAGTAAGCACTCAAAAACTGGTATTGATCGGGCCAGCAAGAGGGCTCCTCAGGTAAGCAGGTAAAAGCGTCTGTTGCGAGTCGTGGCAACCTAAATGCATTCCTCAAGACTTCCATGGTGGGAGGAGAAAATGAACTCCTTCACGTTATCCTCTGGTCTTCATACTTGTATTTATTCCCCCCCACCAATATATGTAAATAGTTAAATAAGTAAGTAGGTAAATAAGATGAAAGTGGGTAAGATACCAATGTAAAAAATAATAGTGTCTATGGTGATCAGCATTGTATTTCTTGGGGGGGAAGAAAGCAACAGCCATTGGAACTTGTGGATGAGGCGGCCCTAGAGTTGAAACTCTCTGGTCAAGTGGATGCTTGATGAGAAGAGACTGAGGGAGGCTTGTGGGTGCAGACACGTATGGCAGGGAGCCAAGATGCGTGGCGCTGAGTGACGGGAGACAGACAGCTGTAGAAACAAAGGATTTGTTCTCTTCCTTCAGTCGTGCTCAGAGCTGATGCCGAAGATTGGAGTTTATGTCCCACGCACACATCAAGATGTCGGCTTCTAAAGAGTTCTTCCGATTCCATACGGAGCGACTGTCTTTAGAAAACATTGGACAGGGTTCAAACCTTTGCTACTGTATTTTTTATTAATAGACAGTCAGACCTCCCCATCCCCCCGCTTCTGGCTCCTGTGGTAGCTGAAGGAGCAGACCTCCCCGCTTCCCCCCACCCCCGTTACTAACTGCAGCGCTTGGGAAAGTGGACCCTGCCCCTCGGGAGAGATGCCTCTCATCACCTGTGGCAGGTGGCAGAACTGGCCCCGAGGTCACAAGAGCCGAGAGCTGTTCCCACAGCACTTGGGAGAGTGGCACTCACACCTCCCCTTAGCAACACAGTAGAGCTGGCCCTAAAGGTGCAGTGTAGAGGTGTAGGTGAGGGAGAGCAGACCCTGAGGATGTGAAAGCAGGAGAACTGGCCCCGCCCCTTGATCACTGCTGCAAGGGCTGAACTGGGGAGCTCACCCTGGTGGCCAAGACAGGGGAGAGCTGGCAGGATGACCAACCTGCAGCTGCCCAGGCCCAGAACCAGAGCTATGAGTTGGTTTCCCCCCACCCCACATCCTCTCCGTCTGTGATCTGCTGGAGCCTGTGAAGGGGCCGATGCTGCAAACCCAAAGCTGCAGGATCGCCACAAAACAGGTCAACAACAGGATAGCTAAGAGGAGTCCCAGTGAGGGTCCGGTATTGATAATGTAGCAGGTTTAATCCTTAGGCCACAAACCAAACGAGTGACTCTTTGCAATGAACACTTGCACATAAAGATTTATGGGCAAAGGGTTTACTGCGTGTACTGCGTGACTCACTGTGTCACACTACAGCTTCCATGACGAGATCTTTTTTGTTGTTGTTGTTGTTTTTTATCTTAGGTTTTATTTTATTTGGGAGAGGGAAGGGTGAGAGGGCAGAGGGTGGAGATGTAGAGACAGGAAATGAATGGAATGGAGATGGATGATGTGAAAGACACAAAGAATAAATAAAAAGAAAGTAAAAAAAGAAAGTCAGATTCTGGCTATCAAAAGAAAAGATTATTCAAAAACGAATGTTTGTTGCTGGGTTAGAGCTGTACACAAAGACCATAGCAGAGGATGAAGCAGAAGAGAGAGATGATGCCACAATTCAGGGAGGGTGAGTCGGATGATGGGTCGTTTATGGAAATGCTGTGACTAAGGAATTAAGTTGTCTCCTAGGAGTGAATTAGAAGAAAAACATCAGTACTTAATTGCACGGTCCAAATTATTTTGGACATACCTTTTATGCTTACTGTGTATAACGGCGATGGTTTTGCTTGTACCGTTCTATGTGTAACACATGCAGGGAAAACCGAGGAATGTGGAAAATGTAGAAAACAGTACTTGCATAAAAATGCGATTTCTCCTCATTTCGTAGCATTTGAAGACTGAATCCTGAATGTAAATAGTTGATTGGTCTTCAGTTAAATGCATCTACCATGAGCTTCTTAAGACCCTGTTTGAATCCGGGTCTTTTCTTTGCTAGGGCAAATGTACAGGCTTTTTTTTTCTTCTTGGTTTCTGTACATTTTCATGCGCGTTGACACCTGAAACATAGTCTTTTGCTTTAGTGTTGAGGATTGAACTTCAGGCCTCACGCATGCCAGAGAGCCTTTTTTTTTTTAGATGATGTAACACACATATACTTTGTTTTCTACAAGGTTTTCAATAGTTTTTGCTAGGATGCGTCTAGAAAAGCAAAAGCATATTTTCTTATATTTGTGTCTGTGTCTAAGGCAACTGGCTGTGTTTTCTTCTTGGAAAACTTGTGGGGAAAAGAGCCACATGTGCCACCAGCCAAGGGAGTTAGCTTCTTGACAGCTTCCTCTCTAATGATGATGAGAATTGTCAATGGAGGGACAGTCCCCACTCACATGTGACTGTGGTATAATTTACAGGATAATAGGGAACACCTGGCCTTCTCTATCTAGGTGACATAGTGATTATGGAATTTTATTGCAGTAGATTGATTTGTTTCAGGGTAAGTTCTCTCTTGGAGTTGCATCTAGTAAGTCCATGTACTACTAGGGGTAACCTGGTTGCCAGTCATAAAGCTAGGTAAATCCATTTCTTCTTTCTGTGTACGTACAAAATGCCGTTTCCAGGACCCGTGCAGTCAAGGTGAGATTAAAGCAGTAACAGGAACCCTGCGACCTACAGGCTGAACTTCTAAACGGCTTCGTCTTCTCTTTTCCTGCCTTGGCGAGTGTTTTAGTTTATATATGACCCCAAGAAATCATGCATTAAGGCTTGGTTTTGCAGCAGGGTTCAGAGACGATTGGATCATAAAGTGTCCTTGTCAATGAAAAAAATTCATCGACGGATTCAGACTATCAGGAGTTGCGACTCAGGCAGGGCAGGGAAAGTAGGTTCCTGAGGGACGTGTCTTTAAAGGAAATGTCTTGTCCTCTTCTGTCCTTCTCTTTCTCTGGCCGCTTCTGGATCTTCAAGAGGAGGGCAGCCTTCTTCCAGGACGACTTTCGCTATGAAGCTTCTGCAGTGATTCCAGCCGAGAAGCAATGGGACCAGCCGACTCTCATTGCTAAACCCCCAGCCAAGAAAACCTTTTTTAGGTATTCTGTCAAGGAACTGAAGGTGGACGAGCAATGACTAGGGAAGCTATCTCAGAGATGATAACAATATAAAATCTTTTAAGTTTGTACGGTGTGTATAGCTTCCTAGGAGAGCTGCCAACTTACTTCAGAAGGGGGTCTGAATGAGAAACATGGTTTTTGGTATAAAGCATCTGGAATTTTGTAGATGTTTGTTATAGAAACTCCAGAGAGATTTTTTATCAAAAGTGAAGATTGCCATTTAACAATCTAAATTGCGTGAGGCTTTCTTGTCATGTTAGAGGCAAGGACAAATCCCTGCTTAGCCCACATCTCTGGGAGAGAACAGTTGAAATGAAGCAGAATGTTACTACAGGCTTTCTATTTATTACCTGTTATATTTTTTCTGGGTATTACAAAAAGCAAAGGACTCAGGAATAAACTATCTAATTCACAAGCAAAAATTAAAGGGAAGATATGGAGTCTAGGGTTGTTTGTTTGGAAAGTGTCTTGAGAATTGAAACAAGAAAAGCTGAGGTTTTTCTTTTTTTAAAAAAATAAACTTGTTGGTAGAATCAAATAACCAAGGGAGATCAGATTAAAGGTATATCACTCACTTAGATGATTATCAGCTAATTCTTGCTGGCTATTTACTGATAAGGAAGATTGCCTCATCCTCTAAGGGAAATTGTCAAGAGAGACATGAGTATAAAAAAAAAGGCAGAGTTGACTTAGGAATTATATCTAAGATGTAAAAATTGAAGAACGCATGAGCTCATGGCAAATGCATTGGAAGCCTATTAAGTTGCCGAGGGACTTGTATTGCCAAAGAACTGATGAGTCCAGACTAAAGATACTGTCATAGTCACTTCTCTATTGCTTTGATAAGGTCCAATGACCAAGACAACTTATACTAGAAGTGGTTTATTTGGGACTTAGAGTCTCAGAGGATGGATAAGTTCATAACAGTCATGAAAGGGAGTGCAGCAGGCAGATAGGCATGGCACTAGAACTGTAGCTGACAGCACATATCTTGAGGTAAAACCATGAGACAAAGATAACTGGGTATGCTTTTGAATTCTCAAAGACAACCTCCAATGATACACTTCCTCCATGACAAAACTTCCTAATTCTTCCCAAACTCTTCTTTCAACTGGGACCAAGTATTCAAATATATGAGCCTATGGGGGTCATTCTCCTTCAAACCACCAAAGATACTTGTGACTACTCAAGTTTCAAGTAACCTTTGAGCCTTATATACAGATGACATCACTGCAATATTTCTTGATGTCACCTCCAGCCCTAGGTCATTTAAATCCCGGTCCATTCACTTGATTTCAAGAGAACACTTAGTAAGGAATCTAAAATCCATGCGTTGACGTGTTTGAAAGTCTCCAAGGGAGTCGTGCTCTGAAACATGTCCATAAGGCACAAATAAGGATGGCAATGTGTGAACAAGGTCACTCAGGAGGTGAAGTCAGATGCCATAAAGAAAAGTTGACAGGCAGATTCTTCCAAGAAGAAGAATCACACCCAACAAGAGCTACACAACTTAGGGAAGTGCCTCCATCTGTCTCATGAAACTGAAGAATGATCATGGACCACTGTTGCGGCAGTTTGAATGTAACTGGCCCACATAATCTCATAGGGAGTGGCACATTAGATGTGGCTTTGTTAGAGTGGGTATGGCCTTGTTGGAGGAACTGTGTCACTGTGGCTCTGGGCTTTCAGATTTCCTATGCTCAAGACACCTCCTAATGTCTCAGTTGACTTCCTGTTGTCAGCAAGATGTAGGACTCTCAGCTTCTACTTCAGCATCATGTCTGCCTGCACACTGCCGTGCTCCCTGTCATACAAATAATGGTCTGAACCTCTAAAGCTGTAAGTGAGCCACCCAATTAAATGTTTTCTTTATAAGAGTGACTGTGGTCATGGTGTCTCTTCACATTAACAGGAACCCTAAGACTACTGTCTACTGTGTGACTCAGATTCTTCTGTACACATAGTGTGAGTTGCACAGGTACTATGCCGTCATCCCACAGTGTTACAGGGAATGTGTCTGTGGGGCCCACAATGCCTAACTTTTCTGTTAAGAAAAGAACTAGATTAGGCATATACAGTCTGAAGGAAAGGATTGCATTTTGCTCATAGATACAGGACTTTGAGTTTGATACAGTGGCCTAGAAAGACTGCAGCAGGACTTCTGAAGGGGGGATTGTGGAAACTGATTATGTGTTAATTTATCTTGCTTCCCTCTCCTGGTACAAAGTAAAACCATATTTGGAGCACTTCCTTGTATTTGTTTAGGGGCCATAGATGTGTGCATAAAGGATTTCTCCAACCATTTCTGCCTGCCTTGTCTTCCTTTTCCTCAGCCGTGGTGGAAGCCATTTGTGAAAGCTGGCGTGACAAAGATGGAAGGAACTCTTAGTCCCAAGTTGGTACTTGGAGGGAAACCTGCTCAGAGAAGCCCTGAAAACTTTTAGGACTGTGATATGAACAAAAAATAGACTTTTATTTTGTTAAGCCATTGGGATTTGGGGTTGTTTGTGGTAGCGGCTAGTATAACTCAAGAAGACTCATAGTCCACATATTTCTGCCCGAGAGTAATTCTCAATTGGATTTTGCTGTATTACAAAACCCACCCGTGTGTGTTTTGGGGGAGGGAGGTCGATCTCAGGACATCTATTTTCATCAATCAGACACAGGAGGAGCCAGCTTCTTTCTCTCCTTCCTTCTTCTTCATTACCGATCTTTCTGCACCTGTAGGGATATCCGGAGATGATATGAATGAGGTTGGACAGGCATGTTGGATGTAGATTCATAAGTAAAGATAATACGGGGTAAAGGGTTCCTCACATTCACAGCTGGCTATCGGCAACTTCTTGCAAATATAATACTTTTTTTTTTAAAAAAAGGAAGTCCTTATATGTCATTTACTTTTCAAGTGAAACTTCTGTAGATCATCAAAAGTTTTGAGAAGATATATTTCAAACCACTTCAGAATGTTTTAATAGGGGTTCACTCACTATATAGGCCAACCTGGTCTCAAACTCGTGATTCTCTTTCTTCAATTTCCTAAGGGCCAAGGTTACAGCTGGTTCAATTTTTAAGTGACTATGCTAGAATGCCTGAGGTTGGGTAATTGATAAAGTAAAGAATTACTTATCCAGTTGCTCTAGAGATGGGAAGCCTGAAGTTGAAAGGTATCTTACTATATGCTATGGTGCAAAAAAGAAGCGTAAGAAAGCCAAGGACAGAGCCAAGGACACATCTTCAGCCCTTTCTTAAATTGACATTAGTCGGTTTATAAGCAGTAAGCCTTTATTAGGTATGATCCACCATTAGTTGTACCATCTTCCAATGTCGCTGTATCAGCAGATAATATTCCAACACACAATTTCTGGGGTGATGGACACATTCAAAACATAGAGTTAACCTTTGGCTATACATTCATACAAATCAAAATAAAAAGAAAATCTACTGAGCAAAATTTGCTTACATTCTGAACTTCACCTTTTGACTCCTATAAGTAGCCACTTTTACTAGGGTCTTATGGAAAATCATCCTTTAGTGATGAAATCTCAGTTGTCACTCGTTAGTAGATAACCAAAGTGTTTAGACTCACTTTACTTTCTTCAAATGACAAGTTATCAACCATGATAGTGTATACTCCACAAATGTCCACACTACAAATGACCACCTATCTTAGCGATTTACAAAATGGTTCTGGAATTGAGAATAAACAGCAAGAAATTGTTTTGGCTCTGTGCTCCCTAAGCAACACAAACCACCTGATCTTCGGGTCACCAGATGAAAATGGGTTAATGTTAAACGCTTCTATTGTTGAGGTAAACCCACAAGCGTTAACTCACAGCAAATCTTAATTCGAGGAAATTTGAATTTTTGTAACAAAGGCCTCCATATTTATCTTTTCCATTCTCCTCAGACACATTTCCTAGGCTTCTGCTGGTATCCAAGAACAAACATGCTGTAGCGATCATATACGTAATAATATCATGACCCCACGGCGTCTCCCCAGTATGAATTCAATCAGCGGCACCAGACACCCTACGCTTCTCTCCTATAGCTTTTCCTATTACTTCTCACTATGGCAACAGCCCAGAAATGTAACCTTCCTTTTATTTAAACCAGCCAACCAACCAATCAACCAACAAACAAACCCCAATTTGATTTAAATTATAAAATCCAGAATAAATTTAGTCTGAGGATGTATTTGATATCATCTCATCTTTAATTTTACTTCTTGTGACCGTTTCTCTCCAAGTCAGGAATACGAAGCCGTGAGACTGAAGTGCTGGGTGTTAAATAGTAAACATGTGTTTGGAACTGTTGGAGGGAGTAGGGAGCTGGGCAGGGGGTGGGGGTTTGAATCTATACAACAGCAGATGGAAAGATCAAAAAATAAAAATCATGGGTCTGAATACAGGGGAAATACTTTGAAGTTTAAGTGTTTTCTTACCAGAGGAAACCAATTTCTCCAACGTTATTAACATAAACTTGGGAGGAATAAGCCCGGCGTGTGGATGAGCCCAGGGTGAAATGCTGGGAAACAGCCAAACCAATGCAAGACCGGGCTGTTCCTGTTCCACAATCTCATTCCTTTTTCTTCTACGTGGAGAGCATGAACCCAAAATAAACCCAAAAATCTGAGCTGGGAAGATTACTCAAGACTAAGATTTCTGAGTTAAAAGACAAATGGGCCATTTTGAACCAAGGAGGATGGCTCTTATAGGTATATAATCCTTCAGTCAGCTGCTCTGGCATTTAATGTCCTGCGGTAGTCTGTGAAACCGGATAGTGGGACCCAAGTGGGAGGGGGAGCGTATGAGGAAGTGGAGAAAGGGGGGCTCAAGTGACACGGAAGTGGAAAGGAGGCTACAGGGTCAAGGGAATAAGGAGGCAGTGGGGGAACACCAAGCAAAAGTTGTTTGAAAAGAAGTTCCATAATGAAACCTAATATCTTGTATGCTAATAAGAATTTAAAATCCCTGTGATTTTGTATGGTGTTAAGTATCTTGTGAAAATAGATTCATGAGATACTGCCTTTGTCGCCAAGTGAAAAATTCAAATAAATTCATGGTTTGCAATTATAACTACTGTCTGAGATTTTTAATAACTTTGCGATGCCCCTTTTAAGGAGTGTTTCATATTAGTGGGGATTTTAAAAGATTTTCTGACCAAACGCTGCCTGTCCATAGAGTTTTAAAGCCACAGTAGCTTGTAGGTTTTAGAACCTTTTGCCTTTTTTTTTTTTTAAAGGAGGTTCACCACCATCTGTCTCCTCTGGCCTCTTGTGAATGACTTTGGGGATGGCTTTCCCTCTTCCTTATGTGTATATGTTATGATGATCTCATTGAACAACATATTGGACTCTGTGAATTTGCTTCCATATGGAATGAGTTAGCAGCTATTTAATTTCTAAAAATGTTTATGAAGTCTACAGCCCATTGTTATTTTTAGGGAGGTCTGTTCAGATCTTCTCCAGACGGTTGTTTCAGGACCTCTGAGGTCTCTTCTCCTTTTGAAAGTCCTCCAGAAGACGCAACACCGCAAAGCGGCGCTGAGCTTTGCAAAGATTAATTTATAGATCCATAGCTTTTTCTCCACGTGTAGTAGTTTACGATAGAAGTTAGTTTGCATTTGGTCATGTAACAAGTGGAATTTTTTAATTAAAAGATTGATATGTAACCCTTAGTTTTAGAATCAATGAGCAAATATATTCATAACTGACAATGATACACATAGCATTTTAAGAATCCATAAAATCCATTCATATATTTTTTTTAAAGCTGATTTAAATTGATCTGTTCTTTGTATGGAGCCGAGCCTTGGAGACAATGCTATAGCTATGTTTCCAATCTCATGACCGCTAGATGGTTTACATTTCTTCTTGGCCTGTTAACTCCGAGCTACCCATGTGTCAAGGGTATTTTCACTTTTAGCAATCAGCCTTCCTCACACCTTCTGAAAGCTCCTGTGGGTGAATGTTGAACACGCCCAAAAGCTGAGAGGTATTTAAATGTGAAAACAAATCCTCGTAGTTACACTTACTTTTTAAAACAAGGACGCAAGATGCAGTTTCTCATTCTCCATGAAATCTAAGCAAGGAAGTTGAGAAAATAAAGAAGTTCACACATCTGTTTCTGCCTATTTAGAAATCCGCGTCTCTCCTGAGTTCCTCTCGTTTGATAATGTTCTGCTCGTTACATGATTGCTTAGTCTTAGCTGTAAGAGAATATTGGAATTGCAAGCATGCCAGTCTGCTGGCACTGGCGAAGCATATTGTAGGTGAAGCTTATCTCGGGGTGGCCATTTCAAGTGAGACAATTATGGAAAAAGGAAGCGTCATGAGAAAGGAAGTGGAAAAGGAAAATGATTCATGCAAGCCGGCACCATTTGGCTCCTTGTAAGTTTCGTTGTGGGGATCTTAATAACATCACACACAGTACCTGCTTGAAAAACATCGCGGGCAAAAGAGTCATCTGTAAGAACTTTCTTTCTTCCTAAAGTAGTGGGGATTCACTGGAGCCGTTTCCTCCCCTGTTAAAACATTAATTTTAAAATAAAACGAATTTGTCAGGCTCAGGAACCAGTCCCTTTCTCTGGATGAAAAATAATTTTGTTTTGATTTATGCATTTAATATTTCACACTGGAAATGTAAAACTACAGCAGTTATTTTATAGTGACTCAGATCAGGAAATATGGGGGTAATTCATTATATTTATTATTTTTCTTTATAAAACTATAAATCAATGTTATTGAAAATTAAATGTATGGTCTACTGTGAGGACATTTTTTGAGGTATAACAGTGCTTTCCATAAGACTTTGTAGGAGCTGACAGAAACCTGAATTATTCATGAGTCTTGGATTTTTCCTTCAACCTAATCAAATTAATAAAACAATTTCAATTCTAAAAGCTATTAATACTCTGTGGATGTGAGCAACAAGCATGAATTTGTCTGCGCTTTCTTTTTGGATTTTGTATACATTGGGGAGTCACCAAACTCAAAATAAATTGATTAAAAAAAAGCATACCACCATATAAAGTCCCCGCTGCTCTTGTTTGTGCGACACAGCAGTGCCATGATTTTTGATCTTCCTTTGTCGCTGCTCTTCAAATGGAGATGAAGGACCTTTCAAACTCCCTTTTAAAGAAAAACAGCTCAGAGTAGCATTTTAGGTCTTAGGATTAATTACCATCCCATGTCCTGGATGCCTGACGTCGCTTGTAAAATGGAATTGTAACATGTGATTAGACAAATATAAACAGTCATATAAAACAATTATAAATTACATCATGGGGATGGTTGATGATAAGAAAATTCCTTAGTTGTTGCTGAACTGAATTGACTTGAAATTTTTGGCTTCTAAAGCAAAGCAAAAATAAATTGGTTACATAACCCTCATTGTTTAACCCAAACCCAAACACTAACTTTAGTATGTGGGAAAAATTATTTCAGGATGTAAATTAAAAGAGAATTTTTTATGTGGATTCTTGCATTAGGGTCCCCCCTCCCCCATAAACAGCACCTTTTTACTTCTGCGATATCTAAAGAGTGTTCGGACTGACCCCCTGAGTCTGTCCTCTTTGCTAACTGATGATTTAATATTAAAACATAATTCAACGAAGACATTCCTAAGGGGCCGCACGTAAGAAAGTGTAAGTATTCCGCTTGTCAAAGATCTCACTTAATACAGGGAAAGAGTTGGGCGAGTCCAGGAGAAGGAAGTGCTTTCGTTCCCCCTGGGTGTCTCTGTCCAATTCCAGATGTTCTAAGCAGGCTTTTAGCAAGTGCTGGATCACTGTCAGCTTCGGGGCACAGCCCTGAACCCAAACCCACAGAAGAAAGTGAGGCACAATTGGTCTGTTGAGCCACTGCAGCCTTCTCAGCCAACCAGAAGGCACGGTGCCCTCCTCCAACCACAGGAAACTGCAAAGAGGCTGGACTCCGAATCTTCCTATTGGCCTGGCCCTTGAAACTGTAGCGCGTTAGGGTTTGGAGTCAACCAGAACGATGTTTGTGCTGCCTGTGGAAGCAGGACTGCATTCTGATACTCCTGCCAAGAAAAGTTAGCTGCAGAACACATGTAACATACCTAAATATATGGAGGAGCATTATTTCTAAATGTCCATTTAAATGTTAGAGGAGGCCTCCCAGATGTTACCAATTTTGATGGAAATGAGATCAAGCAAACCTTTGTGAATTTATGAACTGATGAGCCCAGCGCTTAAGACATTTATTTGTTTTATTGTCAGAGAAAATTCAACTGTTTAGTCGAAATAAGTAGGATGTTTGGCATTTCTGTTTGCATAGGGGGGAGAGGCCACAGCTTGTTAACTGAATAGCCTCCTCCCCAGACTGTGTCGCTGAAACAGTTTTAAAGTAGGATTAGGATAAGCGCTTTGTGGAGGCCAATTTCAATTTGACCAGGGCCTGCCATGATTTCCCTTATGTCCACTTCTCCGCTCAGCCCGTAGTGATTATGTTATTTGAATTGTTTGTTCTACAGACCCGAGAGGGATGTGTGAAAAAGGAAATCAGATGCATGCACACGCCACCTGTTAGGTCACGCGGGGTCATACTGCAGCCGGGTGCGCCCTTCCTCTAATGCAACTGGTGTCCTTAAAAAGGGACAGGCGCAAAGAAGGCAGGGGACTGCGGGGGAGGAAATAGCACTGTGGGCATCCTAGAAAGCTAGTTGAGGGACAGTGTTAGCTATCACTCGAATCTTGGAGTTCAAAGGGCGTGTGCCGGAACGCGAGGAGTATAACTTTGAGCACCAGGACTGTGCATTTTGAGAGCGGGTTGCTCACTAACGGTCTCGGGTCTCCATTCTAACACAGAAGGAACTAAGCAGAGAACAAATAGATTGGAGATAGTTTGGGGGGGCAACAAGTAAGTGTGGGCTCCTTCAAAATCCTCAGTGGTTTATGAAGTGCTTTTTCTTGACTGCTGTCTTTGGATCCCACACTAGGAGGCCTTCAATTAAGTAAGATGTGCGAATTTCAATGGCGATTTGTGCTCCTATTATTGTTTCGAGAATCCAGTGGTAACCATGTCTTACATCTTTGTTGTTTTCTTCAAGTCCAGCCTCTGAGTTTCTCAGAGATCTTTTATGTTTTCATAAAATAAATGATATGCGCATATATTACATACTATATAATGTTTATTGTATGTGCGTATATACTGGACATGTTTTGAATGTGGAAATGAGGTGAGGAGAGAGAAGAAGAGGAATGTGTTAGTTTCCTACACTGGTTGTATCACATTACCATGAAGAAATGACCTCATAAAGAGAAATTTCTTCTTCCGGTGCTCTGGAGTCAAGTCTATGGCAGAGGTATTGGCAGAGCCACGCTCTCTCCGATCACTCCAGGGGAAGAAACTTCCTTGCTTGTTATAGCTTCTCATTGCCCTGGGAGAACATACCTTCTTTCATAGGGACTTAATACCAACCTCTTCTGTCTGCACATGATCTTCCCCTCCTTTTTTTTTTTTTTTTTTTTTTTTTATAAGGACACTAGTCATCCTGGACAAAAGGCCCGTCCTAATCCATTGTGTGCTCATTCATTTTTTTTCCCTAATTTTTGATTAGTTCTTTGAGAGCGTTGTTTGGAAAGTATTCACCTTCCACCTCCAGCTCGTCTCAGCCTCACCTCCTATCCATGCTCACAGAACTCCATTTCATCCATTTAGTTAACCCAGCAAGTGCAATTGCTGCCTTTGTGAACCTATCTTGCTAGGTCTGCAACCACCCTACTTCGAAGTCAGGTTCTGAGGCACTGGGGTTTAAGACATGTATATTTCTTTTATGTGTGTATAAGTCAACCCACAATGAAGACCGATTTCATTGCACTTGCTTGCTTACTTTGGAGGGGTATCAGTCTTTGTAAATCCAAGATATGTAAAACCGTGGTTTTGCTTTCTCAGACAAAGAGCAACCAGGACTTGCCTAGCAGCACTGTAACTTCCTGTTTACGGTGATACTGATACTGAAAACCAAAGCACGTTAAGGAAGAAGGAAGGAAGCAATCTGGGGAGAGACTGTGGCATCATTTTGAAGACTGGAAATAAAATAAATTACAATACTAATTGATCATTAATGCCCACGTCCCGCAGGTAGCCCAGAGGCTGCCATTTACCGCTATGAAGTTACAGAGAATGAGTTGGGCCAGCTATTTTTGTCGAAGTTTCAAACATTTATCTCTAGACAAAGAGCCCGTGGGAAAGCAATCTTCTGATCTAAATTTCCTTTGCTTGGATGGAGATGTGGATTCACCACTCATTAGTTTAATGACCTTGAGTAAATAAAACCATTAATCTTTGCATTTTTCGGTACATTTGTAAAATAGGGATAATAGTAAATTAACCATTAATTTAATAGGGCATTTTCATATAAAAGCTTTTTACATCCTGTAATGTCATATACACCAACGTAAGAGTTTAATTCTGGACAATGTTGTCCCGGAGCCTACATTTACCAACCATGGCAGTTATGTGACCTGACTCTCACTCAAACTGATTCGGTGGAGTTTCAGCTCATCTGCATACTCAGTGACCTTCACCTCCCTGTGCTTCTGTTCCCTTATATGTAAAGTGAGGATAATAGTATTTACTTTCTAGGTTGTTAAGAGGATTAGACAGCCAATAAACCCAAAGCAATTAGGATAGAGCCTGGCACATAGTAAACACTCAATAAATATGAACTGAGGTTGTTATTATGATTACTATAAAATCTGGCATCCAGGTCACCCCCAGTGAATTCTCAGGTTGTACAATATTTAGAAGGTGGTGAAATTGGTTCCAGACATACAGATGTAAATTTATTTATGTAACTTAGCTATAGTCACCCACGCCCATGCACAAATACATACACGCACACGCATAGATTTTGTGCACACAAGGACACTGGCAGTGATAAAAGTTGGGTGTTTGTGCTCATAGGACGTGGAACAAGGTACCTAACAAAGTTCACACTGAGTTTAATTGGCCATGGTGAGTGAGGGCCTGCGGAAAGGCAAAGGCTATTTCAAATATCCATGGCCATAAGTAACTCAGAGATTAAAAGACCAAGAAAAGTAGAAGGCTGTTTTTTTTTTTTTTTTTTTTTTCCTAGCTTAGATGACAAGCTTCCAGTGCGTAGCTGAGCCAGTCACTGTCATGTTGAAACCCCCAAGCTGTCTGCAGGGGACTCTTCTGGCATTTTCACAATGAGGACAGGGAAGAATAAGTTACTGATGCCCACAACGGGAGAAAGAATAGATGATCACATGGTGTTGTGTTCCCAAGGCGTTTGACTTTAGAGATACTTATTCACTCTTAATTTGTGAGTCTAATTGAATTTAAGAGTTAATAGTTTCATTACTCAGAAGCACAATGTATTTATTTACTTGCTTTTGAAAAAATTTTTTGAGATAGAGTCTTGCTATGTAATCAAAACTGGGCCCAAACTCTCTTTCCCCCTTTCTATACCTTGAGCGCTATGCTTTAAGGTAGGTGCCACCATGCCTGGACCAGAAATTCTAGTGACTTAAGATTTGTGTAAGTAGGATGTTCTTCTCTATTCATGAAATAAAACCCACCAAAGCCAGTATGTGTGAGGAGAAATGAAGCAGTTGAGAACTTACTTCGGCCACTGTTTTTTCTTGTCTTCCATGTGTACCTGTTATCTGTTCCATCCTTTCTCAGTCCTGGTAGAGCAAAAGAGCTGCCATGGCTCCAGGCTCTTCTTCTTCTCAAAATAAAGTGAGCGTGTACCCTATCAAATCCAGCATCCCCTACAGACCCATATTGTACTGAGTTAGCAGTTTTTTTCACATCCACCCCTTAAAGCAACTCTAGGGCCCCAGTAAAGACTTACCCTGAATCCTTAGGGTACTAGTTGAGAGTACTGTAGAGCCTGAGATTCAGGAAAGCGTAGAAGATCAACTAGGTCTGAGGGCTGTCCCTTGCTAAAGGAAGTCTTAGACAAGCACTACAAGCCCACACAGGGCCAGTGCGTCTCTAATAATTGCCTGATATATCTGCGGTCTGACTCTGTGCTGGGCTAATCATGTGGGCTCTAGGAGCTGGTGATTTGAGCAGGAGCAGATCGGTCCTGATGATTGTCAGGTGACTGGAGATCACTTCGGGCATGTTTGGATGCAGCTGAGAGGGGATATGGCCACCTCTGATCTTTTCCATTTCACGACCCGTATTCACGCTCGCTAGACTGGAGACCGTCGATGAGCAAGACGAGCCTCTCTGAAGGCTTCTAATCTAGAAAGCAGCTGAAGTCTGTTAGTTCTTCCTTTCCTATTAGTATGATAAATTCATATGTTTAAAATCAATTTTTAATCAGCTCAAATTTTTAAATGGCTTTGACCTTTAACAAACTCTTATTAGATTTTTTTTTGTTATAGTGCTAAAGTAATATGAGGCAGATACTTAAGCTGAGTTAATGTCCTGTCTTTATCAGTTGAAAATTCTAGTGGGAGGAGCAGGGAGCTCTTGTGGCCCTCTTCACTCCCAGCTGAGAAGCTATTGACAGTCAATGGCTGATCGGGGAGAAGAGTCAATTTCTTGTGTGAAGTTGCCACTGGTGGGTGGCCCGTGGTCAGTAGGTGAGAGTCCATACCATTGCGCTTATGAGCAGCACTAACTAGATTCAGTGGTTATAAAGTACAGTTCCCAGGAACTGCAGACCACCCAGGCCAGCTAAGCAGGTAGGCTGACTGCACATCTTCTCTTCTGCCTCTGTTCCTCCAGGTTCCGATGCCCCATTCTCACCCCCAGCTCTGCAGCAGATCGCCTGTTTCAACACCTCACTCTCTGCTTCCATTCCCAGCAGACTAGGCAGATTTTGGTGGAACGCCCTACTTTCCTCCCTCCTGTGGAGGCCTGGAGCACCCTTCCAAGCCGTCCTCATTTCTAAGTGTCAGCACCCAAAACATAGGAACACATTGTACCTGGAACACCCAGTGACCACAGCTGGAAGGACACCAGAAAAAAAGAAATCCCTACCAGTCAACACACCCTCCTAAGAATCGGAGAAGACGAAAGAAAATAAGGGGAAGAAAACACCCCCCCCCCCCCAACAAATACAAGACCAGATATCAGTACTTAGAACTACAATCTTTTAAAATCCAGATGCCCAAGAAACCAGCGTAAAAGCACAATAAATACCAGCCAGAACAATATGTCTCCACGAGAGTCCAGCAACCCTACCACACAGGCCCTGAGTATTGCAGCACAGCTGAAGCACAAGAAAAAGACCTTAAAGCAACCATTATGATATGGTTAAAACCAGAAGATTTTAAGCAGGAAATGAATAATGCCTTAAAGAAAGCTGTGAAAACACAAGGAAACGGGGAAGAAATGGTTAAAACAGTTCAAGACTTGAAAGTGAAAATAGAGTTGATAAAATAAAGCCAAACTCAGGGAAATCTGGAAATGAGGGTTTAGGAATGCGAACAGGAGCCTCAGAGCCAAGTCTCACTAATAGAAGACAAGAGACAGAAGGGAGAATTTTGGGCATAGATGACATGGCATAAATGGGTACGTCAATCAAAAAAAATGTTAAATCTTAACATCTCTTGTTCAAAAAAATTCAAGAAGTCTGGGACACCATGAAAACACCAAATAAAAGAATAATAAGAATAGATAAAAGAGAAGAAACCTACATTAAAGGCACAGAAATTATTTTTAACAAAATCACAGAAGAAATTTCCCTAACCTAAAGAAGGAGATGCCTACCGAAGTACAAGAAGTATATGGAATGCCAAATAGGTTGGGACAGAAAAGAAAGTCCACTCAGTACATAATAACCAAAATACTAAATGTACAGAACAACAAAAGGCTACTAAAAGGTACTAGGAAAAAAGATCAGGTCTTATAAAGACAGACCTATTAGACTAACACCTGACTTCTCAATGGAGACTTTAAAAGCTAGAAAGGCCTGCACAGATGTTCCACAGATGCTAAGAGATCACAGATGCCAGCCCAAATTACTATACTCAGCATAGCTTTCATTTACAATAAATGGAGAAAATAAGACATTCCATGATTAAAAACAAACAAACAAAAACATAGTCATAGTTAAGTGATACCTACCTATAAATCCAGGTCTACAGAAGGCTCTAGAAGGAAAATTCCAACTTAAAGATGTTAACCACACTGAAGAAAACACAAGGACTAAATAATCCCAGACCAACAAATAAAAACAGGACACACACACACACACGCGCGCACACACAAACACTGACAGTAAAATAACAGAAATTAACAAACACTGCTTGTTGATATCTCTCAATGTTAATGGTCTCAATTCTCTAATAAAAAGACACAGAATAAAGGAATAGATACAGAAACAGTATCCATCCTTCTGCTGCATCCAAAACCCACTTTTAGCACCAAGTATTTACCTCAGGGTAAAAGGGCTGGAAAAAGAAATTCCCAACAAATGGACCTAAGATTCAAGCTGGTATAGGCATTAAAACATGAATTTAAAATAAAAAACAAAATAGAATCCAAACCAAAACTAATAAAAAGAGATGGAAAGCCAATATATATTCATCAAAGGAAAAATCCATCAAGATGATATTTCAATTCTTAACACCTTCACCCCAAACACAAGGGTGGCCACTTTTGTAAAAGAAACACGATTACAGTTTAAATCACGTATTGTCCCTCACACGGTGATAGTGGGAGACTCCAATGCCTCCCTCTTACCAAAGAACACGTCGTTCAGACAAAAACTAAACAGAAAAATATAGGAGCTAATAGATATTTATAACAGATATATTATATACCCAAAGAACCTAACAGTTACTTTTAGAACATATCACTCAAACACAAAATAGGTCATCTTCTCAACACCTCGTGAAACTTTCTCCAAAACAGACCACATACTTTGACACAAAGAAAGTCTCATCAGATACAAGAAATTTGAAATAATCCTTCCATACTATCATATTACAATGAATTATAGCTGGATATCAACATCAACAGACATAACAGGAAGTTTACAAACTCATTGGACAACTCATGGAAATTGGATAACTCTCTACTGAATGAAAAATGAGTTGAGACAGAAAAAAAAGAAAGAAATAAAAGACTTTTTAGAATGAAAATGAATGCACAGCATATCCAAACCTCTGGGGAACAATGAAAGGCATGCTAAAGGGAAAGTTCATAGACTAAGTGCCTGAATCTTTGAGGTCTAAGAGGAAAGTTTGTAGTTATGAATGCTTATATTAAAAAACCAGAGAGATTTCAAATAACCTAATGATACATCTCAAGTTCCCATAAAAATGAAAAAAAAATGGCCCAAACCTAAAAGTCAATAAATAAAGATCAGGGAAGAGATTAATGAAATAGTAACTGGAAGAATATATAGTCAAACAAATGAACAATTGACTTAAAAATAAAATAAAGAAGGTTGACAAATCCATATCCAAGCTAATTGGTAGAAGGAGAGGAGACACAAACTAATAAAATTAGAGATGATAAAGGTTACTAGAAATTCCAGTAGCATACAGATATCAATAGGTTGTTATTTGAAATCTTATGTTAGAAAATACTAGGAAGTCTAGAATAAATGGATACATTCTTAGACATCAAAATTATATTTATGTTATATAAACGGCTTAAGCAGATTTATGGAAAAGGTTAGGACTGGATAGAGTCAATGTTTAATTATACTAACCCTTTTTCAAAAGGCCAACACAGATGCTCCTTAAATTATTCCATACATTAAAAAGTGAAATAATATCACACAATTCATTCTACAAAGTCAGGCTTACCCTCATACCAAATGGCATAAGGACACAACAAAGAAAAACTGGTTTCTTTGTATGCAAATATTTTCAATATAATTTTTGAAAACCAAATTTTAAAAAAATTGGAGAGATCTCATACTAGCAACTTAACAGTACACCTGAAAGCTCTAGAACAAAAGGAAGTGAACACACCCAAAAAGAGTAGCCAGCAGCAAAAAATAATCAAACTTAGAGCTAAAAATCAATAAAATAGGAACAAATAGAACAATACAAAGAATCAATGGAACAAAGAGTTAACTCTTAGAGAAAATCTACAAGATAGGCAAACCCTTATCCAAACTAACTAAAAGACAAAGAGGGAATACCCAAATTAACAAAATCAGAAATGAAAAGGGAGACATAACAACAATCACTAAGGAAATCCAAAAAATAAGGACATGCTTCAAAAACCTGTACTCTACTAAACTGTAAAATTTAAAAAGTACAGATAATTTTCTAAATCGGTATTGTGGTGGTTTGAATAAAACTGGTCCCTAAAGTCTATAGGGAATGCACCATTAGAAGGTATGGCCTTGTTAGACTTGGTGTGTCACTACATGGTGGGCTTTGACGTCTCAGAAGCTTAAACCTGGCCAGGGTGCCACTGTCACTTCCTGCTACTCCCAGATGACAAAGCATTCACATATTTGAGCCTGTGGGGGCAATTCCTATTCCAACCACCACAGCAATGGACACATAACTTCTGATAATGAAGCTAGAAATCACACTTGACAAAAGACAGCATCCTCAATAAGTGGTGCTGGTCAATCTGGACAGCTGTATGGAGAAGAAGGCTTGACTTGGGACGTTTTAAGGGACGTTTAAAGACTATCAGAACCATTTCCTATTTTGATTTAAGATCCCGTGGTTCTGGTTAGCTGAAGACTCAGCTGTGAACAAGATCCCAGAACTTCTGAAGTGAATCCTTTACGTCACTGGGACGACGGATGCTGGTCGGCTGGAGCTAAGAAATTAGCGGTGATTAAGAAGAGACCAGCATCCCTGAGGTGAAATCTGGGAAGTGTTTCATGAGAGCACAGAGAAGCTGTGTTCCAGAGGCGGTCAAGATTGGACCTCATGCTGGCAGCGAAACTTGGTAATGTACAGGCATCACTCAGGTGATACTGGTGTTGGAGGCATGAAGGGGTCCTGGAGAGCATCTGAGGCTGGGCACTGGGAGAGGCCAGGAGAGGCCATTAGTGAAGATGCAGCCTCAGTAGAAGGTGCAGCCACAGTGGCAGTTGAAGGCTCTGGACTGAAAGGGTTATGCCAAGAAGTTGAGGCTTGGAACCATGAAGAGAGTCTATGAGAGGCTATTGGTGAAAGATCAGCCCAGTTGTAGCAAAGAACCCCAGCATTTTGGAGATGCCAGGACCATGGGAGCATCGCCAAGAACAGCAGCAGCAGCAGTGGACAGGAGCCCGCTGGTGCCCACATAATAAACTGTGTGTGCTGTAGAGGGCAGAGCTGAGGAAGTGACCCAAGCCCTTTGGAGGAGTCCAGAAGATGGTGAGTGAATCTCAGACAATCGGACATTGAGTTATTTATAACTTTGGGATTTGGTTTCGCTTGGTTCTGATTGTGACGGTGCCCTGGTTCTTTCCTCTTGAAGAACGTGTTTTATTTAATTTTGATTTTTAAAGGAACCTAAAGGTGAAAGACTTGAACTTTTAAAAGATACTGGATATTTTAGAGACTGAAATTCTAATGTGGGTGAATTTGTAAAGACTGTGGAATTTTTAAAATTATTTTTGATTTTAATGTGAGATCTTGGGGAAGAATATGAAAGAAAGGGTTGTGGCTTGAGAGTGGTATAATTGTGAGTCAAACTGACGAAGGGCCAGTCGTACTGGCTGGTTTTGTGGGTTCACTTGACAGAAATTAGAGTCATCAGAGAAGAAGAAGCCTCAGTGGAGGAAATGCCTCCATGAGACCCAGCTGTAAGACATTTTTTTCAATTAGTGATCAATGGGGGAGGGGCCGGTCCATGGTGAGTTGTATCACTCCTGGGCTAGTAGTCCTGGGTTCTATAGGAAAGCAGGCTGAGCAAGCCAGGAGAAGCAAGTCAGTAAGCACTCTCTTCTGCAGGCCCTGCATCAGCTCCTGCCTGCCTGTTTCTACCCTGATGAGTTCCTGTTCTGACTTCCTCCAGTGGTGGACTATGATCTGGAAGTATAACGCCAAATAAGATCTTCCATCCTCAACTTTCTTTGTGGTCATAGTGCTTTTGTCACGGCAATAAAAACCCCAGCTAACACACTCAGTGAGGTAACCCAGATCCAGAAAGACAAATACGGAATGTATTTGCTTATATGTGGATATTTACAGCTAAGTCAATGTTAACCAAGCTACGATCCATAGAACCACAGACTAAGTATAGACTAAAGGAATAGGGAGACTAGGAAAGGGAATAGAACAGCTATGGATGGATGGGTAGGGACTGGAATGGGAGGACAAAGTGGGGAATGGGAGAGAAGTGGGGATGAGGCAATGCTCACAAAGAGGGACAGCTAAAATTGGGGGTCATTTGTGGGCTCATGTGGAAATCTAACACAGTAGAAGTGTCCTAAAATATATATTCATATATGAAGGTGATTTAAATGAAATCATTGAAGAAATAAACAAAAAACCAAACCAAACAAAACCAGAGGAGACTGCGCCACAATTGCCCATCTCTAGTCACCAAATGAAGTTTCCAGTAATGGAATTTGGTTTACATCTAATTGAGTTGTTGGCCAAAGGGGTAAAATGGGAATCCCTAAACAACCCAGGATATTGCCAAGGCTGTATGCTGCTCTCCGCAAACTCATAGAAAGGCCCCATTGCTAAAGACAACACCTACACAGCTCATTGAACATGGGGAAGGTGAGCTGGTATCTCTATACAACCTTTACCCTTCCGTGCTAGTCTTTGGTACAGGAAGGTACTCTGCATGTTACCAAAGGAAAAATGTAAACATCAACCCAGCCACAAAACCTTTGATCTCCCATGGCATCCTGCCTGAAAGATTTGCTAATTCAATGGTGAAGCAAAGCTTGTGGGAATAATCAACCAATACTTGATTTGACTCAAGGTCTATTCCATGATAGAACCCATATCCCACACTGCTTGGGTGACCAAGAACCTGAGAATAGATAGCTCAGGGACCTAGGGGGGAACCAAATACCACTGCTCTAAAAAATAAAAACAGCAAAAAAACGTAGTAATGACATGGCTTCTAATGACATTCTGCTATACTCATAGATCAGTGCGCTGCATAGCCGTCATCAGAGATGCTTCTTCCTGCAACAGACTGGAACAAACACAGAGACCACAGTCTGACATTGTGCAGAGAGTGAGAGACCTTGGACCACTCAGACCCAAACAGGATGTCTTCATCAAATCCTTCCCCTCAAGGCTCAGTGAACCCTGTATAAGAGGAGGCAGAAGGAGTGTAAGAGCCCAAGGGAATGGAGGACACCATGAAAACAAAGCCCTCTATGTCACCATAATGATGCACATCTGAGAGCACAGAACACAGGGCCTTCACAGGTGTGCATCAGCCAGGAACCTAGAACTGAAAGGAGAAGTGGACAGGTCTCCACCCCTGACCCAGAAGCAATCTCCAGTAGATGGTCAGTTGCAGATGAAAATTCAGTTTCCTCTAAGGGAGCTTCCCTAGGGAAACAGACTGCTCTCAAGGATTGGCTGCATGCCCAGTTGTAGATGGCCAAGAGATATGAAGCAACGGCATCTTTGGAGGTCCCTTGTCTCACAATGTCATGTCAGGGTGCCCCCGCCTTTTAAAATTTGTATCTTATTTTTTAAAAAACATGATATGTATATATGTATTTCTTTTATTTTTTTATGCTACAGGCTCTTTTTCATACGTAGCATGGCTCCCAGTTTAGTTTTTTAATTGGATTCCAGAGTGTGCAAAAAAGTGGGTCATTGATTCTTCACTTGGGCTCTTTTCATTCTGTTTTATTCAATTCTTAAATTAATTTTTGCTTTTCTCTTTATATTTTATTATTATTTTTATCTATCTAGCTATCTATTTATCTATCTATTTATTGATTGATTGATTTTTTTCGAGGCAGGGTTTCTCTGTAGCTTTGGAGCCTGTCCTGGAACTAGCTCTTGTAGACCAGACTGGCCTCGAACTCACAAAAGTCCGCCTGCCTCTTGCCTTCCGAGTGCTGGGATTAAAGGCGTGCCCCACCACCATCTCCACCTGGCTTATTTATTATTATTATTATTATCTCTTAGAAACATATTTGTTTTCTAATGACAGAAAGGGAAGCAGAATTCTAAAGGGAGGGGAAGTGGAGAGGTGCTGAGAGGAGTATATGTGGGGGGAAACTGTAATCAGGATATAATGTGAGAAAAAATCTTATTTAATAAAAGAAAGAAAAATAAAGGAAGAAGAGGACATGGGTTAGAAAAGAGAGAGATGTGTTGGGTGGGAACCAAGGTGATTTGGAGGGAAAGGGGAAGGGGTGGATATCATTAAGGTACATGGCATGAAAATTTTGAGGAATAAATAAATGATTGACTTGATTTCCAAAAGAATATATACAACAGCTTAAATAAAAACAATATTATGTATAGATATATAAGTATATGCATGAAAACTCACATTAGTGACAATGGAATTCTTGAAAAGAATGAGGTTCTTTTTATTTAGTCGTTATTTATGTGCACGAGTGTTGTGACGGTGTGTGTTTATTTATGTGCACGAGTGTGTGATTGTGTGTGTTTATTTATGTGCACGAGAGTTGTGACTGTGTGTGTTTATTTATGTGCATGAGTGTTGTGACTGTGTGTTTATTTATGTTCACGAGTGTTGTGACTATATGTGTTTATTTATGTGCTTGAGTATGTGACTATGTGTGTTTATTTATGTGCACGAATGTTGTGACTGTGTGTGTTTATTTATGTGCACGAGAGTTGTGACTGTGTGTATCTGTGCATCATATGTAGTCAGTGCCTACAGAGGCCAGAAGAGGATAGCAAACCACCTGTGACTGACTTACAGATGGTTATGAGCTGCCATGTAGGTGCTTGGAATTGTATCTGGGTCCTCCAGAGGAGCAGCCAATATTCTCAACTTCTCCAGCCCCTTTAATCATAAAAAAAACTGTAACTGTAAATGAATTTATGCCAAATCTGACACACTGTTCTACAAACAAACTGGATTTTATTTCATTGTTTTTTATTTAAGTAAAGAGATTTTTTTCCTAACGTGAAAATTAGGCTAATATAAAAGTTTTTTTTCTCAGTTTAAGATCTTTCACTACACTTTATTTATTTTGTATCTCTGTATCTGTATGTTCACATGTCTGTGTATTCTTGTGTATATGTGTGTGTGTGTGCGCGCACACGCACACACATACTCATGTGTGCTTGTGCCATAGCATATGTGTAGGGGTCAGGAGACAAGTGTTTGAAGTACAACCTTTCTTTCTAGTGTGTGAGTATCACTTCAGTATTGGCAGTCAGTGTCTTTACCCATTAAAATCGTTTTGCTGGTTGACCAGTTCTTACAAGAAAAGAATCACCATAAACATGAAGGGAAGCCCCACCCCTCGTTAAAATAAATATTTAAGAAATCAGAAGTAGATACTACAATGATGTTACTAGGTACCTTTAACAAAACTGTGTTCAAATTATCATGAGAATTGTTTTAAAACATCACAGTTTATTATTTTAGAGAGCTGAATATTTTCTTGTATTTCATATATTTGTTCATAGACATTATAATTAGTTAAGACCGATTGAAAAGCTACATGGTTAAAAGATTTCAGAAACCTAGAAATCCTATTAAGTTTACTAGAAATTTTGTTACTAATTATTTCAGATCAGGGTACAGTATTCATCATTTCTTCTGGAGATAAATGTGTGGTTCTTCTATGCTCTCCAAGGTCGATGCTGTATTGTTCCGCGTTAAAGAACAATACCCACGAGTGTATGCAATACAATGCCCCTATTCCTAGGCTGTTGGCCTAGCAGCCAGCCTTCACTGGCAAGCTCCCCTCTATTGTGCTATAACTTGGTGTCTGCATTAAGACAACGGTTTGGTTCATAGCTGACCAGACTGAGGTGGGCGGTGTTTTGCTAACAGAGTTGGGCTGACCTGACCAACTACTCTACCAAAAAAAAAGTACAATGAGAATTCGTGTGTTCTCTCACAGAGAGGGGCCTGTTCCAGCCATGCAGTTGACTGTTCTTGTGTAAATGGTCCAGGTATTAGGGGAACTGACAGAACTCCGTGTGAAATCAACTTGAGCCTGTTTCTCTTAGACACTCCCAGTTAGAATCCCGATTGTTGGATTATAGAGGGTGCAGGAGAGAGGACAACCCAGACAGAAGAATATCTCTATAGCCAGAGGAGATATTTTATAGTATCTACTGCTGCACCAGCCCATCTTTTGAAGAGTCTTCTGTGTCAACACAGCTTGGCCACTGTGGTCTTTGCCTAGACCGCGGGAGTTCTTCATGGTGTATCCTAGGAATAGAGGGCTCAGGGCTTTGCCCCAGTACAGTACCTGTTCTGATTGGCCAGTACTGGAGCTGAGCGTTCTGACTCTACAGAATAACCTCTGGACAAACAGACAAACAGTGAAACTTCATGAGATCAAGACCCCAAACCAAAAAAACCTCAGTAAGTGAAAACAATGAAAAACGGAGGACTCTGTCCCCAGTGCGAAGTCAAATGACCTTCAAGTGAAGTCAGGTCCCCGTGCCTCCGGAAGGAGCGAGCGTCTCATTATTGCCTGGGAAGCCGCTCGTCCTTATTCTTCCCTCCTCCACTCTTGGAATCGGTTCTGTTTACAATTCTTGCTAGTGCTCAGAGCAGTTGCTCTGCAGTTCCATGGTGGAGCCTTCCTGCTAATGAGCGTATGCCGGAAACGTGTGGGCAGAATGATAACAACCCACCCACTCCGGAGCTTATTTTAGGCGAGGCAAACATGAGAAAATTAAAATTAATTAATGAGCAAATTAAGAAAAGTGCCAAGTATCCTAAACTAGGGACTTCTATTTATTTATTTTTCCCTTTTCACCTCGAGTCTTTTATAAGCTGAAATTGTGTCTTTATTAATTGAACGTAGCTTCCCATTGCTCTGGAAATAAAATTCTCACCTGCTGTTCTGGCCTACATTGTTCTCCACGACATGGCCAGCCATCAGATCATGGAACAGGCCAGTGTTGTCTCCATTCTGACCTTAGGCTGCTCTTGACCTTGAGGTGCTCAGCAGGTCCTTACTTCAGGAGTTTTTCTACACGCTGATCCCACTGTTGCAAACACACCCCCATTCCCTCCACCATCCGGTTCTTACTCCATCGTTCATTTCTCTAGAGATGTTCTTGATGGTCCCACATGTATGGTTTTTACAGGCACTGTAATCTATGGACCTGAGGGTCAAGTCACTGTTTGGAACTGTGGACTTTTTGGCTGTCTTAATCACTCAGAGTGCATGTTATCGAAGACAAGGACTTCTGCTGGCTGTCAGCATTATAACTCCACAGGCAAAAGTAACACGGTGTATAAAAGACATTGTAGAGCCTAAGATCTCAGCAGCTGAAGAGATTAGTCTTGATTTAAGGAAGTAACTGTCCACATTGTGGTTCCGGTAGGTGTTAAAAGAACCAAACCATTTAAAATTAGCTTAGAATGGAGCTCGCTGCATAAGAATTATTTATGTATTTTACTATTTGCATTTTTATTTTGGAAATTACAATACAAGATACCAGGCCTTGCTGCTTTGATGCTCTACCAGTCTTTCTTATGTAGAGTAATATCCTGCTTGATGTTGATACCTAGAAATAGATATTGAATTAGTCTGCTTTGCTCATTTATGATACTGTTCTTTCTTCTTAAATCTGACCAGGCTTTAGAAATTTGCCTCGAACTAGAATTGAATGATGGTGACCCCAAACAAGTAGGCATGCAGGGAAGTCACATGACTACCCTAAGATTGAGACTGTATTGGTTCTAGGATGAACGGATAGAGTTCCTTAACGTGTCTGGTAACTCACCCGCCCCTGCTTTCTACTGACCACTTAGAGGAGCCAGGAGGGTGGTAACGAGGAGAGCTATTTCTGATTCTTTCTGCTACCCTGAGACTCAGTTTTATCTCTAGGCCTGAGGTGTGTTCAGATCACAGATAAGAAGACTGAGAAATTATTAAGTCTCACTGCTTTAATTAAACGCTCCTCAGCTGACTAATAGCGATGGAAGAGGTGCGAACTTGAATTCACTCTGCACTTCTTAGGTGTTAACATTGCCTGAATATGAAAATTAAGCACTAGCGGTTTTTCTCACTTAAAAAAAAATAGACTAGAACAAAGTAAAGGATGTATAGATGGGGATTTTCAGCGGCACCACCAAGGCTATTAAAGATACTCAAAGAGTGAGCTGTAATTATGTGAAAAATCTTAATTTATAATTTAGAGGTTTGTTTCATTTATAGTGTTGAAGTCGGAGTCACATTGATTTTTCCTTCTAACCCAGATATCATTTAAATTGGTTGTCATAGCTTGGTATTAATGAGATCATAGTCAGGGGGTCGGTTTCTTTTCTTGACTGAGTGAGGTAGCACATTACAGAGACCCTCCTCTGAGACCCCAACTCTGCTTGCCTCACAGGCCCACACTTTGGCTCTGTTCACAACGAAGGGTGCTCACTCAACAATTACTTAATATTGAATCTAATGTGCGGAGTATAAGAAACATTAAATAACTGCATGAATTATAACATACAAGGACACTTAAAGTGTGAGCAAATGCATTTGTACTAAAAATTGAGAAAGTACAGTTTGTAATATAGCCCCTTATATGAAAAGAAAACAACCAAGAAGATTAACATCTGTACTTTTTATAGAGACTTCTTCATAAATCTATACTGAGACATATTGACAAAAAAACATTGAAAATGGGTAGAGAGTGTGAAACTTTAATATATGTATGTTGTAAAAAGTCTCAATCTAATTAATTTACATACCCTACATGCTTATATTTTTATGTGATGAGAAAACTTAATTCTATTCCTGGCAAATTTCCAGTGCACTGCAATATTATTAACCAGAGTCATCAGAGTTTATGTGCTCCTCATATCAAAATCTTTATACCCTTTAGCCAACATGCTACCTTTGCCACACCCTGTTACCTGGAAATCATCATTGTGCTTTATGTTTCTACGGCTGCAACATTTTTCTTACAAGTGAGAGCAGGCAGTGTTAGTTTGGCTTGCTTTACACAGTTCAATATCCAGGCTCATTCATGAAGCTGCAATTGCAGTATTTCCTTCCTTTGGAAGGCATCTATGCCCATCATCAATAGGTGTGGGTACACATGTATTTCTATCTCACATTTTCATATCTCATTCAATAGACATATCTAATATATAAGCCGCTGTGACTGATACTGCAATGGACAATGGGCCGAAGATCACTCTTTGAGATACTGGTTTCATTTCTTTGAATGTATCTCAAGAAATAGAGTCAAAAATGTCAGAGGTGGAACGTCATCACTGGCTACAGAAAAAGTTTGAGTCTAACCTGGAATACCTGAGTCCCTGTCTCAAAAACAAAAGTGGAGCATTGCAGAATGATATGGTAGTTCTACTTTCAATATTTGAGACATTTCCATAGAATTTCCCATAACATCTCTACAGATGCATTCTCACCAATTTTGGGCAAAGTTCCTTTTGCCCTGTCCTTACTGATGGCTGTAGTCTTTTGTCTACTGGGTAATATTCATTCTCTCAGGTATGAATTGATTTCCTATTGTAGTAGTTTGGAAGTGTGTTTGCCTAATAAATAGTTCCACAGGGTTTTACACACACACACATACACACACACAAACACACACACACACACAATTTCACCTTTAATACCCATTTTATTAGCTATAAATCCCATCCCCCGTATATTATAGTGTTGCACTAAGCACTCAAACTTTAAATTCATCCATATATTTATATTATGCTTACATATTGTATTTGGTATACCATAAATATATTCATTTCATATTTATTTTATTTGTATTTCTGGTGTATTCATTTAATAGATATCTACTGAGTACCTAGTACTGTGTAGGCATGATAAAATATTAATATGTCAACTGCAAGATGTCAGATCAGGTACCTATTTTCATGTACCATGAAGAGGAAATAGTCAAGGATTTAGAATAAATAACAGTAAGCAGTTTATAAAAATTAGATAGGATGATCAATTAATGTATTCTTGGGAAGAGGAGTACTGTAGTCTATTTTGAAGCTGATTGGGGAACCCGTTGGACATGAGAGTTGAGCTAAGACTTATTGATTGCATTAGCAAGTGACAGGAAGCAGTGGGCCAGAACCTTTCAAACTGAAGGAACGGAGCAGGTGTTTCGAGACAGAAAGGAAACTGGCACATTTGATCAAAAACTACAATAGCAACTGAAGACAAAATGTCTGAGGTTGGAGCGTAAAGAGGATGTGATAGGAAGTGACATGAGCCTACGAGGAGAAAGGGGAGAGAAAATAGCCTGCGAGCCATGAGACGGAGCCTTTATTTCACTGCATGATCAATAGGAAGCATTAGGGACTAAGTGGAACCATAATGTGTTTTGCTTTACATTAAAACACTTTTGTTCTCTGATGGTAATGTGTCCCGAAAGGGGCTGGGATGAGGTGGGAAGAACATCAAGAGGGTTACTGTAGGACACAGTAGAATAGAAGGGGCTTGTCAAGGAGCTTGGCTGGGATGGTGGAGACTGATTGTAGTTTTGGGGTACGTTTTGAAGACTGGTGACAGACCTTGTGATGGATGACTTCTGAGGTGGAGAACTAATGAATCAAATACAGGTTTGACTTGATCAATAAAGGAAACGGTGGCATTACTTTCTGAGATTCGATAAGAATCAGTGTTGGCAGAGGGGATGGAAAGCCAAGACCCACATTTTGAACGTTGGCTGCTTTGAGAAAAGCTGATGGCATGTTGAAACAGAAATCCCCGGTAGGAATAAAAACAAGATCAAGGGCACGGGTGATGTAAAAATGTCGGTCTATGTCACTTTTGAACATGTGAGAAACTAATGACACTCAGGTTAGAGCGACTTAGAATTATCTCTCGAGTTGATTCTAAGAAAAAAAAAACATGTCTTGTCTCTTAATTATTGTGTTTAGGCAGAGACATCATCCCTGTAGTTCACTTTGAAGCATCATTCTGTAGAGACAGGGCAGGATGTATTAAAACACATTTTACAGTTGTATTTTAAGACACATACCATCAAAAGTATGAAATCACAGAGCACATTTCTTCTGTGCAATTGGAGCTGGTGAGTGCAGACCAAACAAGATAGATACAGAATGATGAACAAAAATTAAATGAATCCTATCCTGGAAAACATTCAGAAGAGTATGGCGTGCACAAAATAAGTTATTTCTGAAGCATTTTAGGTTGTGATCTAGACAGAACGCATTTTATTATTTGACGTTCTTGTGTGTGTATTATGTTTTGTTGGCATAAAACTAGCTTGAAACTTACCTAGGAATAATAACCACAAGGCTCAGAACTTGGTCTTGTTTATAATACCAAGAGTATGAAGTATTCCAGCTTATGCAATTGGGACTTTTATTTATACAGCGCTATAAATGCACAGAAAGCTTTATAATAGACTGAATCATGCCAAAACCGAAAAAGAAGCCAAGTATAATTTGGATTCCATGGGAAGCAAACCCTGGAACTAGATTTGTGTGAAGCCTGTTTATTGGGAGTGAGCTTAGGAATGACACTTTTAATGGGAAGAGGGAATTCAGGCTTTACACGGGGAGAAAATAAACTTCAGTATGGTTGCAACAGAACCTTCAGCCAGACCCTGTGGTGCCCTCCAATGGGACTGGTTCTTCTGAGACGTCTTGAACTGAGGCAAGGCGCTCATGTGTGATTTATTTTTAACCCCCCAGTGACTGGTGATTTAATATGGGTGTAACCTTGGGCAAACTGGCTTCTTGCAACTGAGGGCAGACTCTGCTGCGGGTTGCAAACAGCCAACATACTCAGCAGTTCCTTTCTCTTATGGATTAAATTTAGGCCTCTGGGAAAGACTCCCCTAAAATTCCAATGGCTAAAGTGCTATCTGTAGGGTGAGTTGCAGGTCTGCTCACAGTCCTTGGTCTCAGAGAAGCAACTGGCATTCATTGCCTCCGTCCTTTCCATGCATTCTGTACCCAGCTCCCAGGCCGACCTCACTGGGTCTAGGTGTTTATGTGATGGGAGACTTCACCCTCACATCTTCATCCTAAGAGTCTTCATGTTCACCTCAGGTCATAACCACTGCCTTTGTCTTTTGCCTTGGCTGTTAAAGCAACGGGTTTTTCTGAAGAAAACGACTCCTCCTTCATTAGGTTAGCTACTTGGCTCAGAAAACCCACAGGGACCGGGCGGTAGCTTAAAGTGAAGAGAGACACCTGTTGTCTGTGTTCGCTATGTCTCCATTCAATTCCAGGCGAGAAGAATCTTCCTTAGCAACAGAAACCAAAGCTGAGCTTCTGGTCCGGCCCTCTCTCTTAAGAAGAATCATTCACGGACACAAGTCTATTGTATCGAACTTCTTCTATCAACTCTACGGTGCTGCCTCTGGGGAAGAGGTCTGCAGAACTTGGCTGGTCAGAATGCGGTGTTCCGATCACAGGGCGGCTGCATTGTAGTCTTTGTTGTTGCCACAGTGTTGGTTTAGGAGCATGTTAACTAGCTCTGTGTTGGATCATTGGGAACTCATGATGGTCTGGCTATCACCGTTTCCATTCCTGTAAACGTGGCTGTGTTCATACCAATATTGCTCCACCACTGGGAATGGTTGACGACATAGGCTAAACAACAGCCCTGCCCAAGACAGTCGGTCTACTGTGCTAATTAGTGTCTCTCTCGGAGTGTACTGACAGACAGTACCAAGGTCTTCAGACGTCGTGCCTGATACTGGGTCCACTTCCACCCCTTCAATTGGTCCTTATCTTTTCTTCTTTCTTTTTTATATCTAGACTAATCAGCCAAACCATTTGCTATTACCAGGGCAATTTTCCTTTTTATAGAGAGTAGATGACTGGCCGGACCACCTGACTTCCATTGGAAGAATTTCTTTACTGGTGGGTTTTTTTTGTTTGTTTGTTTTTTTTTTTTTGTTTTTTTGTTTTTTTTTTTTTTGAGCTTATTAAAATCCTGCGGAGGTGGGTGTGTGGCTAGGCATTGCAGCTATCCCCCAGACTGGGTTCTGTGTAGACAGATGCTGAGACTTGGAAAGTGGTTACAAAGGGGTAGAATGTTGGGGGTAAAATGAAATTTACTGCCACACCATGCCTCCTTGAAACCTGATTCCCAGTTTCCTTTATTCCCACTTTTGGTGAAAGGCGGCAGGCAGGAGCATCACTGGGCGTGCTGTCACCCGAAGGGCCAGGTGGTCCTCTTTGACTCTTCCCTCTTGTTGATTCTGCACCAACTTTAGCCATTGAATCTTATAAGCAGGCGCTCTGTGGTTTCTTGCGCCCAGTTACGCTTCCTCTCTCTGTGGTCCAGGTTCAGGTTCTAGTCACTTTCCACCTGGGCTGTGAGAACAGACTTCTTTGTTTCCTTCTTTTCAAGCCTCTCACTACTTTCTTGGACTTTTGGGTATGCTGTGGTATACATTAGCCAGAATGCTTCTTCTAGAAGGCAGTCTGATGATGTTAGGCCCCTACTTAAAATCCATGCATGGCAATTTACGGTTTTCCTATTAAAATCCAGTTCCTTGAAGTGAAATAAAATGCTTTTCCTGGCCCTTTCCTACTCCTCTTCCTGAATCCTCGGGCACTAGTCATGTTGTATTAGAGTTTCTTAAAGGGATAGAAAAGAGAGAGAGAGAGGGGGGGGGGGGAAGAGGGAGAGACAGAGAATATTTGGAATGTATTAGACTGGCTTATAGGCTCTGGTCCAACAATGGCTGTGTCTTGACAGAAAGACTTAGAATCCAGTAGTTGTTCCTTCCACAAGGCTGGATGTCTCAGCAGTCCTAATCTGGTGCTGGAGTCCAGGAAGATTCCCGGAGAGCTGTTAATCTCCAGTTCATGTTAGATTCTGGTTGTGGCAACAGGGGAACAAACTTTCCAGTGAGAGCGAGGGCAAGCACCCAAAAAGCAAAGTCGTCTATCTTCCATGTTCTTTTATGTAGGCTGCCACTAGGAGAGGCAAACCAGACTTAGGGTGTGTCCTCCCACATTACATAACCCAATTATGAGAATCCTTCAATGGCTTGCATAGCAATTTGGGTTTTAGTGGACTCCAGATGTGGTCGAGTTGACCACCAAGATTAGCCATCACACCTGCTATGGTGTCTCTGGGGTTAGTCTTTTCAACTTATATTTTTATTCACGGTCATTGTTTTCTGACATTTGGGGCTTTGCTCTGACCATGGCCCCTTCTCAACTCTTCCAGAAAGGCATGGTAGTGCACACTCCTGTCTCATCCCTGAGTCTATGAATGAGCTACTAAAATAGCGAAGAGATCACTAGTTTCTGCCTATACCTTACTGTTGCCTGAATAGGGTGACCTAGAGATTCTGGGATTGTCCACAGAGTCAATGTAACCACAGACGTCCTTTTGTGATGGAGGACTTGAGTCTGTGAAGGTGATACTACAATGGACACAGTCGTCCAAGTGATGTCATTGCCAGGAGGGAGCCATGGGCTAATACTCCAGATTCTATAAACAAAGAATTGACTTTCTTTTGTAGTTTTCATAAAGAGCGCAACTTTCCTACACTTTTATCTCAGTGAAACCATTTCAGCTTTTTCACTTTGGTGACTATGAAGTTGCTGCTGTTGCTCTTGCTGGGTTTGTTTCTGTGTGTTCAAATGCACGTGTGTAAGTGTGCGTGTGTGTACGTGTCCATATGCATAGGAAGCCCAGAGGCTGGTTGTTATCCTAAATTGCACCACTCCTTAGTTTTTGAGACGGTCTGTCACTGAACCTGGAGTCCACGACTTCAGCTAGGCTGGCCGGCCAGTGAACTTCAAAGACCTACCCACCTCTACCTGCCCAATGCTGCAATTGCAGACATGCTCTGGGCATATAACTTTTCTGTGGGTGCTAGGGATCGGAACTCAGATCCTGGTGCTTATGCGGCAGGCCCTTTATGGATAGAGTCGTCCCCCTGGCTCCGCATTTTGCTGTTCCCATCATTAAACTTGTTGTAGTTTCGGGCAGCTGTGTCAGGAAGTTAATGCATCCCACCCTACAGTTAAATGCTGTGAATGCTTTCATAATCAATTGGGAGATAGTTCTGCTTTGGGAGATCGTCCTTTATGTTTCATTCCTGCTATAATACCCCGTGCTCTTCATGGTGACCCCCACTTTTCTCTCTTACTGTCTACCCTCTTCCTCCCTTTGACTGTGAGGTGCTGCATTGTCTCGAGTCCTTAGGGTGCACAAAGACAATGCTGGCCTGCTTGCTCTGACATTTCCGACCATATCCCTGCTGCGTGGGTGTCGACAGTCCTGTTTGGTATTTTGAGGACTTTCCCTTGTTTTGGGACTGTGCAAAGAGGGAGGGGAGGAGTTCCTGCATGTCAGCTCAAGTGTAGAAAGGGACAGAGGGACAGAAAGTTCAGAGGAGTACCAAGATGTCTAGAAGAGTCTCTCATTCCTCAACTTTGCGAAGAGCATAGCAACAGTTCACCTTCACTGCATTGCGTGTCTGGGGTCCCAGAGGGGACTTTGGCTTTGCCTGAAGCTGTCTACAGTCCACTGGGGCCCCCATCCTGCCTCAGCTTTTCCCCTGCACCTTTCTCCTCTGTTCCTACCTATTCTATTTTTATAGCCTGGAATTGATCACTGACTCCCCTCAGGCCCTTCCTTTTGATTCTCTGGAGGCTGTTTTAGAAATTAAAAACAAATATCCAAAATTGACTTTTCCTCAAGGCTATGTGCTTGCCTCCGGCTAACTGGGGGGAACGTCACGAAAAACTCAGAAAGAAAAATAAAAATGTTGGAAATAAACAGCCTTGCTGCATTCCTGTGTTCTGATAAATGTTTGTTAAGTGAATGAGTCATGAGTGGAAATGGAAGAGAATAACCACACTTTGGCAGATGAAATATTTTTCAGCTCTAAGGTTTATTGTTTGCTTGTTTTTTGATTTTGATAGCAGTTATGGGAAGGTGACACCTATACCACTGCCTGATAATTAACATTTTAGAAAATGTCCACGGCTTTCCATTTTGGCTGGAAAGAGAAGCCCTTGAAGGAAACTACCAGAAGGTTCTAGTGAAGACAGCCCTGAGTGGTAGGTAGTCCAATAAGAAAATTCACAGTCCAGAAAACCAAGTGGTTTGTGCATCCGCATTACTCTCCCCCGTCCCCTGTTTATACCCAGTGGGGAAGATGGCTTTAGCTTCCATCTCTGCCTTCCTCAGCACCATGAGCCCTTTCTCTTACTCCCCTCCTCACTGGGTCTATTTTTGCTGCAGGTGCTCTCTTGAATTCTTCTACCCAGGCCCAAGGATGACACAAATATCATTTGCTGCCAACAAAGCCTGACTGTGGGATGTCTTGTGCGTGTCCCTTTCTACCCCAGTTCGTCCAGTTCGTTCATGCTCCACACTGCTGCCACGCAAGCAGTCGATGTTCTTGACGGATACTGCATGAGTCCAGGTTGTCGGTGACAGGGGTGACACAGTAGTAGCATCTGGGGAGCCATCATTTAGTGTCACCCATAGTCCCTCACTGAGATCATCTTCCCCGTTCATCCCACTTAAAATCTCACTTGACGAAAAGGACATCCTGTGTACATCCACTCTGCACTCCCAGGAGCTATCAGGGAGCCTTGCCTTATGTCCATAAGGTTCGGTGGGATTTCAGACTCCGTATCCATCTGTGTTCTGACCCCACTCTTTCTGTCCTGCAAAAGCCTTTTCCTGTAGCTGTAAAATGATGGCCTGTCAAGATTTCATTGTGTTCGTAATGGGGGTCCTCAGCGCCACAGCCCACCTCTGGGAAAGGGAGGGGAAAATTCAGGTCTTCAGACTTATTTGTCTCACTTGTTGGTGGTAGAAAAATCTGCATTTGTTGCCAAGCCTCTGCTAGAGCTTTTAATGGGTGGAAGTTGACATTTTTAAGGGATTTGTAAAGGGAGAACATAAAGCCGCGAAATCCTCATGGGCAGGAGCTTTTCCTTCCTTCCTCTTAGGAAGGATGCTGACAACTCTGAGGATTGCCTAACTTTGTGCCCACAGTGAATTTTCTCTTATTTTCTTTAAAGATGGTAGGATTCGATATACAGTGACCCCCCTTCATTTCCCCTGTCTCTCCTCTCACACTGCCCAGCTTTAAAGGCAAGCTCAGGTGTTTCTCGAAATGATGGATCTCTGGTGGGGAAAAGTCATAGCTTTATTGATTGCGATCTTGGTATAACATCCATAATTGGAATGTTCCTGTAATTCGGTGCCGGGTTGCCTTACCACTTTCTCTAGGGGCCATATATCAAATGCTGTTTTTCATGCTCCTGTTTTCTGATAAGGGCCCGAGAAACCGCGAAGTTGACTCGCTTTTAGATTTCCGGGGATGAAAGCAACTCCTACAGACTGCTTGGTGTCCTCAAACACACTGGCCATCCGCACCAATAACTTAAAAGAAATGTATGACTCAGGAAAAATGTTCTTAGGTTTAGGTGTGGGGTTTGTGTTTCCATACTCTGCTCTCAGTGTATATTTTTATCCATCGCAAACAATTTTCAATCAATAGTTAAAATCGGTACACAGAATCATAGTGGGGGAGCAACCTTCAGCTCTTATTTAATAGATTGCCTCTCAGAGCCATTCCCTGACACAGCAAGTTGTTGAGGGAAGACTCGCTTGTAACTAGGACAGAATGGAGTTGATTAAAAAGCAACACAACCCAAAACATGGCATCCTGTTGCGAGATTAAAAATAAAACAAAAAGCCTATTAGAAACTGTTGCGGGCGTCAGGCAGAATGTCTTTATCTGTGTAGCAAGGACAAGGTGGAATAACAGACTTTCTAGTCAAACTGACTTGGGCCTTGCTGGGGAAATCCATATATATTTTTTTATCCTCAAACTTCCGTCTCTTTTGTTTTCTTAGGTTGTTTCTCTTCCAGCAGAGACTCCTGGGGCACCTATTAGTCAGTCTGCAGCCTCCAGGTATCCGAGTTGCTGCAGGAGGAGAAATGGGCCGGCTTTCGGCTTTTCTTTCTTGTAGATTTGTTGCATATTTACCAAGGTGAAAGGATCGGAGCCCTGGAGATCACTTGCCTTTACCCGTTTTAAACTAGACCGGCAAAAGTTGCGCGCCCTGCTTCTCTTCCAAGAACTCTTTCTCTCAGCAAGGCATAAGAGGAGCACGCCGAGACCTCCAGACTGTCAGCAGGCCCCTTCCAACAAAATTGCCCTGTCTCAGTCCGTTAAACCGGGTGAGAAAGGATGGCCCCTGCCAGTTTTCTCCCATTTCTTCCGCCATGTGCCGGGGATGCCCGGAGCATTCCACAAGCTTCAGCATGAAGATGAAATCCTCCAGATTTCTAAGTCAACGATACATGGACCCCGGACCAGATGCACGAATAATTCGCATGACCTTTGCATTTTACATATAACCTCCCCATCAAATACTAGTTTCCCGGGGCTTCATACAGAATAAAAAGTTGAGAAGAAAACAGAACAAAAGTTTTTGTTGTCTGCTAAGCATTATTTCCATTTAATGCAAAGAAACGTCGCGACTGAAATTCTGCTCTCCATATGACTGTCATCTAAAAGATAAGGACTTAAAACGCTGGGTTTGAAGTAAAATGAACTAGAAGGTTCAGTGACAGCTGCAAAAATAACAATAACACAAGGGCTGATTTGAAACAAATTCAAAACCAGGTCCTTGCTCCCAAATTCCTTTACTTAAGGAATAAACTTAAGAAAAACAAAAGGGAAGAAGTTGAATTTATAAGCTTTCTATTGGCCTTTCCCCACCACCCCCTCCCCAGCCTTGAAGCGAGGGCGCGGTCTGGTGTGACCACGCCCTTTCGCTGAGGTGTTTCTGCAGTAATTGACATTGCCCTCCCTCTCACTAAGCAGTGATGCAATCCCTTCTCCAGTCTCCAACTGGAGCACTGAAAATTAGGGAACTGCAGGAAAAAGGAAAATAAATTTCCACTGAGAATTTGCAGATCTTCCTTTTGTGTTTTGTAGTCCCGTGCAATCATGGTTTTGATGTCTCCAGAATAACAGACCCCACAAACTCTCAACATTCAACCTGAGCTCCATTGATCACGTTGTTTTAGGACAACTGAGAACTGTGAATTATTTACCACTTTCCTTATTCTCAGAGAAGGATTTTTACCTCATGGAGATAGGATTTCTGTTAAGTTCCTGTTGTAAGATCCAGAAAGTCGCTCCCCAGTGTTCCCCATTCTTCCCTCCCTTACGTTTCTAAGGCTTTTCTGCCTCTGATTTATCCGCCAGCATCGCCTTCTCTTTCACTTGTTGTTGATTTTAAACTGTTTACTCTTTCCTCCTTCTCTTCTATTTAGAAGCAAGAGAAATGAACAATAACAACAAAATCGTTTCTTAATTCATACTCATCTCCTGCATTTATTAGCTGACTTTTTCCTTCACTTGCTTCCTTCTTCCAAAATTGTTTGCAGACTCAAGAAAAATCCACAGTTTAACAGTGATCAGTGATTTTGGTTGTAATATGAGGGCCAGCTTGTTGGGGTTTCTATCCCGCCCGGTACCCCACAACCGGCAAATCTCAAAGAAAATCAATCACACACAAGTCTCCATAAGATTATAAACTGATTGGCCCATTAGGTCAGGCTTCTTATTAGTCCTTGTAACTTATATTAATCCATTACCATTATCTATGTTAGCCATAATGGCTCAGTACCTTTTCCAGCTGTTAAAAAGCTTACATGTTGCCTCTTCGGTGGTCTGTGCAGGAGTGGCAGAGGAACCTCCCTGCTTTCCAGAATTCTCCTGTTCTCATTGTATCACCTCTACTTCCTGTCTGGTTTTCCTGCCTATACTGCCTGCCTGGCCAATCAGCGTTTTAGTAAAATATGATTGACAGAATACAGACAATTCTCCCGCACCATTTCCCTCTTTTTTTTTTTTTTAAACAAAGGAAAATACTCATAGTCCATTTGTTGGGAATGTGGGCGTAGTATTTCAGACTACTTCCTGCTGGTTGGGGGCGTTGATAATCTTATGGGGGCCTAAAGAAAATTTAGAGCTATAATCAAGTCCTGACTGAAGCATCCTGTGAGTCTTGATCATCTCAGGCAGCAGTCTTGAATCTGTTCTGGATGAAGAACTCAGACATCTGGGCCATCTATTCCTGTTGGAGATTTTTCAGGTGGCCTCCCTTGGTCAAAGGTGATTTTTCTTAACTCTGAATAAATCCAGAGCCTCTCGTTTTCTGTGGAAACAAAAGCAGAAACTTTTCTCCAAAGTAGCATACCTTTTGACTTCAGTTTTGAAGCCAAGGTATTTTCAGAATACCTATCTTGGGTTAGTTCAGCAGCATTTATAAACAAAAGTCTTTTAACAGTTGTTGCTCCTTCCTCAGCATTCAAACAATTCAAAGAGAGCATAATAGCATACAGTATCAAGATTCTCTGTGTATTTTCCATCTTTATGTGGCTTTATTTCAACCTCTATTTCTTTTATTTTTACTTTTAACTTTTTGAGACAGGTTCTCTGTATATCTTTATCCTCGAATAACTCTGTAGACCAGGCTGTCCTTGAACTCAGAGATCCCACTGTCTCAGCCTCCCCAGTGCTGGGATTAAAGGTGTGTGCTACCACACCTTGCACTCACAGAGATCTGTCTCTGCCTCCCAGGTATTGGGATTAAAGGCATGTACTACCACACCTTGAGGTCACAGAGGTCAATCTACCTCTGTCCCTTGAAGTCACAGAGGTCAATATGCCTCTGCCTCCCAGGCATTGGGATTAAAGGTGTGTACCACCACACCCTATTTGAGCACTCAAAATTAATGCATCATATATGCATGTGTGAAAACATCAGTATGAATCTCGCTAAGTTATGCAATTAACATGTATTATTATTGCTATTTATTATTGTTTTGTTAAAACATGGCCATTTCTGATCCATGCAGACTGGTGGGCCTTAAGGCTCCTTTTTGTGACCTCATGTCCACGTGGTGACCCACGGAATGAAAGTCTCAGTTGGAAATTTCCATCTTTTGCGAACATTAAGAAATAAAGGTACAACTCCCAAAGTCAGTCCTGTGAAATCTGTTGGCTCCCTAATCGCTGTCTTTGCCACTGACCTGAAGAACTGCTCTGAAGAACCCCTGATAATTCATGGGATCGTGCTTGATCCATGCAGAAAGGACTAGATTTCTTGGATTCTTCGCTGTCTTTCAGGTGGGAATTGCAACCTCTATCCAATCACTTCTGTTCTTCAAATACATTGAACCCTGCTCATCATACAAAAGGAAATTTATTTCCAATGTTTATTAGACTAATCAGCTGGCTCTCTCGGGGTAGGCTGTGAATATGTGAAGCCCTGGCTGTAGCGCCACACTGAAATTGGGATTCCTAATTAGATTCCTCCATGTGCTAACTATTTTCCCACTGGGGTGTGGTTAGAGTTGGCTTCCATATACATATAAGTCATATTACATACGCTGGAGAATTTTAAAGCAAGCTGCTCTTCAGCATGTTGTCAGCCATCTTTCTTTCCTCTGCTTCTGTTCCTTCACTTCCAGGTAGATCCTCTGTCAGAAATCTTTCTCTCTCCATCACGATAATCCATAGATTCTAAGGGTATTGACAGCCTCCATGTTTAAAGAAAAGTTCGGTGGATATATTTCACTTTTGATTATACTTAGCAGTGTAAGAGTCTGTCTGTCTATCTGTGTCTCTGTCTCTCTCTCCCTTGCTTCCTCCCTCCCTTTCTGAAGCAGAGTCTGAGGTATCCCAGACTGGCATTAAACTCACCGAATAGCCAAAGATAGCCATGAGCCTGTGCTCCCCCTGCCTAGGGCAGGGGTGATAGTGCACTGAATCGTGAACAGCATGCCCCTGGAAATCTGACTGGGGCAAGAGGGAGCGAAGGAGGGACAGATGCACAGAAACATTATGCACAACTAATGTAGGTTGAGCCCCACTCTTTGTCTCTGAGTTTTTATTAATCGTGCTTCTGAAACACAGACAGAAAAGCTGGAGTCCGGTGGGTTGTGTGCTTCCTGATGCAGATGCAGCAGAAGCAGCAACCTGGAAACTCAGCACGTTTATTTCACAAATGTGAAAGGAGGGGAGGGGTTAAATAAAGAGGTGGGCTTATGGTGTAAGGTTGAACAAGGAAGAAAGTGTAGGTCATCTTGCTAGGAGGGCTCTAAAGGGGAGCAGTTTTGGCCTGCAGTCATCCTGGTAGAGGAAGTTGTGGGTGATGGTTTCTGAACATGCTGGGCAAGCTGTTTTTAAACACTTGCACTTGGACCAGAGAAAGACTCCGTCTGTTCCCTGAGCCTGATGGGAAGTCGGCTTTGCTGTTCCATGGGTCTGAGGCACTGGGGTCCTTGACATGGCTGTGCTCATGTAAACAGCACACATCCCACTCAGGCCTTCTCTCACTGCCCACAGTGGTACTTCCCTTTGATCCCAGCCCATGGGACGTCTAGGCAGAAGGATCTAAACACTAAAGTCTATGGTTTTCTTCTCACTTGTTAAGCCACCTTGGCCTCCAGGTCTAGAGAATTAGCAAGATGAATTATTTCATAATTTGCTTCACTGTTAAAATGATTATTTCTTCCTCCCACTAGGAGAGGGGAAAAAAAAAAGGCAAGAAGCAGCTTTGGAGAAGACTAACATCCAAAGCTACGCGGGCGCTGAGGGACTGCCAGTGGGCTCACAAGCACCTCCAGAGGTGACATGAAAGCCTCCAGAGTGCGCCCAGGGGCTGTGTGCCAGAAACAGGAAACACGCATCATTTTAAATACGGCAGCGAGTCCGGCTAAGATGAGGTCAGAGGAGTATTTGGAGAAACAATGATACGGAGCTTGGGGGTAGGTGTGACAGCCATATCAGTTCGGTGGTGGGAACAGAAGAGAAACGAGGCAGTGGGGAAAATGAGTGGGCGATAAGGCGGTGAGAATGTCTCCTGAGAATAGTTCCTGTGAACGGGATCTGAGACGTAAAGTGACATTTGGAGGGAGACATAGGATCTATCTCAATTAGGGCTCCAGAACAAAATGCCGCAGATTAGGTGGTTTCAACAACTGACTTTATTTCTCGGTTTTAAAGGCCAGTATGCCAGTGGATCTGGTGTCTGGGACAGGCACGCCGCCTGGGTTGTCACTGTGTACTCACGGAGTTGAGAGAAAGTCCTTAATTTCTTTCTTCTCACAAGGACATTAATCCGACGTGATCTTTCCACTTCCGTGACCTAATCGCCTCCGGAGCGTCCAGCTCCTAGTGCCGTTCCACCGGGACTCAGGGTTTGGGGGTTACACAGATGCGCATCCTAGCAGGATCAATGGTCAATTTCATTACCATAAGCAAAAGTGAATCATGCTTGTGTCCTGATGGGAAAATTTAATAAACCAAAGCAACCGATGCACAGGGCAGGGTATTTGTCTTTATAAGCCTAGTGGAGGACCCGGTCCTTGCTACTAATAGTCAACTACTCAAATATAGCAGGAAGGGGCAGGGAACATGGCTAGTTTGGTAACTTTAGAGATGAAATAAATAGGAATCTAATAATTTTTATTTTATATCTTTATAATTTTAATTTTATGTTACTTACAGTTGCCCCTTAGCAAAATCCTATGTGGCAAGGAAAAAGTCTCTCTCGCGCGCGCACGCTCTCTTTCTCCTTTCTCTCTCCCCTCTCTCTCATCTCTCTCACCCATCTCTTTCTCTCTCTCTCTCCTCTCTCCCTCTTCCTTTCCCTCTCCACCACCCCTGTCCCCTGAAGGACATGAGACAATGTGATTTTACCATAGCCCCTTAGGATAACTATGTTTTAAGATTCTTACATCTTTGTCATACGGCTTTGAAGATACCCATTTCAATGGAAGATAACAATTTTGAGACAATAGTGGCGAATATCTATTGTCTCAACAAATGTTTAACCAGGAAGTTAAGGTGGAAACTTCATGGTACCTGAGAATTGTCCAGAAGCTTTCTGTTGACATGACCAGCATGGCTGCTAAACTCCCATTTTTAAAGAAAGGCGTGTTCTGCTGCCTCCTGTGAAGCCTTCAGACAGAAAAGTGAGGTACCTTGCCCCAGAATTCTGTGAACAGGTTATCTGTTACAAAGCCACCAATGTCCCCTGGGCATGATGCTCTTGAAGAAATGCTGTCTTCTTCTTCTTCTTCTTCTTCTTCTTCTTCTTCTTCTTCTTCTTCTTCTTCTTCTTCTTCTTCTTCTTCTTCTTCTTCTCCTTCTCCTTCTCCTTCTCCTTCTCCTTCTCCTTCTCCTTCTTCTCCTCCTCCTCCTCCTTCTTCTTCTTCCTCCTCCTCCTCCTCTTCCTCCTCCTGCTCCTCCTCCTCCTTCTTCTTTTTCTTCTTCTTCTTTTTTTTTTTGAAACTGAAAATATCAAGCGTCAATGACAGTTCTGGTGGTTAAACAGATTCTCGGGGGGCATCCTGCTCCAAATGTCAGGCTGTTCACTTTCTCTTTAAATAGAAATAATGAAGTCTTCCTTGAATTTCCCAGATACTCAAGGTTCCCACTGCCCCTTGGGGAAGTAGACCCAGCGTTTGCTTGTCACACATGGGCTTACAATTAAGTCCGCTCCCTCATAGGTAACCAGATATTCATGTTACTATTGCTTTTCCTTAGAAATGCCAGCCTTCTAATCATAATTACAGGCTTCCAGCAAAGGAAAGGGGAGAGAAGAAGAAGGAGAAGGAGGAGGGGAAGAGGAAGGGGAAGAGGAAGAGGAAAAAGAAGAAGAAAAAGAAGAGGAGGAGGAGGAAGAGGAGGAAGAGGAGGAGGAGGAGGAAGAGGAGGAGGAGGAGGAACAACCCAGAGCTATGTCAACATTCCTGAGAACCATGCCAAATAAATGCGTAAGTTCAGGTATGGGCAACTTCGGGTTTAGCATCCTTAAGATGATATTTGATGAGTGTCTCCAAGAATAAGGTTTTATAAGGGATTTAAAAATGCTCATTGTTTTAAAGGAAGTTTCAGCCAGTCTGTCTGCGGAGATAACCTTCCCTCCCTAAATCACTGCCTTGCTGTTTTGTTAAGCCCATAACCCAACAGACTGAAACAAAAGTTGAGAAGTAATTCTCATCCATCTTAATGGGGTGTTAATGAGTGCAGGGGCTGACTGCAACCATTTAAATGTGAGCACTATTAATCAACTAGAGAAAACAGCAACACCAGGCTTGAGCCACGGAAACATAATTGCAAGGGACAGTTGGGTCCCATGCTGTATTTGGATGAGGACTTGTTTGAAGCTGCCTCACGTCAGCCTGGCAGATTTAAAGCCAGTCCCAGAGCAACTGCCTTCTGATCTTCTACTGAGATGTGAGGAGCTGGTTCTCTGATGAACTTAGAGTTGATCAGCTCCGCGTTCAGCAAGTAACTATGACCAGTTTCTGGTAGGCAGCTGCTCATCAAATTGTATATCCTTAAAAGGCTTTGGATGGATCCTTTGATTTGGAACTTCTCTCTCTCCCTTTTCTCCCTCTTCCCTCTGTTTCTCTCTTTCCCCTCTGTCACCCTTTTCCATGCATCTCTCACCCCTGTTTATGTTGCTGTTTCTCGTCCCTCTGAAAGTGCTTTAAGGATCTGTAATTCAAGGTCTAAAGTGATCAGCACACTGCAGCTTCTCTGCTCTGAATCTCCCTGCAGCCTGCCCGGCCTGCTTTCCAACTGTTTCAGCAGTTTTGGGAAAGGCATTTGGTAGGAGATTCGTGGCTCTCTTTTGACCTTGTTGGCAATGTTTCCAGAGCCCTAACTGAAAGCTCTGAAGGATCTCATCCTTCCGCTGCTGTAGTACTGGTGGGCAGGCTAACAGGAAGGGTGGAAACACCAGTCGTCCTGCAGCAAAGCCGAGGCTGACACTTCTTCCATTCCTGGAGTAACTGCTAGAAACACGAGCAGCCCTGACTGAGCTTCCGGAGAGGACGGCACAGTTCAGCACACCCTGCCAGCTGCCTCCTTCACACATTGCCTGCAGTTTGAGATTGGCAGTCAAGGGATGGCGCCTTTCTGTGGTTTCAGACTATGCCAAAGTGCATGGTCTGTCTTTGGGGTACAGAGCTACGAGACGCAAGGGGCTTGCCTTAGTGCTGTGTCTGCCTGTGACGTTACGCTTTTCCGACAATAGCTACCCGTGGGGACAATGACCCAGCCTGGCCTGATCTGACCCTGCCTCATTTCCAAACTGCAAGTTTGGAGGCGATTTCTCCCAACTGCAGGACATGTTGATTTTTTGCTTCTTGACAGGAGCAGCCAAGCCGCATTTGCTTTCTCCACTTCTTAAATTCACCCCCTTGCATGTCGCCTGGGGCAGAAGGCTCTTGGAAAGTTCACAAAGGAAACACAATACTTCAGTGGCTTCTGAATTTAAATAAAATACTTGTCTAAGGGTTAGGTCTTTTCCTTCCCCCACCTTCCCAGTGGGGAGAGGCAGGAAAGCTGTGGATTTTAATAAGGCTAACATTCTGGGTTTGGAAAAGGTCAAGTGACCACAGATGCCTGATAAAGTATTTACCTTCTTTCAGCCTAGTATTTGAATTTTAAAATATGGTATTTAAAGCAATTATTCTAAGTTACCTAACGTCAAATGAGTAGGTTTTAAGGCCTCCAATGCCCAACGCTATCCAGTAGTTGTTGATGTTGTCCTGAGTCCTAAGGCGAGGTCTGCAATGTACTAGGGATCATGTCGGTCTTTTCTCCAGGGCTTGGCGGGTGAGGAGCTAGGGAAGAAAGCCCCTCTGAGCTGCACAGATAGCATCACTGGAGACATAAATACTGTCTGAATGGTGCCATTCATCTTCAGTTGTCCATTGTGAAAATTTGGAGTGGCTTCTACACAGACACACACACACAGACACACACACACACAGAGACACACACACACATACACACACACACACACTTGGGTTTACTAGTGAGCCTTTTCCTTGTCATGAGGATCTGAAATGCTCAGATTTAACATTCTTTTTCTTCTGGGTTAATTAAAAAAAAATCCTCCAACTTTGTATTGTGAAGTCAGCTGTTCAAGAAGAATTGGAGAATTGACCAGTTTCGGTTTTCTATCTGAATCTTCAGTGTCAAGTGTTACTTGGCCTCGATTCTGCCTCTGTGAGCGCCTCACTGTGTGGTCTTGGCTATACGTCATGTTTTTGTCTCAGTTTCCCTAACTGTATAAAGGCGGTGATGATTATACTACTTTGCTCAGTAGACTGTAGCATGAATGGGAAATAAATGATTACAAAGTACTTAAAACTATAAGAGAATACAGGAATTCTGCATGCTATAGACTTGCTTCTTTATAGGAGGTGATAAAGTAAAAGTGAGGTTTAATAGGCGAGTTGAAATTCCAAGATGAAAGGGTCTGGAGAAGTTCAAAGTCATTTTATTATTATTAATAATAAGTGTTGTTCTCCTCTCTTCATCTAATCAACTTACATTCTTTGGATTAAAGGGAGTGTTCTCTTTTCAAATAACTTTTATCTGTAGCATTGAGACATTCCTTATCCTGTTTTATGGGCATGGAGCTCTGAATGACTATAAATACAAGCCTGCTTCATAAAGTGCACTCTCTGTTTCTGTCACTATCTCTCTGTTTCTGTCTCTGTCTGTCTCTGTATCTCTCTCTCTCTCTCTCTCTCTCTCTCTCTCTCTCCCTCTCTCTCTCTTGTGCTTGCTCCCTGTCTCAGAAATGCAGGAAAGGCTGTTTAATCTCCTGGCTTGCGTTTCTGAACTTGTGAAGACGTTAATTCAAGTTCTGCTCACCTGTATGACCTCAAATCTTTTTGCTTATAAACACCCAAAACTTTTTTGGGCCCCCATTGTGATGGTTTGAAAGAAAATAGCCCCCAAAGGGAGGTAGCATTATTAGGAGGTGTGGCCTTGTTGGAGGAAGTGTGTCGCTGTGAGGTCTCTTGTCCATGTTTCCCTCAGTGTGAGAGACTTCTGGCTGCCTTTTCTTCTAGATGTAGCCAGTACCACAGCTGCCTGCACACACCATGCTCCCCGCCATGATGATAAAGGACTGAACCTTTGAAACTGTAAGCAAGCCACCACAATTAAATGTTCTCATTTATAAGAGTTGTCGTTGTTATGGTGTCTCTTCACATTAGTAAAAGCCCTAAGACACCCATCATTCAAGTCCATTAACATCACAGTGTATGATCCTGGACAGTACTTGGGTGTATGTATGCCTACATAGGTATGTATATGGAAGTCAGAGGCCATCCTTGGGTATAGTTCCTCAGGAGCAAACCACCTTGTTTTCTCAGAAAGATATCTCATTGCTATGGAACTTGCCGAGTAGGCTAGCCTGGCTGGCCAGCAAGCCCAAGGTTTCTGCTAGGCTCCATCTTCCAGGCCCTGAGATTTCATGGTACATGCACCAGCACACTGCCACAACTGGGAATTGAGCGCAGGTCCTCTTGCTTGCAAAGCAAGTACTTTACCAAGCCAACCATCTCCCTAATGCTCCACAAAAGTCCTCTGGCATGCTTATTTTGTCCTTATGGACAGATTCTGAATTTATTTACATGCAAAGTCTCAGGTTATGTCTCTAATTTTCACTGAGCTATCTCATGTCAGAATAAGAAGTAGAAGGAGGAACCATTTTACTTTAAAATGCTTTGCTCAGAAAGTCTGAGCGAAGTGCAGACAGTTCTCAGGTGAAAGGAAATTGGTTTGCATGGCAAATCTGATCTGCCCTGGCCAAGGGGATTGGAAGGTGCAGAGTCAGCATGACTCACAACGAAGCTAGTCCGAGTGAGGATTCGTAAGTGGAAGTGTTAGGCTTCTGATCACGTCAGTTTTGACGAAAGCCATTTTGAATAAATATGGGCTACTTATTGATAGAAAGTTTATAATGTTACTGAATAGTGTCTGCTAAGAAATTCTCTGGTTCTTTTATTCAAAAGATTACTAATAATCTTTCTTTTGTTGTTGTGTGTTGAGACTGAGTCTGGCTATATTATCAAACTGGTTTATAAAAGATCATCCTCCTGTCCCTGTCTCCTGAGTGCTGGGATAGTAACTCCAGGAGATTAATAGATTTGACATACCGTGTTGAGCAATGAGGACCTTCCTTCATACTGAACTATGTTGGGATTACAAATAAAATATGCCTATAATTTAATTATCAGGAATAAGACAGTGACAATTTAGACAGTTAGATTAAAAACGATGGGAAGATGACAACCTCACATGAGAGTGACAGAGCTTCAGTGGTGTAAGTGTAGCCTGACACACTCACTTCAGCACTTGTTCATAGGACCTAGATGACACTGAGGGTAGGGACCAACGCAAAGTCTCCGGAACTGATGTGAGGTCATACCCATTCTAGGGAGTCAGTGCAGGGTTAGAGACTGCCGTGGAAGAAGTGTGCCAAGGCCTTCCAACTCAAGCTAGTGGACAGTAATAAGGAGGGATACATGTCAAATGAGCATTTAAATCCCTCATCAGCGCCAAGGGTCAATAGATAGTTGTTGAAATGTATAGATTGCCCATGAAAATCTCTACAGTTCTTTAGCAGTGCGATTTAGAATTTCCCATTAGTCACTCGAAACTTGAAGTTCAGAGAACGGGCTAAAATGATTGTCTCCCGGCAAGTAGGAACCATGTGTGGATGGTAGTGTCAAGCGTAACGTACTTTAGGGGATTCTCCTCAAAAAGGTAATAAATAATAATATATGGTTGTTAGTGTTTCAGTAGGATTTAAAATCTAAAACAGAATACACTCTTTTTCCTTGCTGCATTTTTCAGCGTTTGGAAACACAAGCAGACAGGCCAAGGGAAGTTGTGCTCAAGGATATCAACTGTGTCTTTGGTATGACTGAGGTAGAGTTCACCTTCTGAAACCTTGGAGGGTAGGTGCGGAGTCCTTCTTCTCTGCCCCTTTAGACTAGTTAATAGAATCAGGAATCTGGATAGAGAACAGCTTGCCGCTGACTGATCAGTCTCTCTGAGCTGAGTTCATTTTTACAAACTGAAGGGTTATGATTTTGGTGATGACTGCTAAAAATACCAACAGAGGAAGCAGTGGAAGCAGAGGAAGCAACAACTTTATCTTCTTTAGACTGTGATGTGTGCAGGTAGTGGCCATCCATGAATGTGTGTTCCCCTCCCGGCTTTCCCTGCCTGCTTTGGTGATTCCTACTCTTCCCAAGATTTCTAAAGTGTCCATTGATGTTCTTTGTTTATGTGCAGCCAAGTTGGAAAACTGAGCCTCGAAAAGAATCAGCAACTCTTTCATGGCTGCCCAGCTAAGGTTCAAAACGCATGTGAGTCCAAAGCTTGCCCTGTTCCCGCAGAAAAATCAGCGATAAATGCACGGTCCCTCCTGATATCAGAAAACAGGGCTCACCAGGGTATTTTGAGAGTATTTACTTACTATTCTTAATTTTACATATTTGTTCTTAAGTTTACTCACGTATTTATGTGTGATGGTGTGTGCATGTGTGTGTGCATGTGTGTGCATGTATATGTGTGTGTGTGTGAAGATTAGGGACAGTTTCTGGTGAGTTTGTTTTACCACGAGGGTTTTGGAGATGAAAGTCAGGCCAGAAGAGCCTTGTCTTTGCCCACTGAGCCATTTCCCTGGCCCTTTCTTTGATACTTGGTGTTTAATTATCTTCACATAAGCCTAGGGGTTATTTTTCCAGATGATTCCGGGCACATTTGTACTTTGTACGCCGCATTTGTACATTCTGAAGCTCTTCTGTAGGCGGAGATTCAGACACAAAGCAAAGCGAAAGCCATGTGTGAAGGACCCTTCACCCCTCTCCTTGCTGACTCGGCTTCCCGCAGTCTGGCGTACTGAACAGAGGCTGCCAGAACCCATGTGTGCGTGGAGATATCAGTCCTTAAAGCAGAAGTTGGCAAGGCCTGAAGAATAGAAACGGCTGCAGATGTTGAGGGCTGGGGAGTTCAAAAGCAGCCCTGCTATGTGGAATCCCACATTTGAGACTCTTTTTCTTTTGGTGGGGAAACTAATAGCCCTCCAGTTTTGAGTTAAAGCGTGCTTCTTTCAGCGGAAATATAAAAGAGACCTTGCCTTCTCTGTTTAGGCTGGGGCAGCCCTACCCTTTGTGTTCATCAACCTTGTGCTTCAGCCTTGGCCCTAGATTCACACCTCCTCAGTGAAACTGGCACCGGCTGAAAGGGAGGATTGCATCCAAGATGTGATCTGGCTGAAGAGAAGAGTGGGGGTACCAGCATGGAGCCCCTCTCTCATCTCCGACTCTCAACACTTCATCAGATATACGCCATTTCTGTGTCTCCTAGTTTGCCCATCATTATCTGTTTAAAGACTTGACCTTAAAAAAACACAAATCAGTTGTCCACACATTGTTAAGTATAATTTCTAAAAATCTGAAACCGTCAATAAAATCCATTTTCCACCTTTGCCCTTATTTTATCTCTTCTTCCCTCCAAGAAGTATTTGTGATCCCAAGTCAATTGATTAAAACTTTGGCCCTGTTATACCTTTCAGAACATTCATTTGTTACACAGAAGAACTTTTTCTATTAATTAGCTATGGGCAGTATATGTGTGTTTATTTGTGGAATCCCATTCTCTGTCTTTCTGTCTCTATCTCTGTCTCTCGTGTGTGTGTGTGTGTGTGTGTGTGTGTGTGTGTGTGTGTGTGTGTATTTCAGACTTAGCAACCAGACCCGCCTGCCATCCCTGGGTTAATTAATATGTTACCCACACCTCCCACTCAGTGCCTTTTCTTTGGAGCTTCAGGCTTTCGTTTCTCAATTTCTCACTTATGATCCACTGTTCATAGGCCACAATGAATAATTCCTATTGTCTCTCCTCTCAATCACCTTTTGTTCAGCCATACAACGGGATCGTGTGACTTGGCTTCTGAACCAGCTTCAGAGCAGCCTATGCCAGGGCAGGATGAGAAGGCTGGGATACAAAGGCTAGAGGCAAGAGGACCTTTTCTGGCTCAGCAGCTTGAGGCTTTGAGTAGTGTGTTTGACTTTCCTGAGAAAAAGCCGGACATTAGTCATGGACGTCCATCAGTCACTGAAAACACTGCTAATGAGGATCTACTATTTACCTGCCCAGATCTAGATGCTGTGAATAACAATGGGAGAGCACAGATAAAGTCTCTACCTATGTGGCCTCACCCATCAATAGCTAATTCTACAAAAGACACGTTTATCTATCAACGTAAGTGATGGGAGGGACAAGCATAAAGTCTTTCAGAAACAAAACAAGGAATTGGCCTAGTGAGAACAGAGCAGGGGGGTGTGTTAGGAGAGGAATGAATGGGGCCCTGAGGAGGAGGACAGGAGCTAAGCTGGGGAAAGGGGAGAGACAACCACTCTAAGAAGAAGACATGGCAGAGATAAATCCCAGAGCAGAAAGGATCGTGGTACAGGGGAAGTGAGGAATGAAATCCAATGAGTCAGTGATTCTCAGCCTTCATGATGCTGCAACACTTTAATATGGTTCCTCAGGTTGTGGTGACCAAACCCCTCCCACTATAAAATTATTTTTCTTGCTTCTTCCTAACTGGAATTTTGCTATATTATGAATCATAATGTAAATATCTGTGTTTTCTGAAGGTCTCACATGACCTCTGTGAAGGGGTCATTCCACCTCTGAGGGGTCTTGACTCACTGCTGCGCTAAGGCTAAGAGAGAACACACCACGGCAGTGGAGGTGACGCTGCAGAGGACGAGATCAGAGTCGGCAAACTCTTAAGCCAATTTCAGGACTTTGACTTGTTCTGTGAGCACAACCAGTGGCATGTGCTTTCATCCCGAGAGGTCCCTCTTTGGCCCTGAGTAATGGGTAGAAAGGAATACATGCAAAGGTGCTGTGTCTTTAGGATTCCAGGCAAGACAAGCGAGAACAGCTTCAAAGAGGGCCATGAGGAAGATGGAGAGAAAGAGCGCATCCTCTCAGGCTTGCTTCTGCTGCTGCTTTGTGCTGTTCTATCGTCCCAGTTCCAAAGAAATTGATCTTGAACTCTCTGCACTGGGTTTGTCCCAACTTGGGTTATTAATTGCTTCATCATTTCTTCTCTGGATTGATGGGTTTTACTGTTATTATGATGTCTTACTCATATTTTTCGAAAGTTAGAAACCTTAATCTGCTTTTTATACTGACAAGTTCTTACATAGCTTGGGCTATCCTCTTGATCTTGATCTTCCTCCACCTCCCAAATGCTGGAATTATAGATTTGTACTACCACACTGACATTTTTATATTTTATACAATTATTTTATAATATATTTATGTTATTTATATTATATAAAATATTTTATATTTTAATCCTCCCCAAACCTCTACATATAATGGGTACATATGAGTATTCAAGTGGGGTCCATAATTTTTATTTTATGTAGCTTGTGTTTTAGACCACATTATTTAAAACTTTCTGTGTTTCACTGAGGAAACAGAGACTGGGGAAGGCTTGCCATGGGAGGAATTGGAAAAAAGAAAGTCTTTGAAGATCACAGTTGGAGTTGCACGCTTCCCTGTCCTGCTATGTTCTCTGCCCGTGGTGTCCTCCCCTGCCTCTTTCCAGTGCTGTGGAATGGTAGGGGGATTGTCTGACACATCAGGCTCACTGGCTCAGGCAGGCAACCTGGTTAAAGGTTTCGTCTTTTGCAAGTGGTCACTACTTCCCTTCCTTAAAGGTTAGAGTTCCTGCCTGCACCCCCAGCACCTTGGCACACCCCCCTCAGGGACTGAAGGAATAAGTTCAGCTGCTCTGTGGTCTTTTTTGGTGTGTGGTGTCTTTCTTGGGGTCTCAGCCTTGTTTTTTTTTTCTTGTTTGTTTGTTTGGTTTTTTTTTTGGTCTGGTTGAAATATTCATTTGAGTATTCAGTTTCTCTAAAACATTAAGTGTCCCATACCAGCTCTATTTCCACACATTTGCTTCTTTTGGTTTATTGATATTTTGTACACCTAGAGACCTTTAGGCATTATCCCCAGGTTCTGGAATTTCAAAATCCTTCATTATAGATGTGTTCTCTTTTTCGTTTTTTAAATTTTTAATTGTTTTTATTAAGCTATATATTTTGCTCTACTCCCTTCCCTCCTCCCCCTTCTCCTTCTACCCTCTCCATGCTCCCAATTTACTCAGGAGATCTTGTCTTTTTCTACTTCCCATGTAGAATAGATTCATGTATGTCCCTCTTAGGGTCTTCATTGATGTCAAGGTTCTCTGGGATTGTGACTTGTAGGCTGGTTTTCCTTTGCTTAATGTCTAAAAGCCACTTATGAGTGAGTACATATGATATTTGTCTTTTTGAGTCTGGGTTACCTCACCCAGTTTGATGCTTTTTCTTTTCCTACATATGATTTGTCAAAGAATGGATTGGGGAAAGGGAGTCAGAGAGGGAGATAATAAGGGAGAAGGCTAGAAGGAGGGAGGGAGGGAGAGAGAGAGAGAGAGAGAGAGAGAGAGAGAGAGAGAGAGAGAGCAGGGTATGAAGTTCAGCTTTCTTTAGATCCTCCTCTGGTGTGGCCTCCGCAGTCCCTTTATAGGGTGCTGTAATAGATGATAATGTGCTAAAAGCAGTCTCTGTTAGGATCTGGGAAGTCCTCATTGTCTTCAATTAGGATCATTAAGATTCTTAACCCCCTAGACACATTTAAAGCTGAAACCTAAGCCTCTGTCGGGATCACTCTGCAATCATATTTATTTTCTGGTGAGGGTAATATTTTTCTTTGGCAGATAGGTTTTCAAACTAGAATTACAAAACGCTAGCACTGGAAGTAACTTCAGAGATGATTTTAAATTCTTATCCACACTTACTCTATTGTTGAGAAACCCAAGCACCCTGGTGAGTCATACATATTAGTCTAAGTCATTTGCTTATTTAGTACTGATGACCAGAGTCTTTGTGTTAAAGGCCATCGTCTTTACTTCATGACCTTCTAATTCTCTGCTGGAAGTCACACACCAGAATGAAGAAACTGTATGCTCACAGGTCATTGCATCATTTATTCTGTCAATCATTCCCCAAATATTAATTAAACACCTACATAAGGAAAACACGGTACTGGTGCATGACTAGTTTGCACAAACAGCTTGATTAAGGTGTGAACTAGATGCTAATTCCTGAGAACCACTAATCGTTTTTAAGTTCTTTTGTTAGGAACTGAAAAATCACAAAACCAAGAAAGTAAAATTAGTTCTGCGATAAAAGATCAACACTTTTAGAAAGGACACAGTGAAGGCTGTCTGTTAATTAAGGTAACTTGAATGTATCTTTAGTTTATATAAATGTTTTGCTATGAAAAGGGACAGGTTAAGGTGCGTGTATGTGTGTGTATATGTGTGTGTGTGTGTGTGTGTGTAAAAGAAATAATTGGAATTAAGGCCATAATTAGAATAACTGTGTTGAATGCAAAGATTGAAGAGTTTAGATTTAGAAATAAATTGCCCAGGTGCTAATTTCCTCTGAGCACGACATCAGCTTGCTCATGTGCTTAACAGCTGGCTTATTTTCATAGCTCGCAAAGGCCATCACTTGGGTGCTGTCGGAAACTGATCTGAACCTCCCTGGAGGCCTTTAGAGAGGCAGAGCGCTCTCCTCATTACCTGCTACCCCTTGGGCTTGGCTTTCAGTGATCATTTAGAAATAGCAAGCCTCTGAGACAAAAACCGAGTTTGGCAGCCGTCACAAAGGTTGGGGAGACTGTGCCAAAACCATAAGCCGGGGTCAAAAGAATCTTCATCCATCTGGAGATAAGAATCATTATGGAATGTTGAAATGGCCCTGTCAGAGCACTGACTGGCACCAGTACTTTATCATCATTGACCTCCAGGCTGCTGCCTACCCTCTGGATACTCTTCCCTCACCTTTTAAAATACAGATGGAGCACCTGCACTGCCCACTGCCCAGTGTTCTCAGCATCAAAGGAGATCAAGGCCAAAGCTTGAGTCATGAAGACCCTTGGAAATGAAGGTAGATTTCTTCCAAACATCCAGGGCTTTCTCCAGTTACAGATATTTACTCAGACCGGTTACCATGCTCCCCCCGTTGTGTATCTTGGGGTTCTGTCTTTTTATTTGTTGAAAGCAGGTTCTTTGTAACTGCAGGAGATGGGCTCAGTGCTGGCGGGAAGTAACCCAAGTCTCTTTTCCCTTCAAGGCACCAGGCACAGAACTGAGGTATATTACAGAATCTCAGTTTGATTGAGCTGAGTTGGATCAACAATTCTAGCATCCCCACCAGAGACATCCTGCTCCCACGGAGTCATGGGAACACTATACAGTCAATCACGGTGTGTTTTTGGAGTCTTGTCTGCAACGTTGCCAAGTGCTGACTAATACCAGCTCTTATTGCATTTTATTTTGCTGGTGTTGAATATTCTGTTGTGTCATGGCAGATAAAAACAAAATATCTTTTGCAATGCTTGCTTCTCTTGATCTATTTAATGGGCACTTCTTGAGTTGGCACCATGCCAGGCACTGGAAGTAGAAAATGGTGTGACTGGGAAGACAAAGGTCAGAGAATATTCATGGCTCACTGTGGTCAAGTTCTACATTTTCACAGCTAAAACTGTCATGTTTTCTTACCAGTCATTCCTCCTATACCTGGAAGCATCAGAAATCTGGTGTCCTAGAGAGTACAGCTCAAAGACAGTGGGCAGCCTGTTACTTTGACCTCTTCGGGATATAGTTTTCACATTTTTATTTTTTATTCATTCTTTGAGGATTTTGTGTACTGTGTTTTGTTCATATTTGCTCTTCCTATAACGTCTACCATTTCTATCCCTGATTTCCTTCCTGATCAACTTTGTGTTCTCTTTTTTTTTTTCTTTCACCAACTATCAAGCCCAATTTGAGCTGCCCATATATTCTTGGACGGGTGGTCTTCCGCCGATGGTCTTAAAAGGGAAATGCTCTTCAACAAAACCTACATCCCTTTCCCAGCAGTTGTCAGTTGCCAAGAGAACCTCAGAGGAGCGGGACTTCAAGTCTACCTTCCTGTCTTCATTCTGAGATTGGGTCTGGCTTGAACTTGCGCGGTGCTTGCCCATGCTGCCACAACTGCTGTGAGCTCATGTATGTGGCTGCCTTGCTGTGTTCACAGGGCGTTCTTCCCCTGTGCTCATCTACCCACTGCTTTTGGCTCGTTCTACCCTCTCTTCTGCAGTGATTCCTGAGCCTTGGTGGGAGGGGCTGTGATAGAGAGATGTCCCATTTAAGGGTGATCATTCCACAGTCTCTATTCTTTGTGACTTTCATGAGCATTTTTTAATTGTGGGAGTAGTAAAGTGAGAAAGGAATTTGGGTTATCTAATATAAGGTAGGAGTTATTTATCTAGTGCATCTTATTGTCAACTTTTTAATTGATTGGGCTACACTGAGAAACCCTGTCTAATTAATAACAAGAAGGAGACAGACAGACCGGAAGGAAGGAAGGAAAGAAGGAAGAGTTACAAAGACTTAGAGTTAGTGTATCAAAGACAATAACTATCTGTGGTATCATCTTTCAGTGCCTTGCTCCATGATGTCTATATTTATAAAACTTCTGGAAAATACCCTTTATGGGGACTGTGTTATCATTCATGAAGTAATGTGATGAAAAACAGAAAGGAACGATCCTCTCTGGCTCAGTTTCCTAAGACATTATAACATTGTTGATGCCTTAGAGGACAAAGCTAAAAGCAAGTGAAGAGTTCTCTTGTCCTGAAAGCCTTTCATGTTCTACTCCAAGGAAACTGAATTTATCCAGAGCAAAGGTTCCTGTTCATGGTTACATTGCTGTACAGTGACAGAGGCAGAACTATGGTTGAAGATCAAGTTTGATGTAGACTCTTTCCACGAACTCGGTTGGACTCAGTCAGGAAGAACAGGAATAATAAATGATGAACTAATACAGCATTGATTCATGTTTTTGGTTTATGCTGTCATCCTACTGTTTTAATTCAGTCTTTAAAAATTAACATTTCTCCAAACTAGCAACAGTTGAAAAGTCAGGCAAAGGTCTAATTAGACAACTGTAAATTTGAGGTGAATATTTACCCAATCCTACAACTTGTATTTATTCTGTAAAATCATTACAAATACACTACTCAGTCTAAGAAGAGTGAGTATCTTTCTTCTTCATTATTTGGCACTCTTTCAAGTCAATAATTCTCTCTTGAAGCCAATATCAATGCTAATTCTGCATTTAGAAAGATAAAGACATAACAGAGTGTTGCAATAAATACCTAGCAAGCCACAGAAACGCCATTTTCAAGAAAATTGTCTCAAGGCACTTCGATGTTTTCTATTGCTATGGTTGCAGAATTACTGAGGGCACATTGTTAAGAGGACCTCTGTTACATCTATTAATGAGATTTATAAGAACACTAATAGGTAAATCCAAAGCTAACGCCATTAATAGTGAGGCAAATTAATGCAATTCTATTCAACTCAAGGTTATAAATGTTCATGCAAAGTTTCCATTTTAGTGAGTACAGACACTGCATATTCTAGCTGCGCACACACACACACATCAGGGTGAATAACTTGATTGTAGTTAAACATATGAACTCTAGCAATTCATCTGCTCTCTGCTCCTATCACTGAAGGATAAATACATACTACCAACTAGAGATTTAAGGGCAAGTAACATAACTATTTTCTAATAACTTTCAGACCCAAGATTAGCCTGCGCAGCACTTATAACGCTGCCTGTTTAGAGTACCAGTCATTTGGTGAGGAGCAAAAGAGATTTAAAAATGACTCCGGAAAGCCGCTCAGGCATGGAACAACTGGAAAAAATGTACCATGGCAGCATGATGAATTAGTGTTCTGTACGTGTCTGAAGGGAAAGAATGAATTTTATGCAGGTGTAAGTGAATGTGAGCCAGGGTTATGAAAATATGTGATCTTTGCCATTCAGTGATTTAGGAAGGGAAGCCATTAAAAAAAAACCAAAACTTTACTTCTAAGATAGTTTTGGAGATCCTGATTCTCTTAGTTAGGGTTTCTATTGATATAAAAAATATTATAACCAAAGCAGCCTGGGAAAGAAAGAGTTTGTTTCTTGTTATAGTTCATAGCTCATCATCCCAGGAAGTCAAGGCAGGAAGTCAAGGTAGGATCTCGGATGCAGAAGCTGAAGCAGAAGCCACAGAGGACCACTGCTTTCTGGCTTAGGCATCATGGCTTGTTGAGTCTGATTTCTAATAGTACCCAGGACCACCACCCAGGATTGGCACTCCCCACAGTGAGTCTGGCCCTCTGACATCAATCACCACTCAAGAAAATGTCCTGCAGACTTGCCTACAGGGTAATCCTGTGGAGGCTTATCCTCAAATAAGATTTCCTCTTCCCAGAGGACCCTAGTTTGTGTCAAGTTGACCCAAAACGTAGCCTGCCCACTGGTTGAGATTGCCTCACTATTAGTTCTCTGTGGTCACTAAATATCAAAATTCCTTTCGATAGCAATCCATACAAGCCTGATGTTGTGGTGTTTGGGTTCTATCTGTAGGTTTTGAGGTGTTTATTTTAAACACATTTTCTTACAATGTGACCTGAAAGACTCTACTCTTTTCAACTCAAGAAAAGTAAAAGAAAATGACGTATTTCTAGGGTTAATAAATAATTAGCAAGCTACTTTTTGTTTTTTAAGAAGTTATTTTAATAGGTGAAACTAATGAGTAATTTTTAAATCCTTCCTTCTTTCCTCCCTACTTCCCTCTCTCCCTTCCTTCCTTTTTCCTCTCTCTCTCTCTCTTATGGGTGTACAGGAGATCAAAACCAGGGTCTCAGACAAGATAAGTCTACATTCTTTCACTGAACCACATCCCCAGAATCTTGCTTTGCTTTTTTTAATGGATTTAAATGTGATTGACAACCCCTGTATTTACTTCATTAAGGATTTGACTCATGATTATTTAATGTTCTGGCACTTTAGACTTGGTCTTTCTAAACTGTACTTTACTCTAGATTGTACATAATGTACTCAGGAAAAGTTTTATTTGGATTTCCAAGTAAACACCCAGCTCTTCCCTGATCACTTGTTGCTGAAAAGTGACCATCCCAGGAATGTTTGCTTTTGGGTGTCTGTTCAACCCAAAAGCTTGTTCTTGATACTTTATATTTGAAAGTTTTTGCCATTATCATTTCAGTGTGGTCTACTAACTGATCAGTTTCATTTTGTGAAACTATACAGCTAATTGTGGGTTCCAAACCAGGAAGACCATCTTTCTCTACTCCCAGAAGGACAATGCTTAGCATTCTATTTCACAAATACCTAACAAGAAACCAATCCTTTATGAGTTCAGTTAAACTACTCACGGACCAGAAAAAGATTTAAAACAACGAAGGAAATCAAAGTAGTGAAGCTTTTCTTGCCCTTAGAATGTTCCATTCCCAATGATCACGACTGTCAGTTTAAATAAATTCAACTGCATAGTATGCAAAGAAATAATGTTAATGTCTCCTCCAGAGTTCTTTCAAAGCACGTCCTTTTAGTTTAAAGATATATACATTGTGCAGAAGTAGCAAGAGCGGCATGAAACTAGAAAAATATTCATGAAGCAGGAATAATGAGGTATAGTGAAAGAATCTCAAATTAGGACCAGCTGCTGAGTAATTAGATTCAACTGCTAACAGGTGTGGGGAAGAGCCCACGAACAATGTTACCTTTTGTCAGTGTGTCTTTTGAAAGGACTTTCGGGTGTAAAATTCTCAGAGCACTGTGAGTGTCTGCAGGAAGGTTTTCCTCTGTGTGTAGACATATAACCACTTGCGCACATACAGTCATTCATGTATAAATCTATCTGTTCAAGATAAAGTGCATTTTCACTACAGATCTCCTTCTATAGCAGGAATAAGTCAAGTGTCCCAAGCATGCAGAGCAGAGAGAGCAGTCTAGGGGAAGGATAAGGATAGCAGTCTTTATAATCTGGTGTCTGTGGAGGGGGAGGTTTACATGGGGCAGTGTTTACCTGTGGCTGTTTGGTAAAATGCCCAGGAGAAACAACTTGTGGAAGGAAAGGTTTACTCTGGTTTCCTTTAAAGGTTTTCAGTCACGGATGACTTGACTTTATGTGGATTCCCAGTAGGAGACCCAGTGGTTTGAATGTGAATGGCCCCTGAGGCTCATGTGTTTGGATGCTTGGTACCCCCAGCTGGTGGAACTGTTGGGGAAGGATTAGGGGGTGTGGCCTTATTGGAGGGAGTGTGTCACTGGAGATGGGCTTTGAGGTTTCAAAAACCTATGCTTGATCCTGTCTCATTCTCTTTACCCCATGCTTGTGGATCAGATGTGAGCTCTCAGCTACTATCCCAGCACCACACCTGCCTGCCATCATGTGTCCCCCTGTAATCATCATGGACTTTAACCCTCTGAAACTTTAAGTCTCCAAAGTGAATATTTTCTTTTCTAAGTTGCCTTGGTGATGGTGTTTTGTCATTGCAATAGAGAAGCAACTAAGACAGGAGGTGAAGCTTCATTGCAGAGAAGTTACAATGAAGAGCTCCTTACCGTTTTATGGTTGGGAAGAAGAACGAAGAGGAGGGGCCAGGTATATCATTCCAGAGCATTCCTGCAGTGATATGCTTTCTCTGAGTAAGCTGCCAATTCCTTCCTAAAAGCCTACTATTCAGTTAAGAACTCACCAATGAAGAAACCCATTGCTGAAATTATCTTTCTCATGATACAATCATCTCTGAATAACGCCATCAGCTACAGACTTGGTCTTTAATACATATGCATTTAGGAAAACATTTCACGCTTGAACCATAGCAGGGGACTTCTGGGACTATAAATCTTCCACAGTGCATTAAGTAATCTTCATTAGGTACACCAAAGTCTATGAATCTCTTTTGTTTTTCAGTTTTAAAATCAATGTGGCCAAAACAGACATCCCAGAATTACAATATTTTCCTATTACTTAGACTTCATCAACATGTTTTTCTATAAAATGGAGACAGTTATATCGGTCTAATTTTCTTGTTGGGTTATTTGAAGCAGTAGGTCAAACCTCAGCATGCATATTAATTATTTAGAAGCTCACTAAAATGAATATTGCTACAGTAGATCTGGGTGACTGATATAGGTCTTCACGTCTTAGAAGCTTCTAGAGTAGTGGTTATCAACCTTGCTAAAGCTGCCATCTTTTAATACAATTCCTCATGTTGTGGTGAACCACAACCATAAAGTTCTTTTCATAGCTACTTCATAACTGTAATTTTGTTACTATTATGAATTGTAATGTAAGTATCTGTGTTTTTTGTTGATCTTAGGCAATGACCCCGTGAAAGGGTCATTCGGCCTTCAAAGGGGTCAGGACCCACAGGTTGAGAACTACTGTTCTAGATGATATTAATGTTGTTGGTCTGTATGCCAGGTGAAATTCTTAAAAGCTAGTTCTGAAATTTGGCTGCATTTCAGAATTGCTCACTGAGTTTAAAATATATTAATTCTTTACTCATTGCTGAAGGGTTCTGATTTGATTTGTATGGGATGAAGTCTGAATATAAGGACTTTCCAGTACCTCTTCAGTGCTCTGAATGTGTAGCAGCATTTAAGAATTACTTATTTTATCCACAGTGCCTGACACCTCCGAGATGTTTGTATTAGATCTCATCACCTGCCGAATGCCGAGGAGAACAAATTCAAAAGCGGAAGACTTATTTAGGTTCTTGGATTTGGAGACTCAATCTGTCACAATGGGGAAGATGTAGCAGGACAAAGAAGCTTGCCTTGGGTGACCAGGAAGCAGAGAATGCCTGTACATACGGCTCATTCTACCGTGATGTAAGCTGAGACCACAAATTTGAAAAAAAAGAACCATTTCTGTGTCCCATATTTAAACAAATATGGAAAAAGTGATAACTACATTTTTTACATCGCATACCTGTTGAAAAAGTGAATGTTAAAAACCACATTGAGATCCATGGATGGAAGACTGTTGAAGCTATTTGAAATGTACACAGAATGATGGAGATGAGAAAATATCAGTGATTAGCTTCAAGTGGATAATACAGACAAGATGATGTGACAAGGGGATGTTGAAGCTTGCGTGCTTTCTACAGATGCTTAGAGAAACGACACAAAACTTGCTTATCTTGCTTTATGAGTCTTGATGATTTTTAAATGCTGTCTTAGAGGGTTCTTAACATTTAAAGGCAGAGTACGGATTCTGAAGTCTTTTTATCCAGGTACAGGCTCCAGAGTTACTCCAGACTAAGCTGTTATTATCACTGACCCTTGCCAGAAAGAACTCCCTGCTTTTTATGCTCAGTCACTGATCCGTTGGGAGCCCTTGAAATGAACGCTTTGAAATTTATGTTGATCTCATTCATGAGTCTCCAAATTCCTTGAGAGTGAAGTTTTCTTTGCCATTACTATAAAACATCAAATATTTGGAAAGGCCATTTATTGGGGGCGGGGTCCAACATGTGTGTGTAAAAGAGAGTGAGTTCTCTGTGTGTTGGATTCAAGAAGACAAAATATGGTGATGGGGATGCAGGCCAGCCGCTTTGCTTTTTCCCTTTAAGATCCAGCCCCTCCCTCACCTTCACCCAGCTCTGTCTTAGAGACTGAGCTGTGTGCATTGCAGCAACACATTTGTATGTCTTTTGGTCTCAGAGGGATTGGTTAGTGGGTCACCCTGGTGGGAGATAGAAGGACAGTGCAGAAGACATCAGGTTTTCAATTCCTCTATCTCCCTTCCTAGCTAACTGGATACACTGCTTTTATTTTCTGAGTAAGTTCTAGATATCATGAAGACCTTCCTCATTTGACTGCCCTCTTGATTCCAGTTACCTCCCCTTTCCTTCCTTCTTCGGTCTTATAATGAAATAAGCTCCTACTTGCTCAACATAGAACAACACATTATGCTTCTGTGGTAGTTTGAATGTAATTGGCCCCCATAATCTAGTAGGAAGTGGTACTATTAGGAGGCATGACTTCTTTGGAGTGGGTATGGCCTTGTTGGGGGAAGGCCATACTGTGTTACTGTGAAGGCAGGTTTTGAAGTTTCTTAAGCTCATGATACCACTGAGCGTCTCAGCCAGCTTCCTCTTGCCTGTAAGAGGACTCTCAGTTACTACTTAAGCACAATGTGTACTTGAATAGCACCATATTCCCGCCATGATGATAATGGACTGAACCTCTGAAACTATAAGTGAGCCGCCACAATTAAAGGTTTCCCTTTATAGGAGTTTCCGGGGTCATGGTGTCCCTTCACAGCAATAGAAACCCTAATACAACCTCTTAGTGTTCTTTCATTCTGACCATGAGTTTATAAATGGCTCTTTATTGAAATATTTCTACATTCTTCTTACTGGGCACAGATGGGAAAATTATAAGCTTGTCTTTCTCATTTGCTATTATATTTTCATTAGTATTTGTTGAATGAACAAATAATAAATGTGCAGGCTTCTTCATTAGTGCCATTTGCACACATGACTTGGGGTATTGATTAGCTACTGTGGAAGCAGGTGTGTGAGTGATGGCAGTCCCTGTGTGGATAGATTTATCTGAGAATTAATGCCGTAGATATGATTTTTCCATGTTCTGTTTGCTTCATTTATTTTTAATATCTTATATTATATGGGATTTAAAAATATGACATTGGTTTGTACTAAAACAAATATTTGATTTTAACATTCTGCTCACATATCAGGTTAGCAGGGATCCTTCTGACATAAACAGAAGCTTTGGGGAAAGGTTGTTAACTGTGTTTGATAAGCACAGAGCCATACCTCTTCATCTATCTATCTATCTATCTATCTATCTATCTATCTATCTATCTACCTACCTATCTATTCATTCATCCATTTATCTGTCTGTCTGTCCATCCATCAATCATCCATCCATCATCCATCCATCATCCATCCATCCATCCATCCATCCATCCATCCATCCATCCATCTCCCATTAGTTTTGGCACACATATAGGCATTTGACTTGCATGTATGCTTGTGCACGCCTGATGTCCATGGAGACCAGACAAGGGCCTCAGATCAACCAGAATTGGAGTTATAGAGGTTTTTGAGAACCCAGTTTAGGTCCCTTATGAGAACAGTATCTGCCCTTAACTGCTGAGCATTCTCTCCCGTCCTTCTTAAGCTGTATTCTTGGTTACCTACCCTCTTTGCTTCTTTACCACATACCATTTTTCTCCTTTTACAGTAAAGATTATATGACCTCTGGTGTGGGACAATTGTCTTTATTCTGTCAATTATGTTTTAAATAAATACTGATTGGCCAGTAGCCAGGCAGGAAGTATAGGTGGGACAATCAGACAGGAAGTAGAGGCGGGTCAATGAGAACAGAAGAATTCTGGGAACGAGGAAGCCCATTCCTCTCCAGTCCTGTCCCAACCACCGAAGAAGGAAGATGTGATTGCTCCACTGAAAAAGGTACCGAGCCATGTGGGCTAACATAAATAAGAATAATGGGTTAATATAAGTTATAAGTGTTAATAAGAAGCTTGAGCTAATGGGTCAATCAGTTTATCATTAATATAGACTTCTGTGTGATTTCTTTGGGGCTAAATGGCTGTGGGACCTGATCGGAGGACAGAAACCAGTCAGGACAGAAAACCTCAGACTTCTCAGATGATGACTGACTTAAGTTATTTTCCATCTTGAGCTAAGAAAAGAAATTTTCATTTGGGGTTGAATTTGAGCCTTAATTTGTTCTAATCAACAGGAAGTTCAATCTTCCCATAAGATCTTTCTTCCCAGGTTTCCTTAGAATTAGGTTATACCACCCTGTTTAGCAGAGTATCTGGGAAGATGCGTTGCACACCCTTGCTGCCAGGTCTCTATGGTTGCTGAGTTTTGGCGGCTTTTTCTCCACTCTTACCTGCCCCTTGTTATTGTCTTGCTTTGCAGATACCAGAACATTTCTGAAAGCTAGTCCTGGGTGGTTCTGACATTAGAGAAAAGAATCCGGCATTATGGGGGACCCTGCCAAATGACTATGTGGAACCCCTGTAACTGTTCTCAGCCTTAAAGCATAACTACATTTGGGGGAAAAAAAATCTTTAAAGATGTAATTGACAAGGTCATCATGGAGACCACCTTTCAAGTTCTTGACACACAGACTGTATAAAAGAAGAACCTGCAAAAAGTGAGGTCATGCTTGGTCGCTTGCAAGCCAAAAAGAGAGGCCTCAAAGTGAAGCCAACTGCTAATGACACCTTGATCTTGTACGCGAGGAAATTCTGTTTCTTGAGACGTTAAGTCTGTGTGCTTGTTTGTGACTGCCTAGCAACGAAGTCCATTTCTTCTCTTTAGGTTCACCATTAAGGATGTGGAGGTTTGCCCGTTCTTCAAGGCCTCCGTGGCGCCTGTGAGAGTAAAGAGGTATTCCCGTCAGGCTAGGCTCCGAGCGACACAGTACTAGTGATAGCCACTTTAGTTCGCCCAGGTAAGTTTCCTATATACTCCAGAGAGCCGTTAGCAGTAGACATCGGTACCTATTCCTGCCCTATCACACCTTAGACATCAGCAGCACAAGGACTGAGATGAGCCACAGATGTGCTGATCCCAATTGGCTCTTTTTTGCTAACATTACTGGGATTGCTGGGGTGCTAATCCTTGAGTCCACGTGTGACTTATCATGGATTTATACTTATCTATGTATTTCTTATCACCCAATCTTCCCCCAGGTAGAATCTTGCTCCTTTGCTAAAGCTGACCCAAGCCATTCTCCTGCCTCCGCCTCCCGTGTACTGGAATTACAGGCACGTGGCAACACCCTGTCTCTCCCAGGTGCTTTTTAAGCTCTTCCCTTTGATGCCCCAGCTGTTAACTGCTATTTTCTTTCTTTGCCATATTCTTAGGAAATTCCTCAGCACTGCTTTATAATACTTTTTTTTCCATTTCAGAGTATACTTAATTTGTTGTTTTTATTTTAATACCTAAAGTTCCTGTTCAGCTACATTTCTAGAAACGTTTATTTTTTTCATGTCCATTTATTCTATTCATATTTTTTTCTTTTATTATTGGCTGTGAGGATTCTAAACTACTCTTATCTTAAAATCGTTGCCAGCCTACTCTATTCTTCCCATTTGATACTGAATGACTATCTGCGGGCTGTTTCTTGGGTTTCATTTTGGGCACACGTTTTTCTCCCGCTTCTTACTGTAGTGCAGAGACTCAGGTGGAGTGGTGATTTTTTTTTTTTACCCATTTCTCTGTGGACGTACCTGTCCTTACGCAGTGATTCTATAGATGAATCTGTCCAGTTTCCTTACGAGGCTCTTTCCCTTAGTTAAAACAAAACAAAACAAAACTCGCCATAGATTTTCACCTGGGGTCTCTGGTTCCAGGGTGACATTAGGGCAAGAAGAGGTTTAAGAAAGATGGGGTAGCTCCGGGGGGAGCCCACATTCAAGGATATTTGCATTCTCCTTCTCTCTTCAATTTCCTTTCACAGCAAGGGATCTTCTCACTCCAAGCACAGAGGCAGCTTCAGGCGCCACTCCCATATGGGATCAGTCTCCACCATTGTGTAGGCAGAAAACTCCCACACACACCTGTCTGGTTCTCAGCACAGAACCCGGCACAGAGGTCACCAAGCCTGTCCCATGGATTTCCTTGTCTTTCTAGGCTGTGGGCGTGACTATTTCGGTTTGGACTGAACATTAAGTTTTAAATTCTCTCTCTTTTTTTAAATTTGTTATTTTGTGTGCCTCAATTGGAGATGAAGGTTGTTAACATATGACAGAGCGGGATTTTAATGAAAGCCCGAACGTTATTTCTCAGTGAGAAAAATAATTTTTTTTTTTGCTTTTAATTTCAAGCGTTGCATAATATAGTCAGTTATCTTTCAATTTGAACAATTTGGGGTGCAAGTTATTTTTGAAGTTTTAAAATATTTATTTTAGCAGAAGGTAATTGACAAGGGAATGCAAGAAAATTAAATAGCAAATAATTGTTTTCTTTGTTTTGCTCTATATTTCAGCACTCTAGTTAATCCAGGCGTCTGCTGCATTGGGGAGTTACACCATTTGAATTCAGATGATAAAGACACTCTCTGAGTACCTGATTCTGAAAATCCCCCAAGTTCCCATACTGAATTTTCCAGTACTTTCTTGCCTTTCCCCCTCAGTATTCACACTTTTATTTATTTTCTTGTTTATTTTTATAAGGACTAGAATTAGTTCCTTTTAGATGACTGGATATATGCTGGATATATGACTCAGTTAAAAATTAGGCCATAGAAGTAAGCAGAAAATTCTCCAAAAAAGAAATAAAAATGAATAAAGAAATCGTTTCTTTTAAATGTTCACCATCCTTAGCTACCAGGGAAATACAGATTAAAACTTTGAGATTTCATCGTACTTTAGCTAGAATGGCTAAGAAAAACAAACAAACAAACCTATCCTCCCAACAAATGCTGCCACGGCTTTGACTTGTGGGAAAGGATGCACTTACTCACTGTAGGTGGGAGTGAAAACTGGTACAGTCACCATGGAAATCACTGATGAGGTTCCCCAAAAGCTAGAAATTGATTTAAAGAGAAAATCTGGAATAGACCTAAGGAGAGACAGAGAGGGACTGAATCTGAATTGGAGGGAAGGTAGAGAGGAACTGGGAGGAGTAAAGATAGGGAAAGCAGTAATCAGAATAGATTGTATGAAAATCTATTTTCAATAAATGAAAAAACTCACAAACCTTCATTTCACATTTGAAATAAAAGTATGGTTTAGTTGTTAAAAAAAAATGTTCAGCTGCATCTCTCCTGGGCATCCTTTCAGAGGATTCTGTCTCCTACGGCAGAGATACCTGTTCATCCACATCGATGACTGCTTTATCCACAGCACTCAGAAAATAGCCTAGCTACCCATCAAAAGATGAGTGGGTAATGAAAATATGGTACTGATACACAACAGGATGCTTTTCAGCCATGAAGAAAAAGTGAATGGTGACTTTTGCTGGCAAATGAGACTTCTTATTGAGGTAGACCAGTCCTAGAAGGACAAACACCACATTTAAAACTTTGGATATGTGTATTTAAATTGGGGTTCTCACAGAAGTCAAGAAACTAGGAAGGGCTGAGAGGTGGGGTTGCAAAGGAAGAAGGATAGAGCATGTGTGATGTGAAGGGGAAAAGGGGAGTAGGAACAGCGATGGTTAAGTTGGGTAAGGAACGGACGGAAGGTGAAGGCAGGGTACAGGAGAGAAAGGAAAGGGACAAGTGTCACCAAGTTCTTTGCTCAAGAGAGATGCTAGTTTGGTTCTGACAGCGGCATAGCATCTGGAGTTCATGTTATTTCTTTCTGAACTTACCCCCACCTGACTTGTACTTCCCTTATTGGAAGCTAGTGTTTCTTTGTGGTGTGGGATTCCCCTCTGTATGCTATGATGACCATTAATGAATAGAGAAACTGCTCTGGACTTCCTTTGCTTTAGTCAGTGTCTTACCTGAGAAGAAAGGGGTGGGGTGTTCAAAAATCTTGTAGGCGTTTTGCGTAGGCTATGTCAGTAAGAAATTGAACTCATGCGTTTCTGTGAATCAGCCCCCGAGAGCTTACTCTTTTATAGATTTGACTCATGTCTCTGAGAATTTAATGCTATGCTTTTGATTAAGAATTGTTTTGAGCTTGACCTGGGTTGCCTATTTAACAAAAACAAAACGACAAAGTGGCTTTGCTCCAAATTTCTTTGGTGACTAGAAACACTTTATGTAACACTTTACCATTTATTATTTACCATCATTTATTTAGGAACTGCGTTGACATACCTTTGCATAAAGAAAGGCAAATTGACGTAATTCTCATAAACAGCACATGGTCTTTAGCTTTGATGTATGAGAAGACTTACCAAAATAGTATGTGTTGAACTACTGCTTACGGTTGGAATAAAATGATGAATAAGACCATATTTGGGGTTCAGTATCCAGTTGAGATGAGTCCAGACTTCTGAATTTCTGAACTGATTTAAGAAAGGTAGCTATGTAATTGTTAAAACTTCTAAAATGCATCTATTATCTATCTATCTATCTATCTATCTATCTATCTATCTATCTATCTATCTATCTATCTATCGTGTGTGTATACATGTGCTTGCATGTACTATGGTGGGCATCGTAAGTGAATTTTCAGAAGTTATTCTCTGCTTCCACTGTGTGTGTTTTGGGGATCAAACTCAGGTTTTCAGGCTGTCAGCTGCTGGTCTGCGGAGCCATCTTACCGTCTCTGGCTGTATAACCTTACGCTGTAAGTGTACTTATTAAATGCTTTCAAACCTCAGTTTTAAATCTCTTAGAAACAACTTTCATTTTCTTTTTTTTATGAGAAAGTAATTTTATTAAATTATAAAAGTTTCCATTTCCGCCCCTCCTCCCAATACCCTCCCACTCCCCCCACTCCCTCTCCTCCTCCCTCTCCATCCCTAAGAGCAGTCAGGGTTTCCTGCCCTGTGGGTAGTTCAAGTTCCTCCCCCCTCCCTCCAGGTCCAGGAAGGTGAGCATCCAAACAGACTGGATCCCAAAAATCCAGTATATGCAGAGGAAACAAGTCCCAGTGCCATTGTCAATGGCTTTTCAAAAAGACTCCGGGCCAGCCACATTCAGGGAATCCGGCCACATTCAGAGAATCTGGTTGGATCACGTGCTCGTTCAGTCCCAGTCCAACTGGCCTTGGTGAACTCTCATTAGATCAGTCCCCTTGTATCAGTGGTTGATCGCATTTCATTTTCATCTACATAAATTGTAGCCAAACTTTCAGAAAAACTGTGATTCTGGTACTGTTTTTTTTTTTTAAACACAAAAGTTTAGTTAGTGGATAATGGAGACAGTTGTTTCTACTTAGGTTATGTAAACTAGAGAATACAGGAAATCACCCAGACAATTTGAATGAAAAAAATTGCTATTGTGAGAAATCTGGTTTTCTTTTTCACATGTAAGGGTCAAGTACACAAATCCACAGAATAATTACACGAATTTCCATTTTTCGTTATCCGTGTAGGCAAAACCAGTCTGAAAATGTTAATGAGCCAGAGGAAAATGAGTTTCAACTTTTCTAATGTAAATTGCTACTTTCTCCTCATCAACTCAGTTTTAATATTCAACACCATGCCAATAATTTACTATAATAAAAATGTGCTATAAAACAGTTCACATGAACATTGGCCTTTGCAGTGAAAAACAAATAGCTATTTTTAAGAATGGGCCAGCCAAACTTTGCGTAGCAACTTTGTATGCTCTGAAGTTGTGTATGTGAATTTAAGGACTGGTTGTAAATTGCCATTTTTTGTATATTATGTATATAAAATTACCCCAAATATCACATATAGCCTTGTTTGGATTTTCTGCCCTGTATTCTCCTGTCAGGTAACTGAATCAGTTCTCAATCAGACCTGAGTCAGAATCTTCATGGGAGTGTGGATCTTGGAATTTGCTTAGATGATAGTCATACATAGGGGCATTCTGAGGGCCTGCCTTCACCCCAGCGTTGGAAGCCACTCCATTCGCTGCTGTTTGAGATCATTTGATGGCTTCTATGTAATTGATGATGCTTTGCTAACTTTTTTTAAAAAACTTAATTTTTAGTGAGATAATTGTTTTATAAAATTGAAGGAAATATGCATTATGGACTTTTTTATTTTTTAAATCTAAAAGGACAAAAGTTACATAAATGTGAAAACTGGCCATTTAACTGTATGATCAACCATATTGACTGAGTCAGTGTTGATTGATTCTAGCAATTAATCCAATCCAGCAAATATGGTTTTATAAACTGATGTCAAAGTTTATCTTTTAAATATGGGGTTATTTTTCCTTTAAGTTGTGCAATGAAAAGGAAAGGATATTTACCTGTGTGCACGTGTGTGCGTGGGGGGCACTAGGGATTAAACTCAGGCCGTTATGAACACCAGGCAAGTTACTCAAGCACTAAGCTGTATTTCTAGAACCAGGAAGAGTGACTGTGTTTAACTCCTCTGTTCTTCAGTCAATTACCCTCCTTTGTAACCCAAAGGGGCCTCCCATGGGCCACAGATAACAATATTCAAGGAAAAGTGTCTGGCCAACAAATACAATGAATTCAGATTTCCGCGACCACTCTCATAGAGTACACCATGGAGTCCCTGGGGTAGGTAGGTTTTCTGAAAGTCCATCAGAGAAGGCTTCCACTTCTCCAGCTGTGCTGAGGCCGCTGTTGAACCTCCACATCTGGACTCTCCACATCTCCACTTCACTTTTCCCTCTTCCTTGTTCTCTGTTTGGATGCCTGGCCTTTCTCTAGACTTACATGTCACTAGCTAATCTCTTGGTTCTGATGACTCAAAAGCATGGGAAGCAGACAGACAGATGTCCTCTGTTACTCCCTACCGAGGAGAACAAGTAGGAACGGATCAAAAGAGGGCATTAGACCTGGGAAGCTAACGATGGCTTGAGATTTTGAAATTTAGTCTTCTTCAATATGTCCTTAATAGGACTGTAGCCCAGTGAAGTTTTTCTTGTGGCTTCAATGAGAACATACACTTTAACATTTTTGTAACTTTGGCACCTAGGAAATAATACACAGATTCGTAGTATATAATTTCAGTAATTTCTATGAAATATGAAATGTAATTAAAAACTGAATGCTATGTCAAATATATTCTTTGCTGATTCCCAGCGTCACTAGAACTGCTTTCATGTGTATTGGTACTTTCACAGTTAAATATGATCTAAGCACTATGGAACTCTACACAAGCCTCAGCTGTTGCCACAGGGACAATTTTATTGCGTGCCTTGCCTTCAGTTTACTTTAATAATACTTAATAATAATGTATCACATTTATGTAGCACCTTTTATCCGATGATCCCAAAGCACAGTAAAAGCATTAATTCTTAAAACTCTCTAGGAGAGCAGTAAGTATTTTTGTGCTCATTAAATTTTTTTAATAAAAATATAAACTCAAGCTGGAGCTGGAGCTAACATTAAATGGCTTAATTTGCTAGAGAATAGAAGCTTTACAAGTTTTGCTCCTGGATTTTGAAACTTGGTGCTTATTAAAAATAGAACAAAAGTTCCTATTCTGTGTGCAAACTAAAAATAATATATACATGTATATATTTGCATATATGAAAATTTGGATAATAGTTATATGAAAAATATCGTTATTCATAATGCTATACCATAGACATAACCACTGTGAACATCTGGTATGTCTTCTGTAAGTCTTTACATGCACATACATAAATACGTACTTTTATAATGTGTTTCTAAGTATCTGTATTTTCTCACATATAATATTCAAGGCTGTGTCCAATGCTTTAAGTTGTTTTTGAGTTTTCACTGCCGACATGACGATGCAGGGTGAATGTTTAATAATTTAACTATTCAGACACTTTTGGATTGTCACGTTCTTCAAGGCTTTGAAGATTATGAACAAGGTTACAATGACGTTTTCTGTACAGAGCATCCTTTCTTTCCCATCTGTCCCTGCCCCCCGCCCCTTAGGGAAGACTTTAAAAGTAGAATTACTGTGTAGCATTAAACTAGGTAGGGTGTTTGTGTGTGTGTAAAAAATTAGATTAGTAATTTGTCAAACCTTTTAGTTATAAAATTAAAGCTGGGTTTTAAGTTCCTGATGAAACTTGATCTGAATGGACAGGTGAAGAAGTAAAACAACAATGACAACAAAAAGCGCTGTCGTGTGCGATAACAGCGTCAGCTTTCGCTAAGACAAAGCGCAGTGATTAAATGTGTTCCTACCATGTACAAGGCTCTGGTTCAATCCCCATCACTGAAAAGAACGTGGCTGAGTGTGTGGGAGAGAGAGGTTTAGATTCAGTCATCCTTAGGTTTTCATTTTACCTGGGTGGCTTCAGGCAAAATCTTAATTTATGAGTCTCACCCTCTCATCTGTAAGTTGGAGATGATAATGTTTGTTTTATAGAGGTACTGTAATCTTTAAATGAAATGATGCATACGACACAATTGTAACTTCTGGAACTTTCTCATTGTCTCGATGTTTTATCCAGTCCCATGGCTTTCACATGCATTTATATGCTGACAGTGCACAACTACCCAGTCCTGGCTCAGACCTGTTTTCAGAGTCCCTGAGTTGCACAACCAGTTCCCTACTTAAATTTCCATGTATGTACCTCACAGGCATCCCAACCACAAAGCTACTAAAAATTTAAGTTGTGGAATGCTTTCCATCATTCTCCTTACATGCTTCTATACAAAAATATTGTATAATATTGTATCATTAATAAATGCATTTGTCATGATACTCAAGAAAAGCAGAACAAATAGACTAATAGAATAGAGTCTACTCATATATACTGTATTCTCTTTCTTTTTCTCTTTCCCTCTCCCTTTTTTCCTCTACCCCCATGGTTGTAAGTCTGAAGTTTACAAGACACTGAGCAGGACAGATGTTTCTTTCAACACCCAGTCTTGAATCTAGGGCAGTTTGGAGGACACAGTGTTCTATCTGTACCAAGCCCTTAAATTCTCTCATTGGTTAGATGAGGGTAATTTGCCTTATTCAGAATTTGCTAGTTTATCTCAAACTCATTTTAAAATGCTTATAAATGGCATTTAGTCTGATATGGTATATTATCTTGATGCTGCCTTTTGCCAGGCCTCCTTAGCCTTATTCCCAGGGAAAGGTGAGTGCACTCTCTGCCTATTCTGCAGCCCCATGATGTAGGACAATCAGATACAATAGGGAGTCAAGTCAAAGCAGGAACTCAGTTTATTACTGTGAGCATCAGCTTATATAAGTTAAGTGACATCATGTGATGTGGGGGTACCTCCAGCCAATGAGAGACATCCAAACTTCCCTCTGGCTGGAGGTGCAACTACCTAGATTTTATGGTCTCATCCCCTCAGTAGCTTTAAGACTATCCTTCAAACTTGAACCAGGTTTTTATCTGTCCTACAGGCCTCAAGGTATAGGCCCTGAGATAATTTTGGCCTAACAGACTTTGTCCCGGACAAGCAAAAGTAGCCATCATACTAAATTTATGTTGTAAAAGTACCAGTTGAACAACTCTCTACTACCAATCCTACCTAATGCTGTTTGCATCTTCTCTCATTTCTTTATGCATTTCTGGCATTCATTTTGCTGTTGAAGCTAAACTCCTGCAATGGTTAGCAGTCTTTTCTCCCACCCCCAGGGTAAATCCTTCACCAAGACTTGTGTTTCTTTGCGAACATTTTCCCAATTCACCCTTTTCTTTTCTTAGCTATGGCCAGCACTCTTTTACAACCACACTTCCCGGCTCTTACCCCGTCTAATTGCCTCTCAGTCTGAACACCAAAGCAGTCTAAAATTTACATTTCTAGTGTAAAAGTCTTTCAAATTTCCAATGTCCCTTTAAATAAAAACTGGTTTTTTTTTTATCATAACAAATGACAAGAAGTCTCAAGGTTCAGCATATTTTTGCTTTTGTTTCTATCCACTGTTAAAAGCATAGTTGCCTTTTTGTTTTCTGAACTCACTCATTCTCCACCAATATTATGGGCCATTTTTAGGCCCTAGAAATTGCCTAGCTCACTACTGCTTCAAAACCTTTTCACGAATTGTTCTCTCTGTTCTCTTGCAGCCCTTGTCCTTCTGGTCTATGCTCCCTTTGTACCGTTTAGGTATTCATATAAGTTTCCCACTTAGAGCAGTCATTCTGAGTACTACTAGAGATATTCTTTTCATAATATCTTGCTTTTACTTTCCATGAGTGGTCACAGTACATAGAATGTGAGAATGTATTTGTTTACTGAGAGTCGCCTCTAAATTCCATGGCTGCTTGGGTTGCCATAGTGTATTCACTGCCTAACTGACACATAATTTGCACAAACAGGGTATTTGACCAATATGGAATAGATGAAAGATTGAACATAGATGAGCTCCAGTGCTCTTCCTTTATTCATTATTGAAATCATGCAATTATATGAGCATTTTTTTTTTAGCAGTAACAACGTTGATAGTGACAGTCTATAAAGACGATATAGCCGTGACTTAATTCCCAGAACCTGTAAATGTCTTATATTTGCTAAAAGGAGTCTTTGCAGGTATAATTAAGATTTTCAGAGTGAAGTCAACCTAGATTATCTGAAAAATATCCTTATACGAGAAGATAGACAAAAGCCACAGCTGTGTGGAAATGGAGGCAGGGATTGCAATAGTAGCTACCGTGTATGCCTACTGTAGCTGGAAGCTGGAAGAAGCAAGGAAAGGATTCCATCACAGAGCCAACACCTTGATCTTGGATTTCTACCCTCCAGAAATGTGAGAGAATGAATCTATTTCATTTTAAAACGTAGTTTGTTACATTAACCCTGAGCAATTGATATGTGAAGTATTATTGGTATTAAGGTCGTTAAAACTTTCTATACTTTGGTTGGTTAGCATTTTGGTGGTAAACTTCCCATTCCTCCTGACTTAAGAACTCGGAACACACCTCAATGTACTATAACACACAGAGCACACCCACGTATATAATAATACACAACATTGTCAACAATCAGTGTTACCTTTTAGCCAAGATAAAGATGTTTATATGGTCTCTATCCTTTTATATTAGTGATGCTAATTTTGTGTGGATGTTTTCCTCTAAAATAAGTGCACCAATTATCACTAAGGAATGAGTACTGGGAGCTCAGTGGCAGAGGGCTATCATGAATATACAAGGCCTGCATTCAGTCTCCAGCATTAGTTAGAAAGAACACGAAATGAGGAATGAGTGCTAGGCTGGTGAGCTGGTACAATGGATAAATGCTCCTTCATCCCAAGTTGACGACATGAGTTTAGTCCCCAGAACCCAGAAAAACACCAGATACCTTGGCTCATGTCTATGATTCCAGTACTCTCTTGGCAAGGTGGAAAGGAATAATTCACTCAGAAGTTTTTAGACCAAATTGCTTGGAATATGCAAAATGGCAGAAAAACCAAGGGAGACCCGACCTCAGCGAAGTTAAAAGGGAGAACTGAGTCCCAAAAGTTGTCCGTTTATCTCCATATGTATACTGTGGCAACACACACACACACACACACACACACACACACACACACAGAGAGAGAGAGAGAGAGAGAGAGAGAAAGAGAGAGACATACATACCATATGGGCATATACACACACATAATAATAAAATAAAAACGTTAAATTTCAATGTGCAAAAGTAAATAGGTTTAACCATAAATTATAGTAAAATCAAAGCTATTACTCTTAATCCCTACAGGATTTTGGGTCAATATTTTTACTAATTGTGCAAACGAGTAAGTTGAATACGGAGATTAAGCACCCTGCGGTTCTCACAGTACTTGTAGGTAGAAGTGATCAGCGTTTTATTGTGGAACTTTTTAATTACTGCATATCCTTAAGTAACTGCATACCTTAAGGTGAACCAAGGTGCTGTAATCCGTAGGTAACTGGGAAAACCTACTCCTATCCATTGGTTAGGGACTTAATATCATTGTTTCTCTCAGGAAATCTTTTGTTTCAAAAGAATAGCTGGGAATGACCCACAGGTAGTGGAGCTGATCAGGGGAAGCAATTGTCAAGCCTTTCCTTTAACGTTAGATCTCATCTCAAAACAAAATTGTTTACTGTCTGTTCATATAAGATTGACTCCAGACCTTTAGCTTTGACCCATATGAAACTGGAAACAAATGAAAAACTCTTGTATTATTATTTACTTTTCTTGTCTCAAGATATCTAGTAGAAGCGAAGAAGAGTCTCCTTTCACTCATGGCTTCAGAGGACTTCCATCACGGCGGGGAAGGAGTAACCAGTGCAGCGCAGTCTGGGGCAGTAGGTCTGCCCCTAGTGACTCAGGCCAGCAGGTGGTCGTGGAACTCCTGGAGATTCCGCAGCCTCCGGAACTGACACACCAGGAAGGGAACAAGAACTGAAAATACGAGCCTGTGGCAGATACTTCCAGCTCAAGGCACACTAGGAATTCAGTGTGCCCATCTTGTCTGACTGTAGACTTTTGTTCAGTTAATTGGCTTCACATGCATGTATTTATGGGATATCATTTTGGGGGAGGAAAGGAATTTTGGGAAATCGTGCCTATTTTGTCATGTTGACTACTGAAACAGATTTATTTACAGACTAGGTGGCTACACGGATGAAGGCTTTGTAGCTCCAATATGGCAGTGTGAGTATCATTTGAGGCTTCCAACCATTGACCATCTCTCCTTCCATGTGATTTGCCAGTGGGGTGGGACAATATGTTTCTTTTGTTAGCATGGATAATCTTACTCAGAGGAAAAAAATTGACCCATGTTCAACTTCTCGTCTACTAGCTATGCGAATTCATCAGGTTAGCCCGTTTCTTTGATTTTGAATTTAATCTATAGCATACTGCTGTAAAAATACGTTTTTAAAGCAATGACTTATTGCTGGGTGTGGTGGCGCACACCTTTAATCCTAGCACTTGGGAGGCAGAGGCAGGGGATTTTTATGAGATTGAGGTCAGTCTGAGCTACAAACCAAGTTCCAGGACTGCAAGCGTTGTTATACAGGGAAACTCTTCCTGGAAAAAAACTGAAACAACAAAAAAAGATTTATCTGCTCCTTTGGAAATTAAAATTTAATTATTTTTCTCTTTCCTTTCCTTCCTCCAAACCCTCCCATATACGTCCACTGTGATGTCCTTCAAATTCATGTCCTCATTTCCACTAATTATTAGTATATGTACTAATTATATATATATACTAATTATTGGTATATGTACTAATTATATATATAATAATTATTAGTATATGTGCTAATTATATATAATTATATATAACTATATTAAATAACTAATTATATACTAATTATATAGTATATATAATAATGATATATTATAATATCTACTGTATATCACATACTATATGTACTATGTATATTATAATTAGGAATATATATTCCTAAATATAACCTGTTTGGTCTGTATAATGTTAGTTGTATGTATGTGTCTAGAGCTGACCGTTTGGCACTGGACAGCCAATTGATGTGTTCTTCCCTAGGGAAGACTGACCCTCCTGCTCCCGGTTTTCCTCAGTGGCCTATAGTTCTTTAGCATTGAGGCTTCGTGGCCTTTCTGTTGTTCCTGTTTAGCTCATGTTTGGCCAGTGATGTTGCTGAGACTTTATGGTGGAGCTTCTGATGTTACTAGGAGATGATATAGTCTCGCAAGAAACTCTGTAGTTTTCTGGTTCTTGCAATCCTTCCACCCTCTCTTCTGCAATGTTTCCTAAGTATTTGGTGTGGGAGTGTGTGATAGATGTATCTCCTGGAACTGGGCTCCAGAACTCTGGATTTTGATTGGTTGTGGCTTTCTGTAGTGGTCTCTGCTTGTTTCAGAAAGAAGTTTCCTTGATGGTGGGTGAAGATCACACTCATCTGTGGGCAAAAGGACAGATGTTCATACGTTGTTGTTAGGGATTATGGTGGTTCAGTAAATTAGTGGTTGTCGAGTCTCCTCTAATAACTATGACTTCACTAGCACTGAGTAGTTAGATGGGTTTCCAGCAGCAGACATGTTTTCCCTCTTATTGGGTAGGTCTTATGTATAACTAGAGAGCTGTGGTTCTTGTTTTAAAGGGCTGAAACATGGTATGAGCTACCTAACACATATACCTGTGCTCAATTCATATTTATATAATGCTTTGAATCATTCAGCAAAGTTTCTTTTTCAAACTCTTAAGAACCTGTCAGAAAGAAAGACTAATTAACTGACTCAATGAATGGGGTTATAAAAATCTCACCAAGAACTTTTTGGTCTCTCTTTTGTTCCTACTGCTTCCTCCCATCATTGAGGTCAGAGGAATCCTGAGAACATAAACTGGGGCTCAGTGACTCCAGAGGAAGACTGTCCCAAGAGACTGCCATCTGAAGCTCTGAGCCTTCTCTACCAGCCAAGCAACTAGTGGGCTTGAACATGCTTGACATTATTTTATAGCTAACACTTTTAGACAGAAGAAGATCTGTCTGTGCTGGCCAACTCGTACAGGCTCAAAGACCATGACTGGCTAGAATTGCAAATGATACTAGAAAATTCTTAGTTGGCTTTAGGCTCTTGATAGCAGCTTTCCTTTAATATTTCTCTTTGGTCAGTATGTTTGCTAGCTATAATTTTAGCCTTCTATTTGGACAGAATGATATGATTATATCTTCTACAGTTACATGCATAGCTTGGGCAAAGCAGAAATATTTGCATAAATTACTAAAACTGCTCAGTGACTTTAGAAAACTCAAAATTTGTAAAACATTAACTAGGTATTTATTACTGATAAATATAGATGGTGCTGACCAAGTATATCCTCTGAATGAATAATATGCATGTTTAATGAGAGCAGAAACATGACGCCTATGCTCTGGAAATTTACAATGCGCTATCAGGACAAGAATTGCCCTGCGAACATTATGTATACACACATATCACCCAAGACAGTGTTTTAAGGGCAAGGAACATTAGTAAAATGATATGACAAAGACAATCTAGAGCTTCGAAGGATTTAATGGAAAGTATAAAATTTAAGTAAAATTCTGACGTCTTTAAAAGGCTATCATAGCAGAAAGAAGTGTGTATGTCAAGGAAAACTTCCTAACTCTCTGGTCTTGGTTAACGGCCTTTCTAATCTCTAGGTGACATCAATACTTCAACCCTTTAAGATTTCCAAATGTGCATATAAAGCATAATATGTTGGTGGCCTCTCTGAAAGATTACAAAATTCAACCTGTTCAACCCCCAAATCATCAATAGATTCCATGTGATCCTCTTCCATCTGTTGCTCTTAATTAAGAGACTCACCTCCACCAGTCTTCTCAAAGAAGGCATTTATGATAGATCCTTAATATCACCGCTAGTTGGAAGGTAAAGCGTATCAGCTTTACTGCAGACTACTTCTGTTTATTTTCCACCTTTTCCTACCTTCACAGTCATGCTTCTGCTCAAGACATCTGAAAGAGCCTCCAGATCTTGTCCTTCTGTGACTCACTTTCTACCCCTTACCCTTGATCACCCACAGAAAATCAACAAACACCTAAACAAACAAACAAAAGAATCAAACAAAGCAAGTTTGATCATTGTATTGGCTAGATGTCAGTTTGACAAAAACTAGAGTTAAATGAGGGATTGCCTCTTTCAGATTGACATGTCTGTGTGTCTATGGAGTATTTTCTTAATTGCTAAGTAATATAGGAGAGCCCAGCCCAGGGCTGTGGTCAGTGCTGTCCCTAGGCAGGCAGGTCTAGGCTATAGAAGTAAAGAAGTTGGGAAAAATGTGGGAAGAAAAGTAGTTGACCAAGTCAGGGGAAGTGGCTGTAACCATTAAATCTTTCCCGCATGGTGTCTTCTTCAGTTCCTGCTTCTGGAGTCCCACTTTGACATTCTGTTTTGGCTTTCCTCATGATGGACTATAACCAGGAAGAAGCCAAATAAGCTCTTTTTTCCCCGTGCTGCTTTTGGTTAGTGTTTTCTCAAAGCAGCAGGAAGCAAAGAAGAATAATCATATTATATATGCCATTTCTTAAATTTTCAATACTTTTACATCGTTAGCTTGAAAACGCATACACACCAGTCCATGGCTTACAATATTTTCTAGAGTATGTGTCTCAAGTGTCCTTTTACACAACACAGTCTATGTCTCTGTTGCAGTCATAGAGTAACCCTTCATTGTTACACATGGGTCATTGTCTTTCTCATGCTTGACTTTTTTGTGAATGCTATTTCTTTTACTTTAAGGACCAATTTGAAAAATGTAATGAATTTCTATTATATTTTATTTATTTTGTGCTCATGTGCGTGTGTGTGTGTGTGTGTGTGTGCATTCACATGTGCGCTAAAGCTCACATGTGGCAGTCTAAGTACAACTTGTAGGACCTGGTTCTCTTTCCATCATGTGGATTCTGGTGATCAGAGTTAGGTCATTAGGTTTGGTGGCAGGCACTTTTACCCATCAGCCTTGAATTTGTGTTTATTCAGAAATAAGTAGCCACTTACAGATCACATTAAACACGAGAAAAGCCAAGCGCAGGGCACAATAACTTAAGAGCAAACAGATACTCCACAAAACGGGAGAGAAATATTTACCAGCTATGCTTTAGATAAGAGTTTAATATCCAGAACTTACAAAAAATAATAGCAGAGTTAGACACCAAAGAAATAAAACTGTAAATCAATAAATGGGCAAATGAACTGAATAGATAGATTTCAAAATAAGAAATACAAATGGCTAATAACGGGGTACTGGAAGACTCTGCTGATCAGAGATTGCAGCCTGGCAGCTTTCTCTAATCTCAACAACAAGGAGGACTCCATCCCCCCAGCAATCTCTACCCAACCTTATCTGGAGGATGTCTCTAGGCTGGGGGTGTGTGACTTATGTGTAGGATGAGCCTGACATAGTTCCTGTAAAGGCTCTTCCCCTGCTGACCCACATGGTAACTAGGCAAGTGCTCTAGCCATTTTGATAGGACCCTACTGCCACATACAGAGCCTTGTGATAGAAATGTGCCCCTTAATGCAAATAGTCTCCCCAATCCTATATATTCCTTATACTCTGGAATAAAATTGAACTGATTCACCTAAGTCTGAAGGCCTTTTCTATTTGTGCTCTCTCCCACTGATGATGAACAGGCTGAGGGGGAAAGAGGACCCCCTGGGGTAAAATCCAAGAGTCCTCAAGCCTAGATAAAGAACTATAGGCAACTAAGAAATTCTGTGAGCAGGAGAACAACGAAGAGCACACCTTTTGCTTAATCAAGACCATCAAATGATCAGCCCTGAAAGTGTACATACAAGTAACACTGTAAGACTGAGTAGGTTGCATGTATGTATATATGATATATGTTTATGTGTTTGTGTGTATTAAAGCATGCACACACATATATGCATATATACAAATATGTAACAGTATAAAGAGAAAAGAGGCTATGAATCTGAAAGAGAGAAAAGGGAACATGGGAGGGTTTAGAGGGGTGGAACAAAAGGGGTAAATATTGTAATATTATAATCTCAAATTTTAAAGTGTTCAATATTTTTAGTCATCAGGGAAATGTAGATTAAAAATACATGGAGATACCGCCTCACTCCAATCAGACTGACTTTCGTCAAGTCTGACAAAGGGTTTTGGAGAGAATGTGAAGAGAAAGGAAGTCGTATTCACTGTTGATAGGAGAACAAATTAATGCAGACATTGTGGTAATCAGTTTGGAGATTTCTCAAAAACTTAAAAATAGAAATACCACATGACCCAGCTATTTCACTTTTGGGAGAAACCTGGAGAACTCCCTGTTACAGAGATGTGTGTACTTCTGCGTTTATTGCTGCTTTATTCACAATAAACTGAATAATTCCTTTATTCACAAGGAACTGGAATCAATCTAGTGGTTCATCAACAGATGAGCGGATAATGGAAATTTGGAGTCTATATAAAACAGAATCCAGCTGACAGAAAATCTGAAGGTAAATGGATGGACTTAGAATTGTTCATAGGTAGGAAGATATGATTTGGAGAGTCTGAGATAAAAAGTGAGATCACAAAAATCTCAGAAAGAAGCAAACCTGCATGTTCTCCCTCCTATAAAAGTCTATCTTAGCAAAGATATATATGTGGACAAATGGAAATGCGGCTCCAGGACAACAGGAGCAAAAGAGAACAAAAGAGGACAAATATTAGGGGACAAGGAAGGACTGAGTGTGGGTATGGATATGAGCTACTAAGGAAGATACAAAGTCTATTGTTCTTTCTACCTATAATGCTGTCATAGATCTTTTAATTTTGGTGGTGAACAGTGTGAAAAAAATACATTCAATAGTGAAAGTGTAAAATCCAATGTGAGGAGCCACAGCTTCCTAATGGCTATTTTGACTGTATAGAAACTGCTATGTATAGGATTTGGGGTATGGTTAATTTTGGTGTGTGATGTTTATTTTATTTACGAGTTTTTTATAACAAGGTTTATTAAAAATGAATATTATTAATGGAGGTTGGAGGAAGCTGCTGAGCTGGTATTGGCCAGTTGGAGCATTATAGAACACTCAATGACATGGGACAAAATATTCAAAGCTAGAAGGCAGAGAAATATGTCAAGTTAATAGATCTGAAAGGGAAATACGATTAAAAAAAAATCCAAAACAAACCAGTGCATGGAAAGGTAGGTGGAATGAGGCCTGTTGAAGTGGAGGAATTTGCTGTGTGTCCCCCACATCTTGACACAAGCTAGAGTTATCAGTAAAAAGAGGTCTCAATTGAGAAAATCCCCCATCCAGATTGCTATAGGTAATACTGTAGGATTTTTCCTTGATTGATGTGGGAGGTGCTATCCCTGGACAGGTAGTCTGAGATGTATAAGCAAAGAGACTGAAGCAGCCAGTACATAGCATTCTTCCACAACCTCTGCTTCAGTTCCTTCCCTCCTTGAGCTCCTGTTCTGACTTCCCTCAGTGATGGGCTATTGTGTAAGATGAAGATAAAATAAACCCCTTCCTCCCCAAACTCCCTTTGTTCATACTGCTTTGTTTTTTTTTTTATTTTTTAATAGCAATAGAAACCCGAGACAGGGACCAATAATGAAGAATCTATAGACCATGGTGAAGATTTTGCAGATGGGGAGGTAATCATTATTTCTATGTGATAGGTGTGTGTGGTTAGAAGAATCTGGCAACAGACATTTTTGTGTAGGCTTCCTCAAACTGAAGCCGGTAGGGGGTGAATATGTGGGTCTCAAGTCCAAAGAGCAAATCTAATCAGTGTCTCATTGGGGGACAGGTGAGCAAAGAGAGACTAAAGAGGCCTCTACAACTCAAATACTGATTTCTCACAGAGGTAATAGTGCTCCTGTATATAGTAATAAGTTGAAAGTCAGCAAAGATTTAAGGGAGTGGACACAGAACTTAGTTAGTCCTAACTAGATATAGATGTTTTCAGATCACCAAGTAGACAGATCAAAGTCTATCATTAAAAATACCATGAAGGGGTGTAGACCTAAAATATGATCTGCAAGCAATTTGTGGTCAGGAAGGAGTAGCAGTCATGTTGCGTTGTAGCAGACAGGGTGGCAGGATAGTGTAGAATCTGTTAGACTTTGGGTTCCTGGAATTTTACGACCATGGTTTACCTGTGTCAGCACGAAGAGAGTATGTATAGTGGTCTCGAAAGGAGAGCCTGCAGAGAGACAGGGTAAAGAGAATAAAAGGTACATTTCTAGTGTCCATTACCAGAATTAGCTTTAGGAAACAATTAACTAGCCCAGGATGCTCTTTTAATGGTATAAGAAGTCAATACAAAATGAAGAAGGACTGCATTTATTGAAAAGCAAGGCATTGTGGAATGAGACATAGGAGCAATGAAGAAGAATGGGTGCTTATCAGAATGTAGCCCTAATAATATATGGATTTTTGCATGAAGGGAGTGTGCATATGTGTCTTAGGATGTATAATGAAGTAGAATGAACAGGCTATGGAGGGCAAACCAGTAGACAGCATTCTTCTATGGTCCCTGAGTCAGCCACTGCCTCCAGGTTCCTGCCTTGTTTGCCCTCAGCGATGGACTGTGATATGGAGGTAGAGATGAAATTTTGCTCCCCAAGTTAATTTTGGTCATGGTGTTTATCACAGCAACAGAAGACAGAGTAGACCAGTTTGGTCAAAGGGTAGATCAAAGATAAGGAGGTGAGGAAATGTGAAACTATCAGGTTGCATTTTGAAAATTTAGGGTTATAGTGTTGGATATTTGGAATTCTGGGGTTTTCTCTCTGTCTCTGTCTCTGTCTCTCTTTCAGTGTGTGTGTGTGTGTGTGTGTGTGTGTGTGTTTCAAAGAAGAATCTCCTTTTAATTCCTTCCCAATAAGAATCCTGTGCCTCTTACTATTTTGTGTGTGTGTGTGTGTGTGTGTGTGTGTGTGTGTGTGTGTTTCGGTGTCCTCAACTTTAAATGAGAGAAAAGCAAAGCATTCTGCTAGTGACTTTGAGTTTTCAGTGAGCTAAATTACAGGAGAGTGACTGTCCTATTTCCTCAGAGGGGTGAGGATCTTTGCTTCCTCTCCCTGCCCCTGTAGCTGTCGGAGCCTTGTAGAATTTTATAAGGCCTCATCATCCAGGCGGAAATCAGGTGGCTTCAGCTGGAAAACCTCACAGATCTATTTCCATGAAAGAGATTATTGCCACAATTTTAGAATTCATGAGGTTTTCATCGATGCAGCAATGAGCATCGGTGTCCTTGATAACGCTTTCATCTCTAGGTTACACAGAATAAGACTGCGCCTGTAAACTCATTGTAATTTGCAGAGCTGTACATACCTTTGAAAAATGATTTGTAATTCTCAGGGCTGGCTCTCAAAGTATTTTTTAAATGACTCCGAGCAGAGCAAGGACAAGCCAACCATGTAAGACTTTAAAGAGGTTCCTGACAGACACAGATATCACACATCTGTTTTGACAGCATTGGGAGATGCGGAAGAGGTCTGACTCCACCGCGCACACAGCACATTTCACAAGGACTCACCCGGAGAGTTTTTCATGTTGTTGAACAGTCTGTGGAAATGTTACTTTTGGAATTGTTGCTTTCCTTGATTTAAGAAAAAAAATAAAGGATAAAAGGGATCTTAGACGGACCTTTAAATACGAAATGAGAAAGACCATCCAGGATCCTCAAAGCAGTTGTAAGCGTAATTGCAATACAGACAGAGACGGTATCATAAAGGGTGGCTATGAATGGATGCTCAACTTATTTCTGAATACAGTCCAAAGGTGCCAACTACTATCCCCAAACTGCCTTGCCAGAACAAGCTTATTTCTATTATATAAACATTTATAATTTCTTTGTCAGACTGCAGCAAAAACCACTTTATGTTTTCGAACTTGAGATCAGTACATAATTAGATGCAAGCGGCAAGCCCACATTATCCCGAGTGAGGGTCCTGTAAGCAGGAGCCACGTCAGAGTTTATTTTGATGGAGAATGAGAAGCGACAATGTCTGGTGAACTGGGTTGTGTCAGGGCCAGGGACCTGATGTAAGGAGGGTGGAGTCAAGAGAAAGTCCTACTTCATCTGCTCATCTGTTCAGCTGGCCCAAGGCACTGCTATTTTATTTGCTAACGTGTCCTTCATGGAAACCTAGGTTGCAGGCTTAGGTTCTTCATATTTTCTCTTTAAATGGGTCCCCATCAGCACATTACTCAGACTTCTCCAACATGAAAGTGGATTAAACATAATCGTTACTTTATAAACAAACACAATTTTACCTTGGGATATTAGATTTGTTCTCAGCAGTAAAATATGGAAGTCTGACCCCAAAACTTGACTGTGTCACCTTATGCCTTATTCTCAAAGACACAACTTTGTAATTAGTAATTAACAGCAATAACTATGGCAATAAAATCATCAAACAACAGGAGGGTCACCCCCATAGAACTTTCTTCATTATTGAATTTATTATATTGTTAGTATATTGAAATAAATTTTCCCCTAAAGATCCTGTTGACTAGCTTTATTTTCCCGTTGTCTTCTTTTAAAATGTTTTATTGCTGCTAGCCGAGTATCATTATTTAAAATATGTGATACTAACATCATTTTGCACTGAGGGTGTTAACCTAATTCACAAAATTTTAAATTTAGTTTTAATACCTCAGTGGCATTATGCTTTGTTAAAATTGCATTTACAGAAAAACTCACTCATCTGTAACTGTTTAAACACAAGTTCTTTTCCAATGTACTATATTAGTTGGGTGAAGAAATGAATTTTCTTTTTGCTGATTTTCTTTTTATTACATCTTGTGAAATCATAGGAGAATGCTGCAATTTATACAGGGAAATTTGGCTGCTATTTGCTTGGACTGTGACATATGACTATAATTTGTAACTTTCTTTCTAACTCTTGGTTGTTTGTTATTCTTGATTGGAATATTTGAGTTTCAAAAGTATGAATTAGTGTACAATATGAGGGGAGGAAGGTATTCTGTAATTCCCAGGGGCATTCCATGCTACTGTCTTTAGAAATATAGGTTAGGGAACATATTTAAATAAAACCTTTTACTCTGCTTATATAAATTGATTTATAAAGCTCAGTGTGACTTGAATCTTAGTTTTAGCTTTGCTTCTTTTCTGCGTATCACTCACTGTTTCATGTTCAGGATTATACATGTCTTCGACTGTTTCCAACTGTCTTTGAAATTTAATCAACATCATAACCTTTTCCTTTGGGTAGAGTTTGGGAAAAATTATAGTACAGGCATACAAATCTTTGTTGTTTCTGTTTTGTCTTTTTTGAGATATTCTGATATGTAAGCCCATGTGTACTTTGAAACTGTGATTCTCCTCCTTCAGCATCCCCAGTGCTTGGGTAATGGGCGTGTGCCACCATTCTGGCTTACAAGTGTTCAGTGATGACCTGTGCTGGTCCTGCGAAAACAGACTCGAAACAGATGGGTGTGCTTCTAGTCTCAGACACAGCAAACTGTTTAGGTGGGAATACAGAGGCACAGATAAACCCAAACAGCATGTAGGGAAGGACCAGAATGGGAGGACCGAGGGAAATAGCAGAGTTTTCTGTCCTCAGAATCGCTTCCTTGAGGAAGTGACTCTTATCTGAGACTTGAAGAATGTATAGGAAAAGGACAGAAGGCATTTAGGATTTGGGCAGGTTCAAGAATGTTGTCAGAAGAAATAGTTTTGTCATACAAGGGACTAGAGGTGTCAAAGAGTCTAGTGTGAGGCTGATTGTTCATTCCAGGCTAATCAGACTCCCGAAATAATCACACAGAAACTGTATTAATTAAATCACTGCTTGGCCTATTAGCTCTTGCTTCTTACTGGCTAACTCTTACATCTTAATTTAACCCATTTCTTTTAATCTGTATATCACAACATGGCTGTGACTTACTGGCAAGGTTCCAGCTCATCTGTTCCTCGTGGCAGCTACATGGCGTCTCTCTGACGCCACCTTCTTTCTCCCAGCCTTCAGTTTAGTTTTTTCCACCTAGCTCTATTCTGCTCTGCACAGGCCCAAGACAGTTTCTTTTTTTCTTTTTCCTTTTTCTTTTTGTTTTTTGGGTTTTTTTTTTTTTTGTTTTTTGAGACAAGGTTTCTCTGTGGCTTTGCAGCCTGTCCTGGAACTAGCTCTTATAGACCAGGCTGGCCTCGAATTCACAGAGATCCGACTGCCTCCGCCTGCTGAGTGCTGGGATTAAAGGTATACACCACTACCGCCTGGCTGAAGACAGTTTCTTTATTAACCAATGGTATTCACAGCATACAGAGAGGAATCCCACATCAAAAGAACATTGTCTCCTTGGAAATGAAAAAAATTTACCCTAGCAGTAACAATGGATGCAAAGTTACAAGGTGCTTTCGAAGGAATATTCAACAGGAATGGCAATGATCAACTGGATGTAGGCCTAGAAGAGGTAAAAGTGAGGAGAGACAGCCAAATTTGTTGTGTGAGCAAGCAGACAGTTGAGGAAGAGCCATTGAACTGGAGAGAGGGCAGGTGGAGTTAAATGGGACAAGATAAACTTTAGTGGTATTGAAGAAGTATGAAACTCTTATGTAATATTTATGTGGAAGTGGATGACAGACAGGGAATTCAGATGAGTGTGTTGGGCAAAGTTGATCCTGCTGAGAATCCTTATCATGGAGATGCCATCTTAAGTCATAGGAATGGTGTGGTTGAAGAAGTTTGGGGGGCTGGGATAATTTCCTGGAATTTAAGCCTAGATAATAACACATACAAAGAGTTTGTTGCTATAACCCCCAAACAGTTGAGGCCCATGTATATGAGGGATTGTTTTATTGAATTAGAGCAAATTGTCATCAAAGAGTATGAAAGAACCACAAAGGTCCTCTGAAGTCGCCTTCTGAACAGCCCACAGCAATAGAAATGTTACTACAATGCTGTCGCTTTTGTCTCTCTTCCAGATGGAAAGCACCCTCAGAAGTGGAGACACTGTCTAACAGATCTACCGGGCAGCTTCAGTGTGTTGCCTGACACCCCAATAGCTTTCATCTAATGGAAGCTTCTTATCCGCAAGTGGGCTGTGACAGGCACCCTGGGTGGCTATGAGTCCCCTTCTTCCAGACACATCTGACTGGCCCAGGGTGGTCCTACCCTTAACCAATCCCTGGGCTGGCCAATGTCCTATGAGATGGTTTGGCATAAAAACTGCCCAAACAGGCAAAATGGTGATTACTTAGGTCAGATGTCCTCACTCAGGAATTTGAACTAGGGCATCTGGGGAGGGAGTCAATTAGTTGGTTTTGGGAAGGAGCATAAGCTAAGAAAGAACCACAAGAAGAGGTCTTGTGGCAACAAGAAAGACGAACAAACTGATGGAGCAAGTAAACAGAACGTATGAGTAGGCAGAACTGAAGGAAATGTCAGGGAAAAGATGGTAGGTGGTTAATTAGTACCAGTGAGAGAAATAGCTACAGCCAGAAGGCCAGAGTCACAGTCAAGAGAGCAACACTGTTCCTGGTGGTACTGGGCCAATAAGAATAGTATTGCAAGAACCATATTGGATTTTTTTCTTATTCCCCAACTCAGTGAACAAAGGTTCCATAATATCCCTATTTCAGCCTTATGATTAGCTCTACTTAATTAAGGTAACTATTAGAATCACTGTTCTTTACTCAAAGAGTCCATCAACCAACCACTACATTTCTCACATACTTGCCTGGCATACTAGATAACAGTATACTATAAATGTATGCCTTTCGGTTAAGATATTGAGGGCTCAAGCGTTTTCAATAAAATGAGGCCTGAGGACATCGATCAGTTGATAAAAATGCTTGCCGGGGAAGCACTCAGAATGGAGTTTTGATCCCAAACATCGATTTAAAAAGCTGGGCATGGCAGTGTATCCTTGTAATCCCAGCACTTGGGGAGACAAGAGGATCCCTGGGGCTTGCTGGATAGGCAATTTAGTGGACTTGGTGAGCTTCAGGTTTAGTGCGAGCATTGTCTCAAAAAATAGGACAGGTAAGGCTATAGAGAAATCTCACCTAGCAGTTAAGAGTGCTTGTTGCTTTTCCAGAGAACTCAAGTTCAGTTCCCAGCGCTCAAACTGGATGGCTAACAGCTTCCTGTAACTCTGGTTCGAGAGCATCTTCCACCCTCTTCTGGGCTCTGAGGATATCTGTGCAAACACAGCATATATTCAAACAGATGGACATATACATAAATAAACATAAAATAAAAACCCTTCAGCAATCAGGCTACTGGGGAAGAAGAGTCAGTATTCATCAGGGTTGTAGCCCAAGAGGCTACCCTGTACTCCAATAGACTGTTCTACATCCATGCACATAGACGTAGCAGTAAGCAGGCTAAGTGTGTTTAAATAAAACGCATGTGAAGTGGGGAAGGAGTATGGTGGGGAATTAAAGGGGAAATCTGAGGGGAGGGACGAGGGATGGATTTAAAAAAAATACATTATGTACATATATGAAATTCTCAAACAAGCCAAAACGTTTTGGTGAAGAGTTGTTGAGGAAGATACTAACATCGACTTATGGCTTCTGTGTATGCACACCTATGCACATGGATCCACACACATGTATACATACACATAAACGTATATACACACACATATACTACATATACAAACACACAAAAAAGATGAATAATGTGGCGCGCCCCCTGACCAGCAGGGGAAGAAAGACCACCGACACGAGGATTCTTCTCTGATCACGCTTTAATGAAGCACTGCTTGATTGAGGGAGAGCTGGAAGTGAGGGGCCCCGAGCTGGGAGGAATGGCGGCTTATATGCAGGTTGAAAAGATGTTCCCCCCTAACAGGACACTAGTCAGGCTAGGATTGGTGCAAAGCTGTTGCTAGGCAAACTAAGGCAAGACTCGCGCCGAAAATAGAATTGTTATCTTGTTTACCACGCTTCTCAGCGCCATCTTGTAATGGCGGATCTCAAACACGTGTGGATCCCCACAGAATAAGATGTAAGTATTTGTGAGTGGCCTTTTGCAGAAAGTCATTTTCAACTCTAAAGAGCACTTTCTGACTTACGGGATCTCAGGTATGTAGTGGACATTGATATCGGGTGATCACACATACAGTGACATGACCTGGGGAAACCAGGCATGAAGGGAGGCAGGAATCTCTGGTGAACATTGAGTACATAGAAAATGAAGGTTTTTAGAGATATACAGTCCAATGTAAAAATATACAGGATTCAAACAAATGTTAAAAATAATCTAGAGATTTTAAATTCAGATATTTGTTGGCGTCAAGGAAGTGTTTGAATGACCGGAGCTGGGTGATTGCTGGCATGAGTTACTGTGTGAATGGGCCATGTAGGGAATTTGCTACCCAGTGGCTGTTATGGAATGTCTTTCATTTCTCACACACCTAATCTTTCCAAAAGGGACTCAATACCTATGCAGAAGATCTCCAATTTTAAACATCAATGTGGAATTTAGATGAAAGCAAAGCAAAACCGAGTTTTGGGATTAAACAAGGACTTTCAGGTCGCATTGGGGATGGCTCAGTTTATATCTGTGTTCTAAGATCAACGGATTTCAAGTACTTAAAGATCCAGAGTTATCCTGCAATAGAAAATTTACGGCTGAATATGACATGCAAAAAGCCTGAAGCAGATGTATTCCAACTGAAAAAGGGGCAAGGAACCACAGCCTTGTAGCCACCATGGGCTTCTATCTGATGTAGACTCAAACTTGACCATTGAGAGCCACTGGACAAGATGTTCAGAGAAAAAATGGGAATGATATTTATATGTATATCCTCTAGTGTGGCGTATGAGCTGCCTTGTGGAGAGTCTGAATATGTCAGTACAACCACATTCCCTGGGTTAGAGTCACTCTTAAGGGCAAATGTCAGACAGAGGCTATGGTGTTGGTGGCTTTGAGCTGCTCACCTCCTAGTGGCCAGGCAGCAGAGAGAGAAAGCTTGTACCCATGAGCTTTCTTCATCATTCTCTTTAATCCTTCTTGGTTCCCAGCCAATTGGGTGGAACCCAGCATCCAGGGTAGGTTCCTCCCCATAGTTAATCCACTCTAGAAATGTCCTCACAGGTTTTCGAGACTGTGCTTTATGAGTGTAGGCAAGTCTTAAACCAACCAAGTTGGTAGTCCAGACTCGCCCACTCAGTAGCAGTTCCCTTTGCCTGTGTTTCCATACCTGTCCTACGGGAGTGATAAATACCACTAACCTATTAGATTCTTGAGATGATCCAATGCAACAAGAGCCATCACACAGTGAACGCTCAATAAATGTTATCATTTAAAACAATTATAGGGTTATTTTACTAGCCATTAATAATACAGCAACATGTACTTCTTGTCACAACTAGCTGTCCCGTTTGAAATAAACCTGGGGGAAAGGACGAAAACTTGCAAGGTAATATATTATGTCTTCAGCGTAGTAATTACAGGCGGCACAGGGTGGGAGCCTCCAGGTTTTCCTTTGTAATTCTGGTCTTTGTAACTCGATATCCTTGAAAGTATCACGTGTTACTTACACCTTCAGTCATAAAACGTAGCCTATCTTTGTGAACTATGGCTGCCATGATATGCAGAATCCGGCTCGATGAGCAAATGAAGTCATTAGAATACGTTAGAATTCATTCGCCACGGTAGGAGCGGCGCATGGATATACTCTGTGGGTCCACCCTTCCTTATGCTGATAATGGCGACCTTTACAGACCTAAACAAACACCTGGGGCCGGGAGCAGTCACAGCCTGCGAGGGCAGGTCGTCAGCTTCTCTCAGTGGAAGCGAGCTTTCTCCATTGTCTCTTTGGAATAAAACCCGGAGTGGACATTTTGTTTTTCTCAGCTCCTGACCCATGCTTACGTCCAGGGAACCTTAAGTATTTCCCTGTCAGGATGGATTTATTAGCCATTGGTTATTTTCCTCATTGGTGATTTCAGGGCCTCCAGTCCTGTACCCTGTACCAGCCCCTCTCTGCGGCGAGTGCTCCCTCACCGGCCATCTGGTCAGAAGAGGATTGGAGGCTTCGGCGGAAGGGAAATTAACAAACAACCATAAAAGGATTTTCTAAATATGTCCGCAATCCAATATAAGCCTCGGTAATTTGATTTGTAGGAAATGGAGAGCAGAACATTATACCCAGAGTAGTTATCTATAATTCATAGTAATTACTGTAATGGGGAATCTATCATATAGATGGAGGAACACAAATTATGCCCCAGGTTGAAGGATGGACTTCTGGCTGAAATGGCCCTTCACGCCCCCCTTATCTACCTACTCTTTAGCATATGTCATTTAGGTGGCCAGTAGATGGAAGGGTGTTCAAGCCCCGGAACTCCAAACTGAGGTTTTATCTTTTCAGTGTCAGAGAACACTGGCCTACATCACAGGAGGAGCTCAGAGCAGCTTCTTGGCTTAGGGGGATCCTTAGAAATTTAGGCTTTGTGCGTTCACAAGATACCATTTAGGACAATATTGATTTATTTATTTGTGCAGTTTGTCATCTCGTGTTAGCATAGAATAATTTTTTTTTTTGTTTCCGTGGAAAGGAAAGGGGGTCCTTAAAGGTTGCTGAAGATTCAAACTCAACTGGGCTGTATGCTGATGTGTGATTAGGACCAGGCATCCTTGAAAGGAGGCAGGATGGACAAATGACCGTGTGAAGAAGAGGAAAAAGTGGAGATCGCCTTTACCCTTTACAGACTGATGAATTGATTCACGTGTGTGCCCAGGATGAGGAATAAAAGATTAAAGGCTCTACACATTTCATACCATTTATTGTGCCTTTCATTCATTTCTTTTCAGCATCATGTTCATGATTGCCATCCCCTTGCCAGCTCCCACTGTGCCCCCTCCCCAAACCACCCCCACCACCAGAGAGGTTGTAGCTGATGCTGGAGTTTTCAGTTGTTCTTACAGTTTGTAGCTGTCCAGCATCCTCTACCTTTGGTCTGTGTGGGAGGCATTCGGGATCCAGCCGCTACTTTATTTTTAGTGGCGGAGCGTGTCTACCCTTCAGCTGCCGGGAATGCTGGTCCTGGCCGTGAGTCTTGTTTGCTTTAAATTGCAATGCTTTCGTTCCCATGTGTTTGGGTTTTTGGAAGCAGCTGCATTGGTAAAACTTCTGGCTGTATTACTGGACAAAGCCTACATTATAAAAATCCTCAACTTGTTTGCTCTTCACTTCAAAAAGGCTGTGGGCTGCCAGCTTGTCATACTCATATTACCCACATGCCTGCTTAAGTTTTCACCAGCAGCATGAAGCCCTTGGTCTCCATGTTAAAAAAAAAAATGTTGGCCTATAACTATTTGGTTTGATAGTGATCTGCCAAAGGCAAACCATGAAGGGCCTGCCACACGAAACTGGCAGACTTTGGCTCTCCCATTAGCAAGGCAAGGGTTTTGAATGGAGGATTTGACATTTTCCCTTGGTCAGCGTCTTCAGAAGAGTGCTGCAACTCGCAAAGACAAGTTGCCCTGCTCTTGCAAAGCGGATTGCTCCTTCATTGGACTTAGAAAGCGTGTAGGATTATCACGTGTGTGTGTGTGTGTGTGTGTGTGTGTGTACGGGGGTTGGGGAGTATCCGAGACATTATAGCAGTAAACCAGGCTCAGGAAACAAAAGCACACTGTGGTCCCTAAGCAGTCATATTCACCCAAACATCAGGAAGAGGAGGAAGTTTCAGTTGGCTGGTGGTTCATGAACGTACAGAATTCCATCCATGTAGGCAGTTGTTCATTTGCTTAAGTCACCGCCATAGTTAGTGCTTTTTATTGTTCCTACATCAATCTCCTACTCCCTCAATCTTAACGAGTTTAATGGGACATTGTGCTGTCTTTCCTGAGTTTTACTCTCTTCCCAATTGGAGCTGTCTTTTGTCTTTCTGTAGAAGTTGTTGCCTCTCTTGAAGGCCTTCTGGATAGTTGAAGAAACTAATGAATGAAGATAAATTCATCTGCAATTTGCTTATTTGCGTCTATGCTGGATATCAGGATTCAGTTCTTCAGGGTTCAGCATGGATGGTTGGTGACAAGGGAATCTGTTTCTTTGGAGTTTATATAGCGTTTGGCAAGAAACAGCAAGGCACATTTGTGCAACAGAACTGCAGATTTTGTTATCTAAACCCTCACAGCAGCAAAGCCTTACTTTGGGGCCTATAAGATCTGTGGAATGGCTCAGTAGGTAGAGAAGTACTTGCCTATAAACCTAGCTTTGATCCCTGAATCCCATAAGGCGGCAGGAGGGAAATGACTTCTGAGAGTTGTTCTTTTGGCCTCCAAACTCCACGGCATATGTGTGTGTGTGCATGTACATGCAAGGGCGTGTGTGTGTGTGTGTGTGTGTGTGTGTGCGCGTACAATGATATGCATACACACATTACCACAAATGTGCTCGCGCGTGCGCACACACACACACACACACACACACACACACACACACACAAACACACTAAATAAATACACCAAACCCCAAACTTTAAATAATAATGAATCTTGCGCTCCAGCTAAAGTTTGAAAAATGAATCCCATATTTTTTTAAAGCCAACCAAAACCATGGATTCAAATTCTCAGCCTTGAGCTTAGATCTGGTTCCCTGATAGGATTATTTATTATAAAGCTAAATGGGTGGATTTTTCCACTTAGTTGATTTAATTGTTATCACTTAAAAAGTTGAGAAACATCACATAAAAATATTGACTTTCCAGCTCCTTAGGAAACTACTAAGTCTTGAAAAGTCTGGGTTTATAGACTTGTCTTTGGTTTAGTAAGTGCTGGCCCTTTTAAATAGAGCAGCTTCACCACAGACTCCATGACATGAAGCCAGGGTCAATTGCCACTCATTATATTTGCAATTTGCCTTCCTAAAGCTGTATCAATGTCTTCGTTCTTTCTTTCTTTCTTTCTTTCTTTCTTTCTTTCTTTCTTTCTTTCTTTCTTCCTTCCTTCCTTCCTTCCTTCCTTCCTTCCTTTCTTTCTTTCTTTCTTTTTCAATGCAGTGGTCTGCTTGTCTGCCTTCAACTCTAGGGGAGACAAGGGAATACTGATCCTTCTTATAAAAGGCCATTTGGGTTTACTACATGTGCATGTGTGTATATGTGTGTGTGTCTGAGTGTGTGCATATGTATATCTGTGTCTGTGTGTTTCTCTCTGTGTGTATCTCTCTCTCTGTGTTTAGTGGTGTGTGCATGTGTGTGTTTATGTCTCTCTTTGTATGTCTGTGTGTATGTGGTGTCTGTATGTGTGTCTGGTTTCTGAACACTGGTGATATCGGTAATAATGTTTAAAGAGGAAGAGAGAATTCTTTCCCTTAGATATAAGTGATTCAGGATGGCAATCTTGCCAGAGAAGTATGGAAAGTTTGCATGTAATAAACTGTGAATTCTTTGAAGAATGTTGGAAATTACAAGGGAAATCCTAGGCTTGAACTCTACCTCCTCCCAAAGCAGGGAAATGTGAGAAGCCTTGTGTATTATCTTGGGACTCAATGGAGTACAGACTTCCTAGCTACATTCTTCATGTGTGGAGACAAGACCATGGATAGAAGAATGTGCCGACAATTCGTTGGTTTTCCTGCATGCACCTTGGATGTGAGGCTGATTTGGAATCTGTGCCTCAAGTCTTTCTGTGGGAAGAGATCATCAAGGAGAAATTACATAAGATACCCTCTGGGTACTAGAAAAATGTTTCTAGGTGAATTTTTAGCATTAGCATAGTGTTTGTTTTTAACGAGGAAATTGGGGGCAAAAAGCAATCGGTGCCTGGTTTCTCAGATTGGGTCCCTGGGAAGATATTGCCATTTAAAATTACTTAACATTTTTCCCCCAATACAAATGCTTAAGGCAAGAACTAGATTTTATACCCAGTAAATAGCAATGTAAATGTCAAAGAACATATTCTAAAGCATTACACTCCCAACTCTTAAAATGGCATCTCGGAATGGTATTAATCACTGTCAGTTTTGTGTACAACATTTCATCAATTAAGCAGCAAGAGGACCTGTCCTTTCATGGAAGGCAAATAACACATATGGATTTCCTCTTAGCAATTAGCCGAACATTTTGCATTTCCTTCTTGCTTGCAAAACGGGTTTGGACCAAGACCATCAACATATTGTGCTCTTCGCTGGAAAAGGAAAGCAGATGTGTAACGGCTTTCCGTAGAATCCAGATCCATTTACAAAGTGTCTTGTGAAACATCTTGATGGAGAAGCATTTCTTCCCCGTTAGATCTTTGAGTGTCGGGTCGAGAGTGGCGCTCATGAATGCTACGCAGTGCTTTAAACTTCTTCATGTCTTGAGCCTAGAGTTTCACAACTGTGTCAGGGTGTGTATGTAACAGAGAGCCGAAAGCTTTCAAGCTTAATGTGAAAAATTTGTTCCCAGTAAGGATGGGTTTTGACTAGGTTTGCAGATTTATAAATTGATGAGGTAGTTTTAGGCAGCACAGGCCGACGATAGCAATGCAGTATACACAAACGGCAATGGATTAGCACTTAAACCACTCTCCACGTATGTTTAAACAATCCTCCATGACCCTCAAAAACCTCCTTCTATAAACTTCATCATTTATCTGGGATTAAAAGGGCAATGTTTTGACAACACTCATGATTTACATGGAACTCATTATTTGTTTATCATTTATCTGAGATGAGTAGTGTCCAAGCTTCTTCCCTGGAATGTGTATTAGTTTTGTTTACATTTTTGTTTGATGATGCCTTTTTAAAAATGTACCATTTAGGGCTCAGGACAGCTTGGCGACTTTGATGATCTATCTAGTAATCAGTGCCATCTAAGCCTAAAGGAAGCTAATGATTTATAACTTTCAGCACAGTTCAGTTTCAGTGATAATCCATCAATAGCATTTGTCTCAGACCCTAGTCTTAGCCCAGTCTGACAAGATGCATTGCTCTTTGAAAGCTGACCCTCAGGGCCATGAAATTCTCTTGAGAGTAGCAATGCAGCACTCAGGATAGACATCCCTGAATACCACGTGTAGGTACTACTGTCAGGGAACAAGTACCATTGTAGATATCAGTATGGCAAGATAGGTTCTGTATTGTTTAAGCACAAACATGGTAAGTGATGTATAATCATCCTGGTCTAATATGGTTTATGGATCTAAAGTAGTTTCGGAAGTGTTCTCATTTAGACAGCAAATCTGTAGCCAACTGTGTTTTTAGGGTCCTTCCTTCTTTTTGGATTACTTTAAATTGATGTTGTAGCTTAAAAACAGAAAGAGGTATCCAGAGGAAGTGGCTGAAAACAATTTGTATTTGTGGGACACGTCTGATGATTAGCGAATGATTGAATATTTCATAATGTGAAAATTTAACAAGGTGTGAACTTTAAGTTGGTATTCAGTAGAATTCTACCGGTAGTTGAGTGATAGGGGAAAAGAATTCTGGGTTGAAAGACAAAATCTGCACTTTGGGGGCTGCAGAGGATGGAGAACCACATGTTGGGAGCTATCGCTCTCCTTGCTGTGCCAAAGGGACTAGGAAAGCAGGAGAGGAGTGGGGAATGATCAGGAATCCTCACTTGGAAAACCTGGGAGAAATAGAGATGCCCAAAAATCCCTTCAGGATAACATCTTTAGAGCTTTGTGCAAATATGTAATTCTTAACCAAGATCTCTATAATGCATTGGTGGTCCCATGGTCAACCTGCTTTTTCCTACAAATGGTATAATATAGAAAAGCCTGAATGAGGTTCAGCTGTGTTTTAGCTGGTTTTTTTTTTATGTTTTAGCACGGATATCTGGGGTTCTGTGTTCCAATACCTTAAATAAAGCTAAAAGTTGTCATCAGCAGTGTCTGTGCTTTCCAATTATGCAGAAATGAATACTATGAGAATAGAATTGTAATCACTACTTCAACGTAAGAAGCAGACATTTTCACAATATAATTTTACAAAATAGGAGCATATAAGGGAGCTCCTTGTAAAGTCATACAGTACATCTGTGCATTCCATAAATTGTTCTTATACACTGTAAAGATTTGTCACTCATATTGGTTTAATAAATGCTGATTGGCCAGTAGCCAGGCTGGACATATAGGCAGGGCAACCAGGTCAGGACGATTCTGGAAAGAGGAAGAGCAGAGAATAGTTGCCACACAGACACAGAGGAAGCAAGATGAGAAATGCCTTACTGAGAAAGTACAAAGCCACATGGCTAAACATAGATAAGAATTATGGGTAATTTAAGTTGTAAGAGGTAGTTAGTAAAAAGGCTGAGCAATAGGTCAAACGGTTTACAATAAATATAAGTCTCTGTGTGTTTATTTGGTACTGAATGACTATGGGACCAGGTGGGAACTTCTGTCTACAAATGGTGCCTAAATGTTGGCAATAATTTCCATATAAAGCCTGAGAAAGCTTTCTTTCTTTTTTTCTTTTTTCTTTTTTTTTTTTTTAAAGGATTCTAGACAGACAAGAACAGAGTCAGGTGCAGCTTCTTGATAACCGTCTTTTCTAAAGTGGGCTTTATTTGCTAGAGGCCAGCAGAGGTTCTGCTCCTTTAAGAGAGGCTTCCTGACTCAGCATTAGCGGCAAAAAAACCCCTCACAGCTCTTTTAAGAGGCTCTGCCCCCAAACACTTAAATGGTGTTTATGAGCAGCTGGTACAAGGTTTCTTGGTGTTGGCACGGACCTAGAAACTCCACAGAGTTGTGACAATAAATGTGTCTCCTGCCAGTACCTCTGCCTCTAAAAATCTAAGGAATGGGGTAGAGCCAATCACCATAGCTGCAGCTTTAATGTTAGCTATATTGCTTAGCGGATTAAAGACTCTCCTGGTCAGAAAATGATACACATTACAGATACACAATAAACACTGATTCAGTGGAAGAAAAACAAAACAAAGCAAAACATTTATATGGTTTGCAGTGTGGTTAAAAATGTACATAGGCTTGGGAGAGATAAGAAAAAGAATAGAGAAAATCCTTTAGGAAAGAGAAATAGACTAGTCAAGTGTGGTGGTGGTATTTTCAAGATGGTGCAGTTTTTCTCACTGAAAAGAAGACTGCTGCTTCGGGTTTCTGTGGGAGCAGTTTCTAGTGGGATGGATTTAGGGCTATCAGGTTGTGTTTTGTAGAATTCCTTTGGTTGGTTGGAGATTCATGACTAAGGGTCAACTGAGGAAGCCTTAGATATTACCTTGGGAACAACAGGCTGAACATTTTTTTTTAAAACAAAGTCAGTGGGCATCCATGAGCAGAGGAAATTGGAGTTGTTCCTAGAAAAGCAGAGGAGGTCAGTGACAGCCTTGCTTGGGTTAGTCTGTTGCCGTTGCCTTTCTCCACTAGACGAGAACAAATCTCGAGGGTCTTGGCGGCAAGTCTGGGATGAGAATTAAGCCGGCTTTGAGCCCATAGGTAGAAGCCAGCTCTTCTAGAAACTCGAGATATTAGTAGGAGGTATTATGCCAGGGACTGGACTAAAGGTCTGTAAAAGTGGTTAGAAATGCCACTGAAATGGAACAAAGATAAATAGCCTCAGAGCAGGGAAATGCTACCAGTTAAACGAGCGTCTACAGACATTCCAGCCATTTACAGATCCAAGCTCAACAGGGTATGGCATGTAGAGTAACAGATTCAGGACTTGAATTGACAACTAAGCATCAAGGATAGGAAATACTTAGTCCTGAATGCTCAGAATTGAACTAACTGCAACACTGATCCACCCACCAGGGGGCAGTAGGTTAAAACAAGGTCTGCCAGAACTTGCAGAAGGAGTTAATACCATTTCTAGGCAGTGGCTGGAATTTAATTGCTAAACCAAGGAGCCAAACACTTCTGCTTGGAGGACAAGGAGGGAATTCTCTCAAGTCTCAGGACACACAGACCAAAGTTTGTACCTGAGACAAGGCCTATCTTGGGAAGCTGTACTGGTGTGTGTGTGTGTGTGTGTGTGTGTGTGTGTGTGTGTGTGTGTGTGTGTGTGTGCTTCAGTTTTATGAAATCTGATCTTCTAGCAAATGAAGTCTTCAGACTGCAAACGCTGAACGGATTGGTATGAGCATGTTGGACATTTGGCTTCCTAGTTTGTCTCAGGAGAAATCATAGGCACAGTGCTTTGCTTCGTTTTAACTGATTCCTTTCTTCTTCGAAGGCCTCCTGTCACCATGTGGTAGAAAAATTTAAGAGCAAGAGACTATCCTGGTACTGCCTTAGTTATTTTAGCAAGGGGCTTCTCTCAACTGCCATCCTCCATGAGGATAATCCTTAAGTGTAGATGTCTTTTCTGATCTTTCAAATCAAAATCACAGAAGTAGTTTACAGAGCCGTAGATCAATAACAGAACATGAGGGGAATGAAGTCTTCCAGGGATGTGGAAAAATTCCAAAGAAACATACCCTAGGTTAGAGATCTACAGTTAAATATGTTTGCACACCGGGAAATATTTGTTCCTGCATTTTCTCCTGAGTGCTTAATCGAACTGATGTTAATATTACTAGGGACTGGAGGGGGTTGACATCCCATCAGAAATATGACAAGTTTGCCCTGGACTTGCTAAAAGCAGCTTTGAGGGGCACGGTGCTTGGTGTGAGAGCCAGGAAAGCAAAAGGAATAAAACTTGGTCTGAGGTATGATAGGATGAATAAGAGGAGTCCTTGGGACTCACACATAGAGGTCATTTTAGTTTTTAAAAATCTGTCAAACTATGACCAGAGAGATACTGTCAGAATTGTCAATAGAGCTAACTACTCAGTTGAACAGCAAATATGTGAAAATTGGATGATCATAATGCCTAGGCAATGATGATATATATATTTATATTTATATATTTATATTTATACAAATATATATATATATTTGTAGAAAGTGCTTAGTATTTTACAAAGTATAATAGTGAACATTTATATTACATTCCTTATGTACTTAACACTGTCCAAAATGCTTGTATATTTAAACTTTTAACATATCTAACCCATGTAAAAATTAAAGTCATCTATTAATGTTATTTCATTTTTTGTTGAAAATGAAGTTTTTCATACAGTATATTCTGATCAAAATTTCCCCATCCCCCCTCTTATTCCTCTTTCTGTCTAGGAAGAAACAGACGATAAAACAAACCAAGGAACCAGAATTAAAAATAACAACAAAGAAAAAGTACAAAAAACAGACAGTAACACACCAAGAACTCATAAAAACACAAAATCAGAAACCATAACATACAAACAAGCAAAAGATCTGTAGCATGAGGGCTGGCTTGTTGGGGTTTCTGTCCCGCCCAGTACCCCACAACTGGCAAGCCCAAAGAAAATCACACACAGGACTCCATAAGATTATAAACTGATTGGCCCATTAGGTCAGGCTTCTTGTTAACTCTTATAACTTATATTAACCCATTATTCTCATCTATGTTAGCCATAATGGCTCCATACCTTTCTCAGCTGGGCAAGTTACATGCTGCCTCTTCGGTGGTCTGCGCAGGAGTGGCAGAGGAACCCCTGCTTCCCAGAATTCTCCTGTTCTCATTGCATCACCTCTACTTCCTGTCTGGTTTTCCCGCCTATACTGCCTGCCTGGCCAATCAGCGTTTTATTAAAACATGATTGACAGAATACAGACAATTCTCCTGCATCATTTCCCCCTTTTTTTTTTTAAACAAAGGAAAATACCCATAGTCCATTTGTTGGGAATGTGGGCGTAGTATTTCAGGCTACTTCCTGCTTGTTGGGGGTGCTGATAATCTTATGGGGACCTAAAGAAAATTTAGAGCTATAATCAAGTCCTGACTGAAGTATCCTGTGAGTCTTGATCATCTCAGGCAGCAGTCTTGAACCTGTTCTGGATGAAGAACTCAGACATCTGGGCCATCTATTCCTGTCGGAGATTTTTCAGGTGGCCTCCCTTGGTCAAAGGTGATTTTTCTTAACTCTGAGTAAATCCAGAGCCTCTCATTTTCTGTGGAAACAAAAGCAGAATCTCTTCTCCAAAGTAACATACCTTTTGACTTCAATTTTGAAGTCAAGTTATTTTCAAAATACCTATCTTGGGTTAGTTCAGCAGTATTTATAAAAAAAAGTTTTTTAGCAGCTGTTGCTCCTTCCTCAGCATTCAAACAATTCAAAGAGAGCATAATAGCATACAGTATCAAGATTCTCTGTATATTTTCCATCTTTATGTGGCTTTATTTTAACCTCTATTTCTTTTATTTTTACTTTTACTTTTTGAGACAGGTTCTCTGTATATCTTTGTCCTGGAATAACTCTGTAGACCAGGCTGTCCTTGAACTCACAGAGATCCTCCTGTCTCTGCCTCCCCAGTGCTGGGATTAAAGGTGTCTGCTACCACACCTTGAACTCACAGAGATCTGTCTGTCTCTGCCTCCCAGGCATTGGGATTAAAGGTGTGTGCTACCACACCTTGAAGTCACAGAGGTCAATCTACCTCTGTCCCTTGAAGTCACAGAGGTCAATCTACCTCTGCCTCCCAGGCATTGGGATTAAAGGTGTGTACCACCACACCCACCTTCTCTCTTTCTTTTTTTTTTATTTTTAACCTTTAGCCTGCATATATTTTTAACACACTGTAAACCATTTAGAGGTTTTCTTCGTCTTTGAACCTCTCTTTACTGTATCTCTCTCTCTTTTTTGACTACATGAGTCTTTAAGGAGAAGATTAATCCTCTCCTGTGGTCTGGGCACATATGTAACATGAGGGCCGGCTTGTTGGGGTTTCTGTCCCTGCCCGGTACCCCACAACCGGCAAGTCCCAGAGAATCAATCACACAGAGATCTCTATAAGTTATAAAGCTGATTGGTCCATTAGCTCAGACATCTTGTTAACTCTTATAACTTATATTAACCCATTATTCTCATCTATGTTAGCCATAATGGCTCCATACCTTTCTCAGCTGGGCAAGTTACATGCTGCCTCTTTGGTGGTCTGCGCAGGAGTGGCAGAGAAACCCCTGCTTCCCAGAATTCTCCTGTTCTCATTGCATCACCTCTACTTCCTGTCTGGTTTTCCTGCCTATACTGCCTGCCTGGCCAATCAGCATTTTATTAAAACATGATTGACAGAATACAGACAATTCTCCTGCATCAAAGATCAGTGAGTTAAACAAATGCCCAAACAAAACAATATAGGGCACCCATATCTACACAACAAGAACACTGGGTTCTCTTGTGTTGGCCATCAGCTCTTAGACAGGGGCAAAAGTGTGGTTTATGGACCCAGTAAGACTCCATCTGAGAAAATTAGCTTTTCCTTTGCAAGTGGTTGTTGATTGGAACTCGTGCCCACTTTCACCTCTTAGCACTGGGACCTCTTCTGACTTGAACCTGTGCAGGCCCCATGCATTTGGCCACAGTATCTATGTGTTCACATGTGTATCAGTCCTGTTGTCTCAGGAAGACGCTGTTCCCTTGGTATCACTCATCCACACTGGCTCTTACCATCTTTCTTCCTCCTCTTCTGCACAGAATCCTAGGACCTGAGGGGAGGAGTTTTGTAGATGGATTTTTATTTGGGCCTTCAACTCACAAATAACGGCAAAGAGGAGACTTATTACTAATTATGAAAGTTCAGCCTTAGCTTAGGCTTCTTCCTAACTAGTTCTTATAACTTACATTAACCCTTATTTTTTAACTTGTTTTACATGGCCTGGCTATCTTTACTCTGTATTGCCCATCTTGTTTCCTCTGCACCTGGCTAGTGACAGTGCCCTTCTTCTTTCCAGAGTTCCCTCTCTCTGTGGAAGTCCCGCCTATCTATACCTTCCGCCTAGCTATTGGCCATTCAGCTTATTATTACATCAGCCACAAGAGTGCATCCTCACAGAGGGCACAAATATCCCACAGCAGAGTTTGATGAAGATATCCTACAAGGGATGAATACTCTAGAATCTCTCACTTTGTACAGTATCCAGTTGTGCGCCTCTGTTTTAGTTACTATCTACTTCAAGAGGAAGCTTCTCTGATGATGAGAGAGCAAGACACTGAGTATAGATAAAGTAGAAAGTCATAAGGCCTCATTGTGCTGTAGAGGTTTATGTCAACTTGAGCCAAGCTGGAGTTATCTTAAAGGAACAAGCTTCTTTTGAGAAAATGCCTCTGTAAGATCCAGGTATTTTCTTAATGATTGATGGAGGAGGACCCAGCCCATGGTGGGTGGTGCCATCCCTGGGCTGGTGATTCTAGGTTCTATAAGAAAGCAGGCTGAGCAAACTCTGGGGATCAAGACAGTAAATCAGCACCCCTCGTGGGCCTCTGCTTCAGCTCCCATCTCCAGGATCCTACCTTATTTCAGTTCCTGTCCCAACTTCCTTAATGATGTAGAGTGGTATGGAAATGTTAGCCTTTCTTCCACAACTTGCTTTGGGTCATGATGTTTCATCTCAGCAATAGCAACCACATGGAAGGCACATTTTAAGGATCTCTTGCTAGGCTGGCCATTGTGGTGGTTTATGTGTCTCAGAACCATTTTTTGTTTGTTTTGACCAAAAACTTAATTAGCTGTAACCTACCCCGGGCACTGAAGGTGTCACTTGGTGGTGAGGTATGTCTAGATGGGACTTTTCCCCTCATTATTTGGAGATTCCATTTAGATTTCCTCCATACATATATTTCAAGAAACTTTGGCAATTGTAGGCTTCTATCTGATCCCTCAAATGACCCTTACTATTAGCAGTCCTTGGGCAATTCCCCTACCTCTTCCCTCCCCTTCCCTACTTATACTTCCTATTCCATCCTCCCCCATTTCACTTTAACTGTATATTCTATTTCTCCTTCCTTGTTAGATTCTTTCCCCAATATGCCCAAAGGTTTCTTACTCCTTACCTAATTTCTGTGGTGATTCAGATACTAGCATGCCTACTGAAGACTTAAAAGTTAACATCCACATGTAAAAGGATGCATACAGTCTTGTCATTTTGGGGATGAGTTACCCCATTCAGGACAATTTAGGATATTAATTTTGTATCCTGCTACTTTGGTGAAAGTTTTTATCAGCTGTAGAAGTTTCCTGGTAGAGATTTTAAGGCCTGTCACATATACTATTACATCATCTACAAATAAAGACACTTTGATTTCTCCATTTCCTATTTGTATTCCCTCATTCAGTTTTCTTATTTCTCTAGCTAAGACTTCAGGTACTATACTAAATATTTGTGGAGAGAGTGGACAGACTTGGCTTGTTCCTGGTTTTAGTGGAAATGCTTTTGAATTTCCTCTGTTTACATTGATGTTGTCTGTGGGCTTGTTGTGTATTGTCTGATTATGCTGAGGTGTGTCCCTTGTATTTCTTAGCTCTTCTGGACTCTTATCATGAAGGGATGTTGGATTTTGTCAGAGGCCTTTTGTACATCTAATGAAATTATCATGTAGTTTTTGTCTTTTAATCAGTTTATTTAGTAGATTATGATTATTAATTTCTGTTTGCTGGAACATTCCTGTATCTCTGGGATGAAGTTTTTTAATCAAGGCAGATAATCTTTTGATATATTCTTGGCTTTGATTTGCTAATTTTTGAGAATTTTTGCATATATGATTACAAGGAAAATTAATATATAGCTCTCTTTCTTTGTTGGGTATTTATGTATTTTATTTATGTATGTATTTTATGTAGCAGGATATCTCTGGCCTTATAAAAGAAGTAGAAAATATTCATTCTGTTTCTATTTTGTTGAATAATTTGAGGAGTAATGGTATTAATTCTTTGTTGACGGTATGGTTGAATTCTGTACTGAAATCATCTGACCTTGGGATTTTACTTTTTTTGGTTTTGTTTTGTTTTTTGTTTTCTTGGTTTTTAGACTCTTAAATACTGCTTTTACTTCACTAGGGTTTATGGATCTGTTTTAGTTGTTAATCTCATTTTGGTTTAACTTTGGTAGGCTGTATAGATCAAGAAACTCACCTATTTCTTTTAGGTGTTCCAGTTTGGTAGAGTACAGGTTTTTAAAGTATGTCCTTCTGAGTCTCTGGATGTCCCTGGAGTCTGTCGTGATGATCCCATTGTTTGTATTCAATGCAAATAATTTGTATCATCTCTCTCCATCATTTTTTTTTCCTAATAGGGCTACCTTTATATGTTACCTGGTCCTTTCCTCTTGTAGTTTTTAATATTCTTTCATTGTCTTGTATGTTTAGTATTTTGATTATGTGTTATGGGAACTAGCCTTCTGGTTTTGTCTATTTGGAGTTCTGTATACTTCTTGTACCTTGATAGTCACCTCATTTAGGTTTGGGAAATTTTCTTCTATGATTTTGTTGAAAATATTTTCTGTGTGTTTGGCCTGCATTTCTTTTCATTCTTCTATTCCTATTATTTGTAGATTTGGTCTTTTTCACAGTATCCCATATTTTTTGGATGTTCTGCATCTGGACCTTTTTATATTTTTTTTGAGGTGTCAAGTTCTTCTAAATCTTCAAATGGGATTCTTTCTTCCATTGCTTTTATTCTGTTGCTGAGGTTTCCAATAAACACAAGCTTTCCTGTGTGGACTCTCAGTCCTCTATTGCCACTCCTTTGTATTCCTATCTGTACCTAGGAACTCTCTACTTGGGACACCCAGTGGCAATGGACAATGGAGGTAGAGTGGGAAAGAGAAACCTGCAAGCAGTCTACAATAGGGCTGGAGATGGGCAATTGCAATGGAGGATAGGAAGGAGAGTAAAAATTGCCTAGCCAAGCCCCAGTTGGGCGTGGTCACTGGGAGTCTCAGCTAGAAAGCAATTTGAGGATGACACAAAGCAATGGCCATGGGCTAGAATGGAGGGATGTGAAAGTCCACAGGCAAAAGGAAAGCTGGGTCCACTTCAGGGTTCTGTGGAATGCCCAGAAAAGGAAGGAGGGATGAGAGGAGAGTCGCCTGCAAGCAGTCTTCTACAGGCCTAGGCACAAAATTCTGTCATTGTGTTCTGTAAGTGGGGAAATCCAGGGTAAAAAGAAGGTATATATATATATATATATATATATATATATATATATATATATATAATATACCTCAGTGGGACTGGGGACTGGGCAACTCCAGCTGGTACAGGGATTTAACTTTTAACTGTTATTCTGTTTCACAAATGAGACATTACATTTATTCATCACAGTTTTAACTGACTGCAAAAGTGGTTAATCAAGAGAAAGGCACTTATACTGGGGGATAGGGAGATATATCAAATAAGATATTTGGAGAGTATTTAGTAGCAAATGGTACATGTGCTCTATCCTGACACTCTCATGTTTTATTCCTAAGGAAGGATGAGTAAATATCTATGCTGTTCATCAAAATGTCAAGACTTAGACTTTTTCTTCTTTGAATGTAGCATCATGTAGAAAATGGTCCGTGAGGCTTACCTTCTATAATACGGAGAGAAATTGTTTAATTTTAAGAGTATTTGGGTGTGGTTAACTTTAGTGCATAATTTGTAAAAACATTGCATTGCTTTTCATAATAAGGTTCTTCCCCCCAGAGGCTTTATTATCATGTAGGCATGTTTTATTTTGTTTTTTACATGCGATCTTTGCCCAAATTAATAAAACTCTTCAAAAATTGGAAGTTCAGACCAGTAAAGACTTTGATCTGCTGAGATGTCACTACAACTAAATACTGAATAGTGACTGTAACCGTAGAGTGTGACCTTAAAGAGTAGCCTGAGCTCAGGGAAACCACAGGAGTTCTCAGAGCCAGAGTACTTTTCTGCAATGGTATAGTTTCCAGAGTAGCCCATGTGATTATGATGACAGCGTGTCCAATGCAGACTACACGTATATTATGTGTTGGTTTGAATAGGCATGGCCTCCATAGACTCATGTTTGAATGCTTGGCCCATAGGGAGTGGCACTATCAGGAGATGTGACCTTGTTGGAGTAGGAATGGCCTTGTTGGAAGAAGTGTGTCATTGTGGGAGAGGGCTTTGAGGTCTTATATGCTTAAGCTATGCCTAGTGTGGTGCATGGTCTCTCCTTCTGCTGCCTGTGATCAAGATGTAGAACTCTCAGCTCCTTCTCCAGCAACATGTCTGCCTGCAGGCTGCCAGGATTCTCACCATGGTGATAATGGATAAACCTCTGAAATTGAAAACCAGCCCCAGCTAAATATTTTCCTTTATAAAAGTTGCTGTGGTAATGCTGTCTCTTCACAGTGACAGAAACCCTAGTTAAGATGTAATGCAACATATTATTATTGCTAGTATTAACATTTCTTTTTCTGATTGTTAGTTAGTTTTAATTAACTGGGTTGTATTGCATAGTAAGCTCTATACTGATAACACGCTGTATCAGGCAATAGTCACCAACAGTACCAGCCTTAGTGGCAATCCTCCATTTCTGAACCCAGTTTTCCACCTGCTTCTGGTGTTCCCCCTTCTCTACTAAAGACTTCTTTTAATCTTCCATACTAGTTCTTGTTCATCTTTTCATCCTCCTACTACTGAATCGTGCAGGGATGAATTCTTGGATCTCTGTCTGTACTCACTCTCTTGGGATCTCTTTTATTATCACATTTACTTTGTCTACTCACAAATTTATGTCTCCAAACTGGAACTCAATTATAGATTCATATATTCAATGGCCTATTAACATCTCCACTTAGATATTTTATAGATACATTAAACTAATCATGCTAATAACGGAACACTCGGATTTTCTCCTAAAATATGCTGTACCTGCACTCTTGCCTGTCTTCAAATGTGATAGCGAAAACCTCAGACGAGTAAAACCCACACAACCTCAAATCTTTCTTGGTCTTTTTTTTTCATGTTTGACATCATTATTTCAGAATTCTTTTTTACATGATCTTCAGGTGTTCCCAGAATCTTAATCCTTACTAGTTTCCCTGCTACAATCCAGATTCAAGCTTCATTCTTTTAAAAACAATTAAATTTGTATTTGTGTGTTTATGTCACGGGTGTGAATGTCACATATGTGCACTCACCTCCAGAGGCCAGAAGAAGGTACCTGATTCCTAGTGTGGTGGTTTGAATAAGAATCATCCCAATAGACTCATAGGTTTGAACGTTTCGCTCCTAGTTTGGGGAGCAGTTTGGGAAGGAATAAGAGCTGTGACCCTCTTGGAGGAGATGTGGCTTTCTTGGAGAAAGTGTATTACTGGGGTTGAGTTGTGAGGTTTCAAAAGCCCATGCCAGGCACAGTCTCTCTCTCTCTCTCCCCCTCCCTCCTGCTTGTGGATCATATGTAAGCTGCCAGTTACTGCTCCAGAGCCATGCCTACCTGCCTGTTGCTGTCTTTCTCATCATAACATTCACAGACTCACCCTCAGAAACTGTAAACAAGTCCTCAGTTTAAGTCGCAATTGAATGTTTCCTTTTATAAGTTGCCTTAGATATGGTGGTGTCCCTGTACAGAAAAGCAAACAAGGCAGTTAGAAACTGGAGTTATGGGACGTTGCTAGCTCCCTGCCTGATATGCGTGATGGGGATCAAACATGGGTCCTCTGGGAGAGTAGTAAGTGTGCTTAGCCATTGAGCAATGCCACCAGCCCTGCAAGCTCCGTCCTTGTGATTGCCCTGTAACTGGTTTCACTGCTCCTGCTTTTACACAGCCCAGTCTTTTGTCAAAACGATGCTTAGAGTGATCAGTTTGAAATGCAACTAAGATTCTGCTCACAACTGGTGGTTCCCACTTTATTCAGATAAAACTAAATACATTTAAAAACAAAAAACAAAAGGAGTTACCAATAAAATGTCTTAACTATTTTTTTTTCTATTTCTCTAGTTTCACACTCTTGAGACATCCTTGTTTCCCTGCTTTCTTTTAAAGACAGGATGGACATTTTTCTTAGGGTATCTATGGCAGCTCTTTTCTCTGTCTCCAAGGTTTTGCTCCCAAAGTATGGAAGCAGTATCTTCTCGCTTTAAAATCTTTGCCCATCTTTTTACTTATTTATTTATTAAATTTAAATTAGTTTTATTTTATGTATACAAGTATTTTGTCTGTGTGGACACATATGCACTCTGTATTTACCTGGTGCCTGTGGAGGTCTGAAGAATAAGCTACCTGTGTCCGCAAAGGCCCGAGGAGGGAATCTCCTAGAATCGGAGTGATGGAGACCTGTCATGTAGATGCTAGGAATGGAGCCTGGGTCCTCTGCAAAAGCAGCAAGTGATTTTAACTACTGAGGGAGTCATCTTTCCAGGCGTTGAGCACCTTGTTTATAGCTTCTCATGGTCCTGGTCTTCATAGATCAAGTTTAGGTGCTCCAAGAAACGGCTGCACTTCATTTCTCTATAGCAGTTACCGCTTAATAATACACTCACAATTTTATTGTGCACCTCCAATTTGAACGCATCTGCTCTATCGGGAAGCGATTTTTAGTTACAGCTACTACTACTGACTTCTTGGTGCTAGAATAGTGCATAGCATCCATGGGTGGGAAAAATACTCCGGAGTGACATGGCAGACATTCAATAACCACCTGTTGACTAAACAGAAGATTTATCATTCTTTATGAATTAAACTTGGGGCTTTTGGTATTTTACCACTAACTAGTTGCAGCATTGGGGGCCTTAGTAACATGTACTACTTCATTCTAGCTGTATTTTCGGAGAGAATTTCAGTTCACTTGCAAAAACAATTTTAAATATATGATACACACATGCAAGTGAGGAAGATTTCAGTTATATGACACACATATGTGTATACATCTTGGATTATGATATGCTTATTTTTTTAAAGTGGTGTGGTGTGTATGATGTATGCACAGGTATCTCTGTGTGTGTGGGCATGGTGTGTATGTATGGTGTGTGTGGTGTATATGTATGGTATGTGGTGTGTGTGTTTGTGTAGGTATGTGGTGTGTATGTATGGCATGTGTGTGTGGTGTATATGTATGGCGTGTGGTGTGTGTATATGTATGTGTTTGTGTGATGTGTACATGTTTTTCCCTGTATGTGCATGTGGGGATCAGAAGTTGACTTTATCCCCCTCAATCATTTTCCAGCTTGCTTTTTTGAGACACGATCTCTTACTTAACCTGGAGCTTGCCAATTTGGCTAGGCTGGTTTTGCAATGAGGCAGTGATCTACTGTCTCTGTTTCCCAGAGTTCTGGGGTCCCAGGTGACTGCTGCCACTCCAGGCTTCTCTTCAGCAGGGATCTGAACTCAGGTCCTCACACTTGCACAGCAAGCCCCTCATTTCCTGAGGCCTCTGCACAGCATCCCTTCTAGTTTCCTTAGAGTAGAGACATGAGCGCTTTCATCTACGTTGTGTAGTTATGGAAACTACATTGGATCTGTCTTTTTTCTTTATTTCATTTTTCTTTTTCTTAGAATTCTGCTATGCAGTTCAGAGTGACCTCTGACCACTCTCATGCTTCTGATTCCCACGTTCTGGGATTCTATGTATAACACCCTGCACAGCATCGCCATGTGTGTAACTCCCTGCCTGGCATCACCATGTGTAACTCCCTGGCCAGCATCACCATGTGTAACATCCTGCCCAGCCTCACCATGTGTAACACCCTGCCCGGCATCACCATTGTGTGTAACTCCTTGCCCAGCCTCACCTCAGTTAACTCACAGTTTTCACCAAACAACAATGGCGACCATCACAACCATGTAAGAAATTAAGAGGAGTTTATTTCTCATCTCTTTAGCTTTTAATTGTCTTTACATTCAGCTTTCACTACATAATGCAATACTGAATTTTCTCACCACTTGGGAAGCTGGCAATAGCTACCTTTACTGCCTGCTCTTTTCTTCCTGACAATTGGTGGAGCTATTATATTATATGTATGACTGTTCAATGAGTAAAAGGCCAGCTGTCACTCTGAGTGACACATAGACCCGTGTCTCTGTTCATTTAATTGAGTGGTCGTGTGGATGGCTGCATGTCACTTTACCTTCAGAAAACTTCTGTTCAACTTCCATTGTATTGAATACATTCTGGGTTTGATGCTTCAAGGAGGAGGTGGTGAAGGCAGAAAGCATTGACAGTTTGACAGATTTGTAAGTCTGAACACAAGTCTGAACACATTTCCTACTTCAATGTGTATATCTTCCGCCAACAGTTGCATCGTTCCTCTTTACAAGTGACAGCTAGTAGGGATTTAATCTTCCATTTTTATAAAGGGAAAACAGATTTTTGAAACATCTAAGAGTTGAGCTAATCTATTTTTAAGATTTGGACATAGTTCCGTAACAAGGTTCCTCTATAGTTGAATGGGAATAATAAAACCATGGCTGTGTCAACCCGATTGTACCTGTCCTCTTGTTCCAAGTTAAGGCAACCGTGTGTGTCCATAGTTGGTCTCCTTGATGTTACTGAGTCACAAGGATGAGCCTGGAAATGAAGTGGTCTGCTTAAATGACTACAGTTGATGGTCAGTAAACTGGTGTTTCTCTTAGCAGCAAATAGTTTTGTCTTAAGTGTCCTGTGATGTTAAGCGAAAATTCTAAATTGTCATAGACCTGGTGGCATAGTCCTCTGTATGTTTTAATAATCCATTATAAAAGTTAAGAGTTACACTCATCAGTTTTGGATTTGGGAGTAGGTAGAGGAGAGTCCTTTATTTTCACTCTAAAAGTTGGAGGAGTTCAGGCAATCGATCCTTCATCCCAACACCAGTGCCACCACATTTGTGAGGAGCCTGACACTCAGGTTGGGTCTGGAGATTAATTCTTTTAAAACTGTGTCTTTGGGCAAGGCGTGGAGACCAGCTTTAGTAAGATGAACACACCAGAGAGGGCTAATGCATTCACAAAAATTCATTTTCTTCTCTCTCTGGTCAGATCAGCAGATTAATTTTTCTATCTTCTTCGGGTTATTTAAGACGATGAGTCTGAGTTTTGTGCTGGGGAAACTGGAATGAATCGATAGGTATCAACTTGTTGCTCATGTGCTCAGTGCTTAAGAAACAAGCATCTTCTCTCTGGTTGAGTGCAGGCCTTGTGAGATGGAACCTCAGGATGGAAATATCTGGAATTCCTGGTTAGGAATTGCTCAGCTAGGAGCATCTGTATTAGTGTATACATGATTCTCCCTTTCTCCCTCCTCCTTCTCTCCTTCTCCCTCCACCTCTCTCTTTATGTTCCCTCTCTCTCTTTCTGCCCCCCTACCCGCCATATGTGTATGTGTATGTGTGTGTGTGTGTGTGTGTGTGTGTGTGTGTGTGTGTGAGTGTGTGTGTATATTGGATGACATTACAGTCTTTTAGCTATGGTGAATAGGAAGAAGGTACCTGGGGTGAATAGGGTTATTTGAAATTCCTTTGCAGACATAAAGTAGGGGTGATTGATTTTAGAGCGGAGGAAATAAAGACTGCAAACAGAATGCCATAGTTTGATCTGATGCAGCCATTGTAAATCACAAACTTATAGCAACTGCATATGTGTCTGGCAAGTCTCCAAGAATAGGCCCACCTATTCTTGGATGGAGAAGGGCCTTGCCAGCCCTATCTCCTGTTACTGAACTCTTTGCCAATGATGTACTCAAGATGAGGACAGTCATTGGCTTTAGTTGTGTATCCACATGGTACCCTGTCAGGTTTCAATGGAAAGTTTCAATCCAACGATTATACATTTGGCCCTGGGTCAAAAAAATGGATCCGAAAATCACCCCAAATTCATGAATCTGGGGAAGTTACTGGTAGGGATCTCTGGGTGCCACAAGGATAAGAAGAAGATCATACATGGTAATGGGAGAGACTAATATAAATCTATTTTACCTATACAATGAAAATCTATCTATACAATGAAATTGTCAAGGAAATAAGTTAATAAAAATGAGAATATTCTCTTTATTACTTATGGTATAAAATACGGATCTAGAAAAAAGAAAAAGCTAACCTAGATATTTGATGCAGACCAAATAGAATAGTAGTTTGATCAGACGAAAGGGGGGTAATTGGAGAGAGCTGAAGCGAGTGGTATTTGTGAAATTTGTGACATTTGCATAGGGGACGTTGTTTGGCATCTGAGCGATAAGGAGATTTGAAGAAATTGAATGAGATGTGAGACTAGAAGTCAGGGTGTAGGTTAGTTTCAGCATCATCAACAGAGGCAAAGAAATAAAACCCTGATTGTAGTGGTAGTTAGCAGTGTGATGATAGCATATGGATAGATGACTGGAGAGAGGCAGGGGGAGGGAGGGGATGGCACACAAGTAGGAGGAAAAAGGAACGTGGAGGTTGTTTATAGGGGAAGCTTTGTTAAGTAATATGCTGGCTGATGAGTGGTTAATGAGGAATAAGAAAAGGCTATTTGTATTTTCCCTCAGGATCTCTTACTGGGATCATTTCTCTGCATGGTAGCTTTGAGTCAAATACTGCTACAGTATAACAATAAAGAAGTGGTCACTGACTGGCCAAGAGTGAGCCTAAGCAATGGGCATGGCACATTTTTCTATAACACGAGTGTGAACATTTTGAATGTCTTTCATGATAACTGGATAGAGCGGTAGATATTCACGCCAGAAACTGCAGCGGAGTCCTGAGTGTCTTGAAGTGCTTATGAAGAAGCTGTAGGTACACGGCATTGTGGTCACTGAGTATGTTCAAGCCTGTAAAGATGAGATAGATCATATGAAGGCGAGGTGGATATGCCAGGTTTGAAAATCAACTAATGGTCTTTTTTTTTTTTTTTACCAGAAATTTTGGGTGATGAAGTTGGAGGCATATGGACTTTGGGGCTTGTTGCAGAGAGGAGAGATATAAGCATGTGCTTTGAAAATGCTGTTCTGCTAGGGAAGATGAATTAGAGATGAGAAAACTTGGAAAAGTTGAAGCACATAAAACGTTACGGCAATTTCCAGGCAAGAATAGTGGGGGACGTTAAGTAGAGGGGTCAACACATTGATGATGAGAATGGTGAGAAGTTGATGTTTGGAGTTGGAAAGGAAAGAACATTGTAACAATCTGTTTTTACAGAGACAAGTAGACACTCTAAAAAGGATTCTGTAATGCTGTGCAGATTTGAAGATGCCATTAAAGATGTTGAAGGAAGGAACTCGGTGTTACAGTATTGTATTTTACATCCAATCCATAGAACAAAGCTATGCTCATCCCCAGAGAACATTCAGAATGCAGTGGCCTCTCATGACTTTCTCCTCCGCTGCTCCACACCAAGCTACCATCTACTCTTGCCTGGTTTGTTATCCAGCTCTTTAGATTTCATATTTCCACTTCGGCTTTCTGTAAACTATTCTCAGTGCTATAGCCAACAATTTCCTTTGAAAATATAAGAACATGCTTCTTAGTGTCTTTCATTTCCTTCTGTTCTTTGAGTGGAGTAAAATTCTATCATCTACAAAAAGCTCCACAGCCTGTCATCTCTGTTTCTCCTCTCTCACCCACATACCCCTACAAACCCAGCTGACCCCCATATCACACCACTGGCTTCTATAATGCAAGCATGCTTTCTCTCTTTCTTTCCAACCCAATGAATAGCATTTCTTGTTGTTTAACTTACTTATTATTTTACTATATTATTTTTGTATTTTTATTTATTTTTCTATATTCCTCAATAGAATGTCATATTGAAAATATATATAGTATGTGCTACACACACACACACACACACACACACACACACACACACTTACACACTCCTGCTGTTTATAGCCACTTCTTCACAATATTTGTTGAATGAATAAATTTCCCGGGAAATGAAACTACAACAGAAAAATTAAAATTGGAATTTTTTTCTTAAGGAGGTGCAACATTGACAGATAATCTCAGACGAATTTATCTATCTACCAAAAGTTTTGAAACACTTTAAAATTCATTACATAAGTAATCAAGGCACAAAGAAACTACTCAATTGTAAATTCTTAAATGCTAAAACTGGGCTTGCAGAAAGAGATTTGAAGACACACACAGTTAAAAGAGTTTTCATAGACACCTATGTCCCAGATGAAGTGGGGAGGAGGTTAAAGGGAATGGGTCCTGCCATTGCTGTCAATTTCACCTCTTCATTAGGAACACAAGTGGCAGGGAGAAGGTACAGCTTGTTGGAAGGGCTTGGAGAACGTTTTGTTGTGTATCTCTGAGATAGTTAGAAGTAATGACTGAGAAACATATGACATCACGCATCATCACTTTGCTCAAGTCCTGAAATTCAGTAGTGCTGTAACTTGAGCCATAGCTTTTCTTTTGGAGATGTGTTTATAATACAACACACGAAAGGTAAGTGGAAAACACTGCAATTGTGTATGATCTGTTCTAAATATGTCGCGTTGAAAAAGGTGAAGCTAATAAAGCCAGCCTTTGAATTGCTTGGTTAATATATCCGTTTGTAAATATTGATTGGATTTTTCACTTGTGCCAGGCACAGTTCTGGATAGTGATACAAGATTTAAAGAAATGCTCACTGTTTCTCTTTACAACTGGAAGACACAGGTAGGTGAAATAGTAGTTACTTACTGTGTAAAAAATATTATGATAGAGTCCCATAAAGGGTACCATGGGAGGTAATAAGAAAGACATATCTAACCAATCACAGAATGATATTGTTTGTTCTATCTAGGCTTTAAGTGTGAAGAGGCAGCCTTTCAAGAGAAAATGTTCATGGTTTCCTGTGAACGTGAGTGTGCATGCACAGACAAACATGCACACACACATTCACGCACACACACACCTCTCTCTTTCCATGTGTGTATAATCTCATATCAACAAACGGCAAAATCCTAACATAAAAATAAATTTATGCCGTTTTCAATTAATCGAGTTTGAGAGTTGAATTCATAAAAGATACAGCATCTTTATAGGAGATGGTTCAATAGTTAAAATTTGAGAGTGAGGTTCAGGGCAAAGGCTGGATTATAAAGTGCTATTTCACTATTAGGAGTTGTATGTAGACAATGGCTAAAGCTGCCAGCGTGAATGAGATCACTCAGGGAGTCAAGACGAAGAGAGGGCTAAGAATAATCTCTTCTGATTTGGTGTCTGGAGAGAAACCTGGGAAAGAAATGTTGGACAAATATCCAGAGAATCTAAATCAGAACCTAGGGACCAATTAGAATGTCAAACAGGGGAAATTAATAAAAACAAAGAAACCAAAGCACACAAAAATAACCTCGTCAAGTGATTCAGTCAGAATGATGGCAATGAAGTACAGCTGGCAGAGGGACCAAACTGTCGATAGTCTGTGAAGTGATGAGCAGGCTCAGAGTTCTAAAATGATTTTTTTTCATCCTTAGTGTATCCTGCCAAAAATAATTTAGGAAACAGAAATAAATCAGGTAACAAGTTCTGGGTGTGACCTTTCCACCCTGGTGACAAACGTTCCGTTATCACCTGGTTTCCGTTAGTCTCATAAAGGTATAAGGTCCCTCTGCCCAATTCAGGTTTGGATGGAGAACACATGATTTGTGGAGTTTTACAAACAAATCAGGTCTATCATGCCGAGAGGAAGGTAGAGCATGGATCCAATTACGCAGGCTCTGTCTCTCTCCAGCTCAGGTTTTCTTGTCCTCTTCATTCCTCTAAAGTTTCTCTGTGGCTTTTAAATCCCACCCTTTGGACCCACACAATATTCACCTTGTTGTGGGCCATGGTCTTTCTGAAGGGTCAAATCACAGAAACTAATAAAATGCAGATAATAACATTTTGTTGACCATATGGCCCATCTATTTCTTACCGAGTTTAGGGATGTCGTGTAGGGCAAGTGGGAAGTGGGCACTGAGATGCTTAAGGATGCTGGTGGGAAGCGCTGTGATTACCGACTGGACAAAATGCGGGTGAGCTGGTCTGTGTCTAATCCTCTGTGGCTTCCTGTATGACACACTGTAATGAAAACACCACCACAAATTACAAGAGTTGTCAAAACAGGCTACTGGGAAACTTCTTTACTCTGGAGTTTGTTAACCAAAGATAAATAGCATGTTGCAGGGTACACATAGCCGCCTTCTTTTCTATGGTCGGGCACAGAAGTGGAGCAATTGAGCTATAAGAAAGGTGTAAAGTGTTGGGAACTGAGAGGATATTGTTTTATAAATGGGAACCTAGAAATCAGTTGAAAATGAAATTTCATTCTTGAGGCTAAAAATCATACTTACTTTGTTGTTGTTTTGAGACAGGATTTCACTAGGTAGCCTTGGCTGGACTCAAACTCACAAAGATCCACTTGCCTTAGCCTCTCAAGTGCTGAGATTAAAGGCGTGCACTTCCATGCCCTGTCGACATCTACTTTTGAATGACAAGGACTTAGTTTGAGTGTTGAACGTTGTCTGCCTTTTTAATTTTTTTTTTCTGTACTTAACATTGCTTAAGAGATTTGCAGTGTGTGATGTGATAGTTAAATGCAAACTCCTTTCCATAAAATGTTCTAAGCATTTCAGTCCTTCCAGGAGATTTATATATAAAAACCATGTGCTGGTGTCATGCCATACAGCTTCAAGGTTTTGAGAAACTAAAAGTTCTGAAAAAAATTCTTACTGGAGCCACAGTGTTACAACAGTAATAGACACAGTGCCAAGCGCTTTCCCAGATTTTCTCATTTACTCCTCTGAAAATCTCTAGTCGTGTTCCTTTGTCTCCTCTTGTTACACAGAAGGCGTCAGAGAAGGGTATTCACAGGGGGTGCAGGGCAGAGTGATGCTCCAACCCAGAGTCTGAGGCCAGAGCCACATCCCATTGCTTAAGGCTGACCTGTTTTATGCCCCTTTCTGCAAACAGTCTAGTGTACTGCCTACGCAAGTCTCATAATGGCATAAAGTAGACAAAACACAGAAACAACTGATAATTTGAATATGAGGTCCGTAGACAATTAAGTGACTTACTTATGATCTCTCACACACAAAAGGCAGACTGGACTGCATTTTAGGTTCCTTACTTTTGTTTTAGACTTGTTGACAGCTAACTCATTTATTTTAGAGTCTAGAATTCTTCCTTGGGGGGGGGGGGGAGGGAATCAGGGAAATATTTCTCTTTGTGGATCTCATTGCATATTGCTCTACTTATATGCAGATGTTTTAATATCATTAACATGTCTCTTAAAGATAAGGGAACAAGAAAGCAAATGAACTTCTCTGTGATTTGTAGTTTCAGGAGTGATGACAAGGTCATTTTTAGGGGTCAGAGAGGGATTTGGAAGATCAAAGTGTTGGGTATAGCTCAGGTCCTCACAGAAGGACCAGCTCTCCAGAAATATGTACCATGACACCCCTTTGAGTTGCTGTGGAGAAAATGAAACAAAGATTTCAGTGCTTTTGATTGAGTGTGAAGCTTCCAATTTGTTGCCGTCCTTCTGTTCTCCCATCCAAAGCCGAGAGGGATGCAGGTAAGGGCAGCAGAGCCATGTCTGGCTCAGCCGTCACTTAGGAACCTTGCTCCTGCAGTAGATGGGACCAAATACGGACACATACAGACAATGCGCAGAGCAGGAGACCTTAGAATATTCAGTACTTGGTCCTAAAAGGGACCATTAGGGCTATGTACAAAGTCCTTGTCTCAAAATAACTGTCTCAAAATAAACTAACTGTCAGAAAGCAAAAATAAAAACTAAAAACCAAAACCAACCAAACAAAAAAACCAAAAAACCCTTAACCAATAAAACCAAGCAAGACAACAAACTAATCATCTGTTGCTCCAAACCTTAGAAGCCAGCTAGTTAGAAAAACACAGCATTAACATGCACCTATTGCTCTATTAAACAATAGATTGCTCACTAAAACACACACATACACACGCACACACACACACACACACACATACACACACACACACAAAGAAGGCAAAGAAGGCAAAGAAGGTGAAAGACACACGAAACACTGGCCATCTTTCAAGGAAGGGGCTGTCCTGAGTAAGAGGCAATATGGCAAGAATATTAACACGAGACCCACTGTGAGAATCACTGTAAGGAAAGTACAAAATACTGTGTGGTTCAACAGGGGTGGGAGCACATCTGGTTGTAGGTAATCCAGAAAGTTTCGTAGGGTAGGTAAGGTTTCAACAGGGGAGAGATGTATGTGAGGTGAGAACAGGGGAAATTCTAGCAGAGCGGTTTTCAGAGAGAAGGATTAGGAGGAAGTTTGTATATTTTACCCTAGTTTATTAAAACTACAAACCTTTTAATGGTTATCTGAAAAGAGGAGAAACATGAAATATACTAAAATTGTATCTGAATTATATGTTGATGGCTATTTTCTTCTAAGGAAGTAGAAGGGAGCTATGTGATCAAAATAATTGGATTAACTGTATGTTCTTTGTAGTAGTTGGGGGACTGAAAAAGAATCAAGTGTCCTAGTAACCAGCCCTAATGGGAAAGTCACTGTTGAGTCAAAAACAGAGCTGGTAGGAGCTTTCGAGTTTCTTGTGCTCCTCCATAATACAAAGTGGAATTTAAAAATGGCAGTATTAATGAAATGAGAAGAAAAATGTTGCAGATTCTATTTGCAAACTATAATTTTAATAACAATTTCTTCCTAAATATGTTAAGTTTACAAAGGCCTTTACCTCACACACACTCCCAAACTATTTTACACCTGATAAAAATCTCACAGCTCATCATGCTAGAATGCTTGAGACTCATTAAAACATACCCAATGCATTCATTTCCAGTTATCAAGTAAATGAAAGTTCCAGAAGGTTGCTCTGTTGAGCATAGCCTCTATGACATATGTGTGGCTACTCCCAAGGGCTCTCTTGTGGTGGTTACAGACATGAACTCAGTTCTTAGCTGATGGAGATCCTTAGTGTTTCAGGGTAGAAAGCAAAGTTTCTCAGGAATTCTTAACCAAAGTGTTTAGGTTGCTGACACTCAATCATGTTTCAAGGAATAAAGGCACCATGGAAAGTTAGTACGAGAGAAGCCAGGGTTTTGGGGGAGTTTGACATTGGCCAGTTTTTAGATGTGATTGTGAGGGGTCACGTAAGTAAAGTATAAGCTCGGACAAAAGGAATTTCCTTCAGAGTAAACATGATGTTCTAATCACTTGATTCAGAGCTCTCCTAATCTGGTTCCTCTTAATTCAGTAACAAGATTCTTGTATAAACAGAGAAACGACTAACCAGTTAATCCATGTTAATTAAATAATAGGAAATCCTAAATTTAAATGACTCAAGTGATTAATTTTTAAGAGTTTCAAAGTTTAAGGAAATCATCTAAAGAAGTGGTGTGGGAGAATTGTCTGTATTCTGTCAATCATATTTTAAATAAACGCTGATTGGCCAGGCAGGAAGTATAGGTGGGTCAACCAGACAGGAAGTAGAGGTGGGGTGATGAGAACAGGAGTATTCTGGGAAGCAGGAAGCTCCCTCTGCACTCCTGCACAGACCACCAAAGAGACAGGATGTAGTCTGCCTGGCTGTGAAAGGTATGGAGCCATGTGGCTAACATAGATAAGAATAATGGGTTAATATAAACTACAAGAGCAAATAAGAAGACTGCGCTAATGGGCCAATCAGTTTATAATCTTATGAAGATCTCTGTATGATTTTCTTTGGGACTTGCTGGCTGTAGGGTACTGGGCAGGACAGATACCCCAGCAAGCAGGCCTCTTCATGTTACAAAGAAGATTCTTTCTTCCCATTTTAACCTTTCACTTTCTTTTTAGTTTTTATAACTTAGACAACAGACACATACATACACACATGTAATACTTCCTGCTAATTCTTTGAGAATTTTTAAAATTCTATCTTGACAATGTTTATCCCTTCTCCCATCTCCTCCAAGATCCACCACACGTTCCATACTGAGCTAATACTGTGACCTAATTTTTAAAACCCACTGAGTCCCACTAGTGCACCTACATACTCTTAGGTGGGTGGCCATGAACTAGAGTGTGCCGGACCTACCAGGAACCAAGCTTTGAAAGAAAGCCATCCCCATCATGTAGCAGTTGATTGCTCAAAGAGCTAGGAATAGGATTCCATGTCTAATGTCCCCCTTCATGCTAGGATATTTTTGTGGTTTGGGCTTGTGCAGGTCTTCTGTATGCTGACACAAACATTGTGAGTGTACATGCATAACCAGCCTATTGTGTCTGAAAACGCTTTTCCATTGCCATCTGGTTCTTCCAGTCTCTCACCCCTCTTCTGCGATAATTCCTGAATCTTTAGTATGATACAGGTGTCCTGTTTAGGGCTGAGCACTCCATTGTCATCTATTCTCTACACTTTGAGCAGCTGTGACTTTCTGTGTAAATCATCATCTATGGTAAAAAGAAGTTTCTCAGCTAGGGAATGCTTGGAGAGACTTGTTTTGTGTCCTAATAGAAGGTTGATTATGGAGTATAATTGGATTGTGGGAGTCCAGGGTCCCTACTTGGAAACAGGAGGCAGAAAGCAAGATGCAGTGATGGGCAGAGTTGTCAACAAGAGTGGGTTCCCTACCTGCAGCACAGGCCATAGTGTGGGCAGAGTTGATGGTAGAGTCTATGACCTTTACATGGAGAGGGGGTGGAAAGTGGGCTATTAGGATGGAGGGGGTTAATGTTTTGTATCTGGAGTCCCTGCCTGAATACAAGGCCTGGAGGACAGGCTATGGGCTTCTAGTTCCTTTTAAACATAAATACTTTACACTTTAGATCAATTTTACCTTTATTCAAAGGTAAGCTATAAACAGATTACATCTCTTTCTGACTCTACACATGTCCAGCGATCGTATATACAGCTTGTACAGCGTCTCTCTATTCACAGCCAATCCTGGAATGGTTGGTACCATCGTACCTCGTTTGTACCTCACTGTCACCCAGAGTCCAAGGTTTACATAAAACATCAGTCTTGGTGTATGTCTATGTCTTAGTCAATGTCTATGTCTGAAATAAATTAAAAAGAGAAGTTCCACTGTCCTTTCTCCTGTTTCTCTCCTGTTTCTCATCCCTTCCTACACCTGGGAAATGCCCTTTGGCAGCCTTAGTATGTTTCCTTTACAGAACAGTATACAGTTAGAATGGCACCACACAAAATTTCTTCAGCTTCCAGTTAGTCAAGAACATTTATGTTCCTCTGTGTCTTTTCATTGGTACATCCTCCATCTTTATCTCTAATTCTATCTCTATGTCTCTTTTTCCATATCCCAGTGACCGGTATAATTATATATTTATGTAATTATATATATATATGTATATATGTATATATACATATATAATGAGGTACACAGAGTTGTTTCTGAGTTCTAGAAATTGTAAGCAAATCTACTTAACGCCAATCTTCAAGTTTTGGTGTGAAGATAAAATTTCATAGCCATTGGGTAATAACTGAGTAACACCAACACTGTGTTTTAAGGTAAAGGTCTGTGTAGGTGTGTAGGAAACTACCAGACTTTTCAAAACTAGCAGTCGCATTTTCCATTCCTATCAGCAAAGTTGGGAGATCCTGTTTGGAATTTTTGTCGAATCTTTTCCAGCACTGAATGTTGTTCGTGTTTCATTTATACTGAATTAATGGTGTGTACTAGTGTTTGCTTTTCAGCTCACTAATTAAATGTGCGTTGTGCGTATTTTTATATGCTTGCCAGCTTCTTATGCGTCTCTTTGATGCATCATTAAGTACAGCCAGACCCTCCTACTTTTCTTCCTGTGATTGGGCTGAGGTTGGAACTGGGACCAGAGAATGGGAGGCATGAGCTCCACCACTGAGTTACACATCCAGCTTAGGAGTCATGAACAGAATTTGGATATCTCTCTTTAATCTGTTTTTTTTTTTTAAGAATTACTTCAATTAAAAGCTCAGACCTAAACACATATTCGCATGAGCAACATAGAATGAACACAGCAAGATCTAGGTGTGTGTGTGTGTGTGTGTGTGTGTGTGTGTGTGTGTGTGTGTAGCAGTAATAATTACAGAAAAGGCCATGAATTGAGAGGGAGTAGAGGTGACAAGGGAAGACTTAGAGAAGAAAGAAAGAGAAGTGGAGAGGATATGAACATGGTACTCATGCATGCAAGTCTCAAAATTAATGATAAAAAGCGTTTTGAACACCAAAAAAGGTGAGTTTTTTGAGGGATTATTTTCTTCTATTCTATGACTCCCCTTGGTAATGATTTCCATATTTTCGTTCTCAGAGTAGACATTTTCCAGTACAATGTTATTTACTCTAAGGATGCACACGTATTTTTAGTAGGTCTAAAATGGACATTTGAATTCCAGGTTATTTGTTTTCAACTGCTATTTCATTCCTGGAAGGGCTTTGGTCAATGTCAGGACTGGTAGAACCTGATATTGGCATCTCATGTTTTTTGTTCAGATCACCAAGGAATGGAAGTTCCTGTTGCCAACTTCAGGACTCCTCCTGCTGGTTTGGTGACTTCTAAATCTTTCCTATGATTTCATTTTTATCTTGAGTACAATTCTATCTAATATTTCTTGAATCTGCCCCTCATTTTGTAATCATCATGGATTTAATCAGCTTATATTTCCAACCTGACATAAGACCCAGCTCATCACAAAGACAGTATTTTTAGAAGTCCCTTTTATTTAATGGCAAACTATCTTTTCTCTGAAATTTATATGAAAGACATTAAGAAAAAGAAAGTGGTACATTCAAAACTTTGGTGTTCCAAGCTAAATAGGATTGTGTAGTCTCCATTTTAAAACCATTTGGGCTTTTGTGTTTTTCTAAAGAAAAATAATCCTCTACCAAAGATTAAATATATAATTAAACCTATTTTTGTAATAGCTAATTTAATTTTATTATTAGCTTTTCAAGAACAATACGAACAAAGTCTTTTTATAATGCGTCCCTGGAAAGCAAATGTCAGCTGTCAGTTCTATCACAACTGAGATCTCTTTGTGGTGAAATCAAACAACACGAACTCTTCCCTTGTTTCATGTACCAACAGTTTCTGAATGCGATGACTTGATTTATTCATGTAACAATTGTTTACTGAGAGCCTACCTTGGGCAGAGCATTGTTCTAGGCACCAACTATAAATGGAGCCATCCAGATTCCGTCATTCAGCTCTGACAATGTATTCTATTAAAACCATTTACAAGCATGAATCATTCACACTGTTACCAAGATTATACAATGTATCATTTAGAAAGAGAAAATAAAGCTCTCCTCCTTTTAACCTTTCTTTATATCAGATTTCCTGGAGTTAACTACTTTTCAGGTACTCAAAAGTATAATTTTAGGTTGTTCGTTATGCATACATCAAATATAAACATTCATTTGCATAAACTAAAACAAAATGGGACAATATTAGAGAGTTGTTTGCCAATTTGCTAATGAGTTATATGGAATAATTAAAGGAAAAACCATAGTTTTTGTCACTCTGTTGTTTTAAGGACAGACAAATCAGTATTGTTATATTCTGTATTTAAAACCTAATTTAGAGTTCTTTATTTTAATTTCAAATCCATCTGTATAAACAGTGTATATAATATCTACACAGAATGTTGTATACCTAGGTTTTAAATCATCAATAATTCAAAAGTCAAAAATGCAGCCTTGTGGCAATCTTTGGTATTTCAAAATCATTACATTTAATATTTACATACTGAGAAAACTTTGACTATTTCCATGTGACTTTTTGTTTCGTATGTAGTTTATGCTCATTGTAGCTGATAAGTTTTAGATGAATGCTATCAAACCTTGCTCTTGCCTTAGAAGTGCCTTTTATGATGCCATTTTATTTGATCAATTGAAAACATGAACAATAAATAATTCACATTTCTTGACAACCTGAGATATGATTGTTATTTTCATTCTGCGCATTAATGAATACTACATGGATGAAGTAGCATACAAGTTACTATCTATTGAGCTTTAAATAATGAGAACAGTTGTATGCATTATTACAATACAATGCAGTGATATCTTTAGAATACTTTTGAGCACTTGATTGTATAAACTTGGGGATCATTCGACACCCTAAGAAACCAACGTCTAAATTTCAATGGCCTAGGTCAGTAGCTGTTGATTACTAGCCTAACAGCAGTGTAGTGGGTGCTTCTGTTTACTCCATGGAGTGATACAGGGATCCAAGCTTCTGCTCCCTGGTAGATCCATGGTACCAGAGATCAAGAGAGATCTCTGCACCCAGCCTGTGATAGAGGCATATACCTAGTGAGATTTTCACCTAACTAAGGGCATTCGGGGGCTATTAGATTAGATACATGGCCTGTGCTCTTAAGGAATTGTTCTTAGGCTAAAATAAAAATATGGTGTGTGTGTGTGTGTGTGTGTGTGTGTGTGTGTGTGTGTGTGTGTATGTGTGTATGTGCTCACACTAAAGGGGAAGGTTAGCCATGGTGGTGTTGCTAAAGAAGAATAGAATCCAACCTTACCTTAAACTCTTGAAATTCCATTGAGAGAACTCTATCAATTTTCAAAATAATATTTTTGTTGATTCTCTGAAAATTCCATGTAGTATATTTTGATCATATTTAGTCCCTTCCTCCTCCAATATACTCTCTGTCCACCCTCTCCTCCATCCCCACCTATTGGAATTTCTTCTTCCCCTCCATTGAGTCTATTCCGAGTTGCTGACCACTCCTGAGTGTGATGCCTGCCCTGTGATGTGGTCCATGCACCAGGAGTCACATCCTTAAAGAGCACCGACTCTCCAGCTCTCAGCACCTGTCAAGGGCTGATAGCTCTTCAACTAGTTGTGGGATTTTGTGCCCACTTTATTCCCTTTATGGTGGGATTTTTATTTTCTGGTTCGAGCTTGAGCCAATCTTGCGTGTGCTGTCAATTTTACTGAGAATTCATATGTGCCCTACTGAGTCCAGATAAAGACAATTTCCTTTATATCTTCTACCACCCCTGACTCCTCTTTGAAGTGCCCTGTGCCTCCTCTGGAGGGTGTGAAATGCCCATCTCACTTAGGGATGAGTACTCCACAGTCCACTGTTCTCTGCATATCGACCCTCTCTGCAGTGGAGGGTCTCTGTGTCCCTTAGCTGCTGCGAGAAGAAACTTCTTTGATATTTATCAATTTTTAAAGATGAAAATTCACTCAGCAATGAGATTCGTGAGCTTCGGTTTAGGTTTGTTGTTCAAGACTCAAAACACTTTTTTTTTTTGGAACTTCTTTCTTTTCATGTGGAGGTGACAGGGAGGCCCGAGAAACCTCGCTGGAGCTGTAGTCAAGTGGGTACTGAAAAGGCAAAGACCTTCCATGGAGGTTGCAGCCATGTGTGGAATGTGGGTCTTTCAGAGGACTGTCCCCTGCATCTGCCAGACCTCAGACTAACTGCACATTTCAGACTTGCACCAGACTCGGGGTTCTGCGCAACTCTCACGCATCTCACTTCCAGTAGGACTTTCACCACGGTTGCTGCGCCGTTACTGAGCACTGGGTGAGTGTGGGACAGATGGGTTCACATTTGAAAGTGATTTGGAGATGACTCTGAATCTGTCATATGATGGACTTTGATGCGGATGCCAAGAGGATGGGCCCCGGACTCCTCCTTTAGGATCTGGAATGGAACCCAGATGTGGGAACAAGAGAGGCAATGGAGAAGGGAGAATTCTAGGGACCCAGAAGAATAGACAGTGACATATTGATGCTCACTCTGGATTTCATCTGATTCTCTAAAGTTTCCACACTACGTCCCTATTATGTGTGACACCATCTCTTGACAAATCTGGTGCAGCACAAAGAGCACAAGGCATGGGATTGGGGAAAGAGACTGAAATAGACAAGCTGGGCACGTTGCGGAGAAGTCTAACTTCTCACAAATTTACCCATTAATGGCACAGACTTTATCACAGTAGATGTAAAGGGCAGAAGGTGGAATCTATGGGTGTGTGCATGTGCCAAGTGTGGGGTCACAGTTCATACTCGCTGGAGACCCGAGATGGTGCTATTACTACGCTTACTTCACAAATATGGGAACCAGGGCGGAAGTCTAAGAAGATTTTCAGTAGCAGAGCTGGTGGACATGACCTTAAGCAAATTCGGAAACAGGGCAGGAGGCCAAGTCTGGGAGTGTTTAAGAACTAAGGTCAGAGCATCAGAGAGTCCTGCTTCGTGACAGTTGATGTGTTTACTTGAAGACAAGCAGAGGGAAGAAGGTAGCAGCGACCCGTTGACTCCCATCCCACATTATGAATTTATCTAACCAGGTGACATCTATGGAGGGAAGAAATTCATGTTTAATTTTTATTTCAAGCTGTTTCGCTTGTCTTTCCTCCTTTTCTTGTATTCTGATCAGAATCTAAATGGAATGCATTCAGCTAAAGGACATGATAGGTACTTGATAAATCAAATTTAAAATTTCAAATACTTGTTTAATACTGTATACGATTATTATATGAAAGAAAATTATACTTTGAAATTGTATAAGGGAATGATTATTTGTAACAAATTTTTACGGGAATAGAGTAAATAGAAAAGTTGATGTGTTGGCATTTGACAATTGTTTTCCTTTAAAACAAGTTTAATGTATTCTTCTTGAAATTGATTTGCTCTTAGTGCCACTAAACTATGAATCTCATAAAATAATGAGGTGTCATTTACTATATTTTGTGATAAGATGCACTCAGTTTTATTGTGTCATAGATGGAATGTTTCTTTCTATTAAACATTAAATTGGAGGTCAGTACTCTTACTTTTTTATTATTAGAGTTCTAGTTACCCATTAGCTTATTATTCTGAAACCTTGCCTGTATTTCTTCATTTCAAATTCTAATAATCATTACTAGAAACTCAAGGAGGAAAAAGTAAAATTCTATGAACTCCAGTAACATTGGTTAGTTTATATATGTTTTCTGATTCTTTCCATTTTAAAATAGTATTAAGAGCCTATATTATGACAGTCTTGTTAGCCTTCTTTAAAATTTTTCTTGAAAAGAGAATGCATGCATAGAAGATGGAATCGAATGTATGGTGGCTTATACATTCTGGATTGTTTAGATTTTCTGAAATAGTCATTCTCTGTCGCAAAAAATTTCTTTAACAAGAGGTGAGAGCTAGTTGTCTGGGTATAAAGGCAAGCATTTAGAATGCAGTTAGGATTTAAACAGATCTAGGAAAGAGACAACCATGGGTCCTCCACTGAGACACGTGACTTTATTAGCCATTGATGATTAGCCTGGCTAGGTTTTCAGTACCAGGCATGATTTTGTTCCTGTTGAGTAAATCTTTCATGCTATCAGATAGGTATGGCTACCACAAAGATATGAGTGCCACTCTTGCAATCCTAAGATATCTTGACATGCTTATCAGTGATGCAGTTCTTAAGCATCATGGCCAGCTAGGAATATTGGTTGCTTTCCTCCCTTGTTAGCTTGCATAGCACGTCCAGTATTATGAAAGCTAGAACTCAGAGAGGAGGCTTTCACACCAGATCTAGCTCTGTCCTTCTAAATCCTGTGTCTGAAATGCTAGGATCTCCTAGACTCTCCTGTTCAATAATTCAAATCGAGGTTCCTTATGCCTGGTACTGGGGCTCTGTTACATATGTATGGTTCTTGGGGGAAGTATTACCCCAAGGCGAATAAATTTATTTAAACTATATCCATTAGTTACTTTTTTATTATTTTGATAAAACACCACGAGCAAAGTAGCTTTTAAAGAAAAACGTTTAATTGGGCTTACAGTTCCAGAAAATCAGAGTCTACGATGACAGAGTCATGTCTGCATTGAAGCAGTAATGACTGATAGTCCACATCTTGAACTGCAAATAGGAGGCCATCGAGCACACTGGGAATGTCATTAGTCTTTTTAAACCTCAAAGCCCACTCCTAATGACATCTTTCATCCAGCAAGGTTTGTACCTAATCCTCCACTAATAACCACCAACTTGAGACCTAGTATTCAAATGCTCAAGACTTATCGGGGCATCTCATTCAAACCACTGCATTCTATTTCTTTGCCCCCAGCCTCGGGCTGTATCATAATACAAAAAGGATTTTCCCCAATTTCAAATGTCCCCATTTTCTTTCAGACTCCAAACTGTTTGAAAGTACAAAATTCAAAATCTCTTCTGAAACTCAAGGCAGCCTCTTAACAGAAACATCCTGTAAAATAATAAAAAAAGCGAATTATATACTTCCAACACATAATGGAACATGATATATATTACCATACAAAAAGGCAAGAATCTGGGCACAGTATGAAAATACTGAACCAGAATAAGACTGGAATCCATCAGGTCAAACCTCAAATCCATGTCTGATGTCAGAGAGCTTAGAAAGCTCCACTCTTCTGTCTTTGGTTCCTGTAACATTCTTATGTCTTTGGGGCTAGTTCTCTAGCCTCTGTGCAGTGCTCCTTGGCAGGTATCCCACATCTCTGGCATGTGGAACATCTTAAGATCCCTAGTCTACACAATAGATTTTACTTTCATTGCTTCAAACAATGACCTCTCAGAATGCTGGGGGAGAAGGAAGTCATCAACCCTCTTACCCAAGTGATGAACACTGAGTAGCATGGCAAGACATGTCTATGGGTGCAATAGTGGCACCAATGGTGTGGGGATAACCAATTACTGTATGATTACATGTAAGGTCATTTAACTGATAGAAACATGTCTAGCACTATATATGGCTGGGGGCTCACAGGTCCCAAGGGTGCACTACCTACTATTATTTTCATAAATGGACATGGAACCAAACTTCCTCTAAATTTGTATTTTCATTCACGTAGGTTAATGTAGCTCTCAGATCTCATCCAAGGAGTTTCTTTGTGTATTGAAGGGCAGTTAACCCAGAAATTGACAACTGGTTATAGTGTAGAGAAGTGATAGACACACGTTATTGGCAGAGAGTCAGCTTTCTCTAAGAATGTGACTCTTTTAGGTCAACTGTGGTGGCTTGAATAGGTATGGTTCCCATAGATTCACTTTTTTGAAGCTTGGCCCATAGAGTGTTGTACTCTTAGGAGGTGTGACCTTGTTGGAGTAGATATAGCCTAGTTGGAGGAAGTGTGTCACTTTGGGGGTAGGCTTTGAGGTCTCATACATTCAAGCTATACCAAGTATAGTACACAGTCTCTTTCTGTTGCCTGCAGACCAAGATGTAGAACTCTCAGCTCCTTCTCCATGTCTGCTTGCATGCCACCTTACTTCTTGCCCTGACAATAATGGAATAAACCTCTGAGACCATCCCAGTTAATTGTTTTCCTTTATAAAAATTGTTACGGTCATGGTCTTTCTTTACAGTTACAGCAACCCTAACTAAGACAGTCAACCAAATTTCAGCAAATGGCTCCACATTCAGAATATTTGGACAGCACATTTTGGAGTTGGTGGCTTATTATTATTATTATTATTATTACATGAAGTTGTAGGGGGTGGGAAGGTGGGATGGATCTGAAATGAGTTAAGAGAAAAGATGTATACAATTGATACATCAGATGAAATTCTCAAAGAATTAATAATAAAAATAATTGTTTTTAAAGAGACATGGTGTTAGAGAGCTGACTCAGTAGTTAAGAGCACTGGCTACTCTTCCAGAGAACCCAGTTCAACACTCAATGCCCACATGGTGATTCATAACTGTTTGTCACTTCAATTCCAGGGGACCCTGATGCAGACGGTGTATCGCAGAAGCACATACAGCAATATATCCAGAAGCCACCGAAAATAAAGGCAAAAATTGGCAAGAGATAACTAATAAAATGCAAAAATTCCTGAGATGACCCTTGAAAAACGAACACAATGGAATATGTTTTTTGTCCTCCCCCACAGTTGCTAGAGTTCATGAAACTTCTTATAGGAGAAGCCAAGGATCTCTTTGTACGGGTGAAAAGGATTTTGTCTTTTTAGCTATCAAACGAAATTGCTCACTTTGAGCCTCATGTTCAGAACACACAGTGCCAGTTAAGAATAACAACTATTTGACTTCAAGAGAATTCTTGTTTTAAAAATGACTTAATTGACATGACATAATAGGCATGTATTGCGCAGTTTTCCTGTGGTCTTCATCACGGTTGCACAAGGCTAGACTTGTGCAATTTTAACAGTGTTCTCAGAACCTGTGCAACTGTGTAATGAACTCTGAGCAGGCAATACCGTCATAAAATGCTGAACAAGCCGACTCCAATTAACGTGGAAATACTTTGTGAGTCACACCAGGACTCCAGAAGCAAATGATATGGGTCTTTATTTTGCATTTTATTCCTTGGAATAAATCTAATATAATGGCATGTTAGGAATGTCCTGAAATTCTAAAGGATAAATAGAACGATATCTTGCTTTGTCTGCAGATGAAAATTTTATTGCATCTACCCATTGTAACTGGAATGACTGAAGGACTTTTTATTTTACAAAGAATTCTGGTCCTACAGTTTAAACCTGGAATTATGACTCTGGTAAGCCTCATGTAAATATGTGAATTCAAACGTCATCTGCCTGACTTAAGTTTAAAACACAAAGAGATGTATTTTTAAGTTTTTTTAGCTTTATAACAATATTTTTAGGCATACAGACATTAAAGATAGAAATACCTTGACTCTTTTACTTTTTAAAATGCTAATTGAAAATAGATTAATTTTTCTTATCATTGCGTGTAAAATAATTTTAAATTTCTCTTAATATTTTGACTCATTCAACAGGACATTGTACAAGTGGCCACGGTTTTGTTTTTTTTTTTTTATAAAAGAACCACACTGCATTTCATTTATTGAATGAAATGAAGACAAATGCAGAAATCATGATTCTACCCGAGTAAACATGCCAGGTAGACTGTAAATTTAAGCTGTCAATAGATTTCTAAAAAATGAATTAAAGAAAAAGCTGAAGGGAACAAAATGTTACAATAGAGATAGTTTGGGGCCATTAGCTGCTTGAGTGATCAGTACCAGAAATAATAGAGGAGACGGGAAAATTTATTCATAGTGTCTCGAGTATTGAAAAGATAGTTGATGTCCCAGAAAAGTTAACTCTTAAGCTGGTGAGGAGATGTCTGGTTATTAATTTTATATGCAGTTTAAAAATATAAGCTTTTTGGATCACCCGAAGGCATACATTTAGAAGGTCGCCTTTTCTTTTCAGTGTTTGCTTCCACTTCACTCACGTGAGCTCTCCCTGTGAAGCCGGGAACAGGCTGACCCTCCCTGTTTTCAAGGTGTGGCAGCGTCTTGACCTCTGCAGCTACGCTGTCAAGAGAGTGATTACCTAGAATGCTGCCTTGGCTGTGCTTTTCGGTGGACTTCGTTATAGAAAACACTCTATTTCTGGTGGCATTAGACAGGATGGAAACTATTAACATGTGAAGTGCAGGAGGTACACAAGTAGAAGTCGAATATCACAGACTGGGAGGAACATGTTTGACCATGCAACAGTCTATGCAGAGGAGAGAAACAGCGGCTCTCACACCATCGAGGGCTTAATGTCTTTGTTTTGGAAGGGGCGGGGGCTTCCAAGCGCAGACACCTGCTCAGCCTCCTTCCTCCTCAGGAAGCCCTCTGGCAGCAGTGCAAGTTCCGAGATTCCGGGCGACATTCGAATGGAGACTTTGGCTGCACTTTCCAGCACATATTGCTCTCTGCAGAAGTCGATGCAGTCGTATGGTTGTCTCTGGGTGGCCATCTGTGGCCGTTCTGCACGGTGTCAGTACTCATGGGGAGCCTGGAGTGTTCTAGAGAGCTGGTGGTGCCCTTCCCGTTCATGCACTTTCGGAAGTTAAGGTGGAGGCTTGCCTAATAAAGACAGTGCTGCCAATGTCTCCTCAGCTAGGGGTAGGATTGCATCAAGCATTGTTGTTCTTAAAGTCACAGTTAGGAGACTTTATAGATGCTTTCTTTTGTTTGCACGGCCTCTGCTAGCGGCACCATGCTTTTCCCTTTGAGAAGTATCGCCGGCTAACTTCCTTTCAGTAGGGCACTTTGGGTCCCGAACTCTTTTCACAAGGGCCTATTTTCTAGCCGGAAGACACAGATTGCTACACGCTGGCTCCTGGACTAGGCTCATGAGACCCAAGCCTGGAATTCTGATGAAAACGAGTCCCATCTTTCATTTGCACCAACAAATAGTTATAGAGGTGGGAGTTTTAGCCGCTGGAAGTCATCCTGTTACAGCGCTGGAAGAACGGCTGAGAATATACAATGAAAGACTGCAGCAAACAGGGATGCTAAATGAGTTCTGTAAAGTCTTGTTGGGCTCCCTAGACTAAATATGTAGAAAATCCTGTAGACTTTCAGTTGTTGAGTAAAAAAAAAATATTTGTTTTTGTGAAAGCCAAAAATACGGCCTTTTTCCTTTGACAACTCTATTTCTGACAGAGTGAACTCAGGCCTCTCTGAGTGTGGGATCTGAGCCTTTTAGATGCTATTAGTAATAAAGGAACTGGATTTGCTAAAATTCATAGAGCTTTGCAGAGACAGAGAGATTGATATAGTCAATATATTTTACTAAACTGTTAGAAACAGACACTATACTTTATCTCAGTCCAAGGACCCTTGAAAGCAAAAAGAATTGGGCTGTTTCTATTATAAAGGGTTGACCACGGGAAAATGGGGTCATCTCAGATCATTAGCTTTTGGTCGTAGAAAGTAGTGCCATAGTATAGACTGGTATAGCCCCACACTTACCCTCAAGGGCAGAAGTCACAGGCTTATTTTATATCATTGTATTCCTATTGCCAAGCCATGTATGGAAAAGCATGAACACACAAACATCGTTGAAGAGGGAACATTGGTGACACCATCTTGAAAGAGTCACTGAGAGGACCATTTGGCAAGACTGCTCGTTGGGAGAAAGAGGTCAGGTCACCTTTCACGATGGTGCTTGTAGATGGACCCAGTGGTTCACACCAAGGGGTCCAGAACAGAAAGGCTGGGGCTCACTCTTTAATAACAGGCAGAATGTACTTGTTTCTAGGTGTAGTACTTATTTGCTTTCTGTTCTTAGGAATCTAAATGTCTCACGACTTCATTCTGTGAATGGCGAAACTGTAAGGATAATGTCTTATGTGTTGTTATGGAGATTAAATATATTAATGAGGGTAAAATTTTAGCAGTCTGTTTTGCCCATCTAAAGAACTGCTGTCACTTTTATTCTTCTTAATGTTCCTCCTGTCATCACAATCATTGCAAACATGAAAGAATGCAGTGGAATGAACAGTGCTCTAGACAGGTATGTGCCACGCCTTCTTGTTCTTAGTATTTTTTTTTCACATCTTGAGCAAGTGATTAGGTTTCCATCCAATCTTATTCTGAAATAATGGTGCATATAAAACAGCTGGCAGATTATTATGGACCAAAACAGAAGAAAATGCAGTTTTCTCCTACTTTACCCTGCTTTGTGCTTCCTTTGTGTGTGTGTGTGTGTGTGTGTGTGTGTTTAAATTGGTTTGCTTGGCCTTTAGCTTTCAAATCTATGTTCTTAAGAAACGGCAGGATAGAACAGATTCCCAGGCATTGCCCTCAAGAATTTTGATTCAGTAGGACTTGGATTAGGATGAAGTCTCGGTTTGGCATGCATTTCTGGAGATGCTAATACAGGCGACTCCTGGGTACCATGGAGTGGTACGGCTCTGCGGTATGTCACGGCTCTGCGGCATGTGACTGATTTGAAGACTGCCATGAGCCCTTCAGAATTCCAGATTCTCCTAGGTCCTGGGATAGTGGTTGGTGAAGTAGCCTACAAGAGCTGTGGCCCAGTGTGCATCGTCATTTCTATTTGTAGCTGAGTGGAGTTGGCAGCGGGCATGGGCTGGCAGTTGCTTCCGACACACTCCTTGTCAAAGCCCACACTGTTTCTGCAGCTGGCATCTATTCCCTGTACATCCCAATTATAACAGTATTACTGAGTCTTGTGACAGTCACACATTTCATCACCTTGGGGGACTGGTCAGAACAGGTTTGCAATGGCATAGATGCCCTATTCCCTCCTTTCTTCACATTCATCATTGCTTAGGAATCCGGTTGGTCTTGCTTGGCAGTGAGAGTTTGCAGTCCTAACTGGGGATGTTTGGAGCCCAGAACAGATCAGAGATTATGTATAAACTGCAGGCTGTGAGCTACAGGGTGTGCTTGCTGTAAAACACTAATTTTTTTTGAGGTATTTCTACTATTAAGATCGTCAGCGTGATGGTGATCACGTGTTCTGCGCTGCTCTTCTGGGCTTGTGTGTCTCAGCACAGTATACCCACTCCTGAATGCACACGGCTGACTCTGTGCAATGTGATGGAACCGCAGGGTGCATTTCACACTCCTTGCGTAATGGAGGGTTCTGACTCCTGTGTTGCCTTTTCCACTTAAGGGATGTGGCAAAAAAAATTGAATGAAATAGATGTTCTATTAGAGTTTTGAAATATTTTGGTGTGTGATACAAACTCAAAGGGCCTTTGCTTCATAACCTGGTTTTAAAACATGGAGTTGCAAGTCAATATGCCACATATTGAGAACCTTTGTGGGTAATTATTGACAGTGTGTTTTGTTAGCTATATTGAATTGAGATATTCAAATGCACAACCATTTTTATTTTAAAAAAATCTTGTCATGTTTATGAGGTTAATAAATGCATTCCAATTTACTCTTCTTCCATATTTAGTCTTCCTTTATATCAGAATAATTAGTTGGTATTAGCCAGAAGGAAAGATGGTTCATTTTGGTAAAATCTGGACTAATAGGCTAAGATCAATAAAAATAAGAAAAATGACTGACGAAGGTTCATTGACCACAAATGCAATACGAGCGACTCTGAGGCACAATGAATCCCTGTGTGTAAATTCAGAGTATAAACTTTCCCTTTAACCTGATAATGATAATACAATAATTATGATAACATGGTCCATGATGCAATAAATTAACAAAATAATCTGAGTGTTCTCTTCTTTGTTATGTGTCAGGAGAAACTTAACAAATTTTCTTTGGAAGAGAAATTTTAAATTATATGCATTTTATGTAAAGAAGGGAAATTCAACCTTATGAGGGTAAGTTCTGAGAATAGGAATTATTTTGCTCTGAAAGAGATGGAAAAAGATCTGATTTGATGATTAGCCATGTCCTTTAAAAACTAATTTTCTGTCTTCTGTCACTCACTCATTGTGTCCTCTTGTGCTGGTCTCTGCTCCAGTGAATGGTCTGAACAGCCTTGTGCATGCCAGCAGCCACAACTGGACTCAGTGGCTTATACAAGGGGGGAAAACGTAAAGGAAATACAAACTCGAGAGAGGGAGGTGGGGAGTGTTGTGAAGAAACTGGATGAGGGATGAGGGAGTAGATATGATTAGAACCCATCATACAAATGTATGAAATCCTCAAAGAACAGATAACACATATAATATTGTAAGGAAATAAGCATAGACGACAAACTCCCCTCTTTCCTATTTTACTTCAGTAAAAGCCAGAGAGAACAAAACTGACTTAAGAAAGTCGTTCCATTTAGACTCTAGGCTGGCGTTATTTAGGAGAACTCTTCCCAAGGGATGGATTTGGAGAGAGATTTAAGGGCCATACCACCTACAGCATTCGTGAGTATGTCTTGTGAGCAGCTGTGCCGGTGTTGCGGGGGGTGGGGGGTGGGGGTGGTGTCACGGTGCTTTTCAAAGTTTCTCAACCCAGAATCTCCTGATTTATCCTAGCAGTAGTGCGAGCCCCAGAGGATTAGACAATTGCTGTGAGAGATATTCCCTCTATGGCCTCCAATGAAGAGTCTAAAAGAAATGACAGGGCAGCTTCAGCTGCCTGGGCAGGAGGTGAGAGCTTTGCAAAGGCTGGTGCTACGTCCTGATGGCAGGTGGATTTCCCCTTGGAGGGCTGCCACATGGGCAATGAAAAGGTGGCATGACTGAAAGTATCAGTTGGGTCGCCACAAACCAGGAACCTGTAAGACAAAGCCTTGTCTTGAGTCGCAGCCGTGACCATGAAGTCATTGTTGGCATACGACAGACACTACTTATTTCCTTCTTTGACACGGATGAGGTTACTCAGCATGTAAGGCTTACCTTTCTATTGTGACACAACAGGCATAGTGTCATAGTGTAAACGTGGACACTTCCACGTGTTTTTAAGCACACAATTTAGAAATATTAAATTCTTTCACACTGTTTTGCTACCATCTCTAAAACTGTTTTATTTACTCTAAACTAGAATTCTGTATCCACTGAACAATGACTCCTTATTCCCAGCCCAACAGAGTGTTTCCTGGTTAATCATAGTATGGAACGGTGCATTAGAAGACACGTAGTGCAGGTTTTGCAAGAAGAGGAATTTAATTATGATCATTCTACCTTAGAGAAAATTTCTGGCAATCCATCAGCTGCAGAAAAGGGTTAATTATGACTACAGTTCTGGAGTGGAAGAGAAAGATGTATCCTAATTTGCAAAAAAAAAAACCCCTAATATTTTAAACAGGAAGCATTTGAATATAAAGAGGAGATTCTGCCCTTCCCCAAATTTATACCCACCTGAATAGACAAGCTTTATCATCTATTTCTTGTCAATGCTTTCTTTTAAAAGATTTTGTTTCTTTGATTTTATGTGTATGGGATTTTGTACATATATGTCTGTGCACTACCAATTATCCTGGCAGTACCAAAGAGTTCAGAAGAGTGTGTCAGATCCCCTAGAGTTATAGTTGTGAGCCAGCATGTGGGTTCTAGGAATTGTACCTGGGTGAGAAACCAGTGCTGTTAACTGCTGAGTTATATCTCCAACCTCAGCCATATTTTCTCATTCATAACTATGTGGTTAATAGGCTGAACCTCAAATACAGTTTACAATTTGGCTTACATTAGTGAATAATTGACCTGCAGGCAAAAACATGCCCAGCTTCATTTTCTACCACAGAACCTCTTTTGCACGCCACCTCCTTCTTGCAAATGTAAGCTCTCAGCCTTTTTTTCCAGCACTGTGCCTGCCTGCCATGATGGTCATGGACACACCCGCTGAAATTGTAAGTTCTCAATTAAATGCGTTCTTTTGTTAAGTTGTCTTAGTCATGGTCTCTTACCACAGCAATAGGACAGTGACTAAGACCATGCAGGAGTTGTATAAATGTCTTTTGAGGCTGGACTTCCTAAGATCCATTGATTTCTGCACTGTCCAGTTGTATTTTATTGTGATAGCCCCCCATTTGGTGTAAAGGGAAGTGTCCTTAATGAGGGGTGAGGGTTACACTTATGTGTAGGTATGAGGGTATGATTAAGAATGTAGTTAGAAATTATGTTGGTATAGTAAAGTGGCAGAGTTAGGCTTTCTTTTAAGATCCATGACCTCACTAATCTAGGCTAGCCATGACCTCCCTCCTGATGAGCCAGATGTATGTCTGATTAGACAGTCATTGGTTACCACCCACATGTGAATGCCACTATTGCACTTTTAGGCATGCTTTGCCATGATGGCCACTGTGGTTCATAGGCATCATAGCTGGTTAGGATTTATGGGTTGCTCCCTTCCCTTGACAGCTTGTACTTTCTGGTACCTTGGAAACTAGACAATAGAAAGGAGATTTTCAGGTTAGATGTAGCTGAAATCGTCTGAGTTCTATGTCCTACATGTGCAACATTTCCAGCAAAAGGGACTTACCTTCAGCCTCTGAGCAGCAACCAAGCTGCAGCAGCAATAGTCTATGTTGTATTGGGAGTCACTTGGGCTACCCTGACTAAGGGCTCAAATGGAGGATACTTATGTTTGGTACCAGGGATTCTGTTAAATAGACTATAACTTTTGTGAGAAGCATTGCCATCCCAAGTGAAATAACTTGATGAATATATGTATATGCAATACATGCATATATATTGTGTATAATTTTAGATGAATATAAAATAGTATGATTCCTTGAGGTTTTTTCAAACAAGCTTGGTGTTAGTTGTCCCTCCTCCTCCTCCTCCTCCTCTTCCTTCTTCTTCTTCTTCTTCTGTATTGACTCTCCTCTTCATCCCCACTATAGTCCACTCCCCATTTTTCCCATTTCCTCTTCAAAATACTTTTATTCCAATATTCCCTTCTCATGTCCCCCCAACCCCTGCGACGCTTTATACTTTTTTTGTGGTTACTCCATATTGTATACTCACCTCTGAGGATTTGGACCTAGGAATCACAGATGAGAGAGAACAGGTAACATTTTTCACATTGTTTTTTTTTTTTTTTTTTGGTCTCACCTCATTCAATATAATCATTTCTAGGTACATTCATTTACTTGGACATTTCATGATTTCCGTTTTCTTTACAGCAGTATTGTATTCCATAATGTGTATGTATGACATTTTCCTTGCCCATTTCTCAGCTGAAGGATGTTTAGTTTGTTTCCACTACCTACATATTGTGACAAGGGCAGCAATGAATGTGGATGATCAAGTGTCTGTGGAGTAGGATGTAGAGGCTTCTGGGAATATGCCTAGGAGTGGAATAACTGAGTCATAAGGTAGTAGATTTACTTCTAGCTTTTTGAGGATTCTCTATACTGGTTTCCAGAGTGGCTGTACTATTTTCAGTCACATCAACTATGAATGAGGGTTCCTATTTTCCCTCATCCTTAACTGCATAATTTTTTTGGGGGGGGGCAGTTGTTTTTTTGAAATTAGTCATTCTGACTGGAATAAAAGGAAATCTCAAAGTTATTTAATTTGCATTTCCCTTATTGCTTAACAATTTTTGAGATATTTCTTGAAGTTTTTTTTTTAAATTTCTTCTATTGAGAGATCTCTGTTCAGATATGGTATTAACTACTGTTCTATTGCTGTGACAAAACACCATGACTGGGCATGTTATAAAAGAAAGTGTTTAATTTCAGGCTCACAGGTTTAGAGGGTTAGAGTCCCTGATCATAATGGCAAGGAAGCTGGTATGGCGCTCGAGAAGTAGCTGCAAACTTCCATCTGATCCACCAACATGAAGCAGAGAGTGAGTTAACTGGTAATGGTATGGGTTTTTGAAGCCTCAAAGCCCACCCCCACCCCAGTGACACATTCTAATAATGTCACACTTCCTATTCTTTTCCAAACAGTTCCATCAACTGGGGACCAAGCATTCAAATGTATGATGCTATGGGGACATTCTCATTCAAGCCACCATTTTCTTTTTTTAATGGTCTTAATAGGTTCTTCTCATACCATAATGCAAAATGCTCTTAGTACAACTTTAAATGTCCCCTAGTCTTTCACAATTTAAAAGTTCTAAGTCCCTTCTGAGACTCGAGGCAATCTCTTAACCATAACCCCCACAAAACAAAACAAAACACCAAATTACATACTTCTAACTGACAATGATGCAGAATATACGATATTGTTTCAAAGATGAGGAAAGACCATGACCACCGAAGTGAAACCTTGTCTTTACCGGGACAGCTTACACTGGCTGTCTGGAGATGAGAAATCAGCTGTGACTAAGAAGCAACCAAATCAGCAATGGCAAAATAGTCTAATAATGTTTATCATACCAAAAGAAGCCTGGCTAGGACAGTTATTGGAAGTTGTGAATTGAATGTTGTTTTGTCTTCTGATTGTCTTCTTAGCTGTGCTTTGTATTTTACTAATTATAACTTTATCTGTTTTTTTTTTCTAGGCTGTTCTTATTCCACTCTTCCGTTCAAAGAATTGTTTGCCCTGTTCTCTTTAGAGTTACTTTGGTGGGCATAATCGTTTTTAGACTGCCTGTATCATAATTTTTTCTTTCTCCTTCCTATATGGCAGATAGCTTTACTAGGTACAATAGTCTAGGTTGTCAGTCACCATCTTTTAGAACTTAGAGTGTATTGTTCCTGGTTCTTCTGGTCTTCAGGTTTTCATTGAGAAATTTGATTTATATCCTGATGTGTTTTTCCTTTTATATGAGTTTTTTTATTTTTCAGCTTTAAATATTTTTATTTGTTCTATATATTTGATATTTTCACAGTGGTATACTCTGGTGGAGTTTCTTTTCTGGACCTTTCTATTTTGTGTTTTGTGTTATTCTTGCATCTATAAGGTCTTCTTTACTTAAAGAATGTTTTCTTGTACAATATTGTTGAAAAGCTGGTTTATGCCAGTGACCTAGGATTCTTCTCCTTCATTTAAGATTATAATTTAAAGATTTGTTTTTTCCTGTATGTTTCTTTTCTTTTCTAACTTTTTAAAAAATTTATTTGCTTGTGTTGTCTAATTTCTCTACTTGATCTTCCAGTTCTGATATTCTATCTTTAACTTGATTCATTCTACTTGAAGGGCTTTCCTTTTGCATACTTTGATTTTTTTCCTTTCCAATTTATGGTGGTGGTGGTGATGATGGTATGTGTGTGTGTGTGTGTGTGTGTGTGTGTGTGTTTCTTCTATTTTATTGATCTCAACCTTTAGTTTATTTCTTGCTATCTACTTCTCTTGGGTGTGCTTACTTCTCTTTGTTCAAAAACTTTTAGTGTGCTGTTAAATTGCTAAGATGAGATCTAATTTTTTTATGAGACACTTAGTGCTATGAAATTCCCTCATAGAACCTCTTTCATTTTGTACCATACATTTGGGTATTCAGATCTTATGTACTCTAGTAAGTCTTTAATTTCTTTCTATTTCTGTCTTGACCCATTTTTCATTTAGTAGAGAGCTGTTCAGGTTCCACAGGTTTGTAAGTTTTCTGTGTTTCAGTTGTTGTTGACATACAGCTTTAACCCTGATGGACTGATGGGATACAGTGAGTTATTTCAAGTTTTTCACAGCTGTTGAAACTTGCTTTTTGTCTGAGTATGTGATCGGTTTTAGAGAAAGTTCCATGAGGTACTGAGAAAAAGACATATTCTTTTGTGTTTGGGTGAAATATTTTGTAAATATCTGTTAGGGTCTTTCAGGTTTATAACATTTGTTAGTTCCAGTATTTCTCTGTTTAATTTTTGTCTGGATGACCTGTCCGTTACTGAGAGTGGAGTATTGATGTCTCCCACAATTACTATGTTAAGGTCAATATGTGATTTAAACTGTAAAGTCTTGGTTTCTTTCACAAAGTGGGTGACCTTGTCTTAGGGGCATACATATTAAAAATTGAAAGGTCATTGTGGTGGATTTTTCTTTTGGTGAACATGTAATATTTTTCCCCATCTCTCTTATTAATTTTGGTTTGAAATCTGTTTTTTTACATATTAAAATGGTTAAAGCAGCTTCCTTCTTAGTCCATTTGCTTAGAATATCTTTTTCCAATATTTTGCCTTGAAGTAATATCTATCCTTGATGTACTGGCTGGTTTTGTATGTCAATTGACACAAGTAGAGTCATCAGTGAGGAAGGAGCCTCAGCTGAGGAAATGATTCCATGAGTTCGAGCTGTAAGGTATTATTATCTCATTAATGATCAGTTGGGGAGAGCCCAACTCATGGTGGGTGAAGTCATTCTGGGGCTGGTGCTCCTGGATTCTATAAGAAAGCAGGCTGAGCAAGCCAGGGGAAGCAAACCATTAAACGGCAACCCTCCGTGGCCTCTGCATCATCTTTTGCCTCCAGGCTCATGCCCTGTTTGAGTTCCTGTCCTGACGTCCTTCACTGATGAACAGCAATGTGAAAGTGTAAGCCAAAAAACCCTTACCCTCCCAACTTGCTTTTTTGGTCATGGTGTTTCGTTGAAGAAATAGATACCCTAAGACAAGTTGATACTGGTGTAGAGGGGTATTGTTGTGACAGACCTGACCATGTTTTGGGGAGGATTGTGGAAGGACTTTGGAACTTTGGGCTAGAAAAGCCATTAAGTATTGAGACTTCATGTTCTGTAGGAACTTGAAAGATAAGAATGTTGAGAGCAGTGCAGAAGACAGGCAGTTTGGGAAGTTTCAGAGTGAAGTTTAAAGACCCTGTCTGAGCCATTTGCTATTTTGAATTAAGATTCTGTGGTTCTGTTTAGCTGGGGGTGAAGAATCAGCTGTGATTAACATGATACCAGAACTACTAAACTGAAACCCTTACATTACTGGGGCAATTGACGCTGGTCATCTGGAGCTAAGAAATTAGCATTGATTAAGACTTACCTTCTCTGAGGATTGGAGGGGGTGGGGGTGGGAGAGTGTGTAGAGGGAATGGGAGGAGGGGAGAGAGTGGGAACTTAGATTGGTATTTTTTGAAGACTATAATGAATAAAAAATTAATTAGTAAAAAAAAGAAAAGAAGGAGAACAAGAAGGAGGAGGAGGAGAAGAAGAAGAAGGAAGAGGAAGAAGAGGAGGAGGAGAAGGAGGAGGAGGAAGAGGAAGAGGAGGAGAAGGAGACCAGCATCACTGGGGTGAAATCATCTGGGAGGTGTTTTCTGAGAGAACAGAGAATCTGTGTTCCAGAGGTGGTCAAGATTGTACCTTGTGCTGGCAGCCTGACTTAATAATGTGTAAGCATCACTTGTTTTGAAGGCTTGAAGGGGTCATGGAGAGCATCTGAGGCTGTGCACTGTGAGAGGCCAGAAGAGGCCATGAGTGAAGGTGCAGCCTCAGAAGAAGGTGTAGCCTTAGTGGCAATTGAAGGCTCCGGACTGATGCAAGACTTGAACTTTTAAAAGAGAATGTATATTTCAAAGGGACTGAAATTTTAATGTGTTTGAATACGTAAAGACTGTGGGACTTTCAAAATTATTTATGATTTTAACGTGAAATCTCAGGGATGAATAAGAAAGAAAGCGTTGTGACAATAGTGATGCATTTGTGTGTCAAGTTGGTATACAAGAGGTCAGGTATATTGGTTGAGTTTGTGTGCCAACTGACACAAGTTAAAGTCATCAGACAGGAAGGAGCCTTAGTTGAGGAAATGCTTCTATGAGATCCAGCTTTAAGGCATTTTCTCCATTAGTTATCAATAGAGGAGGGCCTAGCCCATGGTGGGTGATACTACCTCTGGCCTGGTGGTCCTGGGTTTTATAAGAAAGTAGGGTTAGCAAACCAGAGGAAACAAGTCAGTGATGAACAGCAATGTGGAAGTGTAAGTCAAATAAACCCTTACCTTTCCAGTTGCTTTTGGTCACGGTGTTTTGTTGAAGTGATAGGAACCCTTAGATGCTTATGTTGATGTATGGTTCCTGGATGCATTAGAAGGGAAGATCCTGTTTTTGTACTTATTCTATTAGTTTATGTCTCTTTGTTGGGGAATGAAGACCACTGATAATTAGAAATATCAATGACCAACAGTTGAGTCCTAATATTTTGTTGTTTATATTGTTGTTGTTGCTGTTGTTGTTGTGTGTGTGCTTCCCTTTTGATGGCAGGAAATTGTTTTCCTGGGTGTAGTCAACCTCCTTGGATTAGAGTTTTCTTTCTAGCACCTAGGACTGAATCTATAGATATCATTTAAATTTGACTTTATAATGGAATATCTTATTTTTTCCATCTATAGTATTTGACAGTTTTGCTGGGTATAATAGTCTGGTCTGGCATCTGTTCTGCAGAGTCTGGAGCACTTCTGTCCAGGGGCTTCTGACTTTTAGAGTCTCCATTGAGAAGTCAGATGTAATTCTAATAAGTCTGCTTTTATATGTTACTTGGCTTTCCCCTCACAGCTGTTAATATTCTTTCTTTACTCCGTATGTTTAGTGTTTTGAATATTATGTTGCAAGGAGGGAACTTTCTTTTCTTTTCTTTTTTTTGTATATCCAGTATGTTTTACTTTTTTCTTCCTTTTTATTTTTATTTATAAAAAAGAAAAAATATTCATTTTATTTTACATACCAATCCCAGTTCTCACTCCTTCATGACTTTTTTTCCCCTTAGGAGGGATCTTTCTTTTCTGGGACAACTTATTTGGTGTTTGGAATACTTCTTGTACTTTTATAGGCATCTCCTTCTTTAGATCAGAAAAATTTTCTTTTGTGGATTGATTTAAAACACTTTCTGAGCCTTTGAGCTGGGATCCTTTTCTCTCCTCTATTGATATTATTCTTAGATTTTGTCTTTTCATAGTGTCTCAGATCTCCTGGAAGTTTTTGTGTCAGGAAATTTTCAGATTAAATATTTTCATTGCCTGATGTATCCATTTCTTCTATGTCTTTTTTATTGATTCTATTTCCATCTTCAGATGTTGAACAGTTTTATCCAATTGTTTGTTGCATATTTTCTTTAGCAGATTTATGTATTTCCACTAATTGTTTGTATTTTCTTGTATTTCTATGAGGTATTTATTCATTTCCTCATCAATACCTCTATCATATTTATATAGTTGGTTTTAAAGTTATTTTTGTGCTCCAACTATGTTGTGATAATCAGGGCCTGATGTGGTACGATACCTGGGCTCTAGTGGAGACAGAGTACTCTGGCTGTTAGTGATTATGTTCTCATGCTGGTGTCTAGGCATCTGGTTTGGGGATAATTATAGGCCTGGGGGCTGATTTCTGAGTATGTCTTTGTTGGGTAGGTGTTTTGTTCCTTGGCTTCTGTCTCCTCTCTGGAATTTTGGTGACTGGGATGGTCGTCGAGTGTGATGGAGAGTGTGAAAGCCTGTTTCATTGGCTTGCTCAGCTGGTGTGTTCCTAGGGAATGTCTGCTGGTATTGGAGGCTGGAATACAGTAAGAAGTGTGGGGACAGTAGGAGGGAGATGTTCTGTGGGATCCACAGAAGGTGTGGGTAGGGTGGAGGGGAGGCTACCAATGGTGTCCTATTGCAGGACGAGGCGGAGGAATTTTGTCTGGGGAAACAGAGAGAGCAGAGAAGGTCTGTGGGCAGCCTCCTTGGTTTTCTGGCAGGAGTGGCCTGTGATTGAGCAGGGAGTGCCAGCTTCTTAAGTTTCTAATTGGTTCATTTTCATTCTTGTTGTTTATTTATTTGAATTGTTTCTTTGTTTGTACCTTAAGCTTATATGTACTTTATAAGATGCTTAAAGATTTCCATGATGATGATTTTGAATTTAAAAGAATTTTGTTAGAAGGAATAAATGCTAAAATTGATTCTAAGGCTCTCTGTCTTAGCACTAATCCCTATATGCTTTAGAATGATCCTGGATTTATCTTCAGCAATTTTCTTTCCTCTTTGTCTGTTTTTCTATACTCTGCTCATCACTCCGTGGGCTGTCACTCTGCATGGCTCTTCCTGCCCGGGGATGCTGACCCAGATGCCAACCCTGAGTTGGCAAGCAGTATTGCTTCAGTACCAACAGGGAGAAGGTCTTTGGTCTTTCGACCTCAGAGAGCTAGAGGTAGCATGGCCTCAGGTGATGGAAAGTTGTGTCAGCATGCTTTCAATACATAGCATGCAATTTAATGGTGACTTTTATTTCTCCTATTTTCTTTTCTTTCTTCCTTTCTTTTCTCTTTCTTCCTTCCTTTCATCCTATCTTTCTTTCTTCCTTTCTTTTCTCTTTCTTCCTTCCTTTCATCCTATCTTTCTTTCTTTCCTTCTTTTTCCCTTTTTTTTGAGAGCAAAGAGAGAGAGAGAGAGAGAGAGAGAGAGAGAGAGAGAGAGAGAGAGAGCAAACGAGTGGGGTGGGGAAAGGAAGAGAGAGGGAGAGAAAGAAAGCATGAAGTTGGATGACTAGAATCTGGCAGAGATAGGAGGAGGGGGAAATGATCAAAATATGTAAAAATTTTAAGTCAAAACTATAAAACTAAAATGAATCATCCCCTAAGATTTAGCTTCTGTTTCCAAAGTGTTTCTTTTGAAGGAGTCTGTCAACATTTTGTGTGTGGTTTTGTCTTTCAATTCTTTCAGCTTTGTAGATTAGTACTTTTCTTGAGGAAAAGAAAATTCAAAGCATGATCTTATGATGTAAGTGTCATTTGCCTCCGGATGTTCAGGTCCCTATGTGTAGGCAATCAGAATAATCAATACTAAAATTTGTTCATCAACTACTCTTTGACCTCATTATTTAATATTATTTTTTGGTATGTATGCTCTAGGTTGAAATGTGGGACATGGATCAATTGATTAAGACAAAGCTCCTGCAGTTATTAAAAGATTATTTCAGTGAAAAAGGCAATAGAAACATGACCAGTGCAAGGCAGCTGGTCCTCTAATAGCCAGAGAATTCATAATTGTAGATATCGAGTTCATTATTTTGATTTTTGTGTATACTTATGCAAAAGCAATTTTTGGCTTGAATGATTTGGATAATTATCTCAGTTTGCCACTTTAATTTGTTTATGGAAAAAAGTGAAGTTGGGGAAAATGCTTGGTGACACACATTATGATAAGCATCAAAAATGGAAATGGCACCAGCAATCTATGATTTTAATACTTCCAGAAGACTTGAAATGAGTGACTCTGAAATTTTATTTGGATCAGTGCTCTCAGAGATGTCTTGCAAACTTCTCTTGGGTATATTTCTTTCTGTAATGACTTGTTAGAGGTGCATAGTGCCAACAACCAAAACACCATACAAGGTGGTACTTTGTGAGATCAGAAAGTATTTATATTGTTTGCAATATTAAACATGTAAGTTGTTCACAAAAGCTCCATAATGATTAAATTATGGTAAGAATAATGAGGTATAAAGATCAAGCACCTTGCTGTATCGAAAAGTGATAATTTATTGAGCTGCCAAGGAAATTAAAATATTCATATATACCTTCATGAATGGCAATGAGACTCTCGACAGCAGCGTGAGATGCTTGCTCCATTTTGAACTGGAGAGGTGGCTCGGTAGTTAAGAGCGCTGGTTGAACTTTCAGATGGAGTTTTGTTTTCAACACTCACAAAGGGCTGCTGAAAAGCTATAACTTCCTATACCTTCAGTTCCGGGCAATCCAGTCTCTTCTGCAGTCACTTTCACATACATGTACATAGATACACACATACAGATACACATATGTAAATAACAAATAATATTTAACAAATAGTGTTGAAGTTTTGGGTAGTATGTCATTCAATTTTTAGTCAACTTGACACAAACTGGAGTCATCTGGTAGAGGTGACCTGGTAGGCATCTCAGTTGGAGAAGTGTCTGTGGAACATCTTGTAGACTAATGAGTGATGTGGGAGAACCTAGCCCACTGTGGATGGAGCCACCCCTGGGGAGGCGGTCCTGGGTGGTATAAGAAAGCAAGCTGAGCAAGCCAGCAGTAGCAAGCCAGTCTACAGCACTCTCCCAGGGTCTCTGCCTCCAGGTTCCTGTCTTGAGTTCCTATCATTTCTTGAAGATGGGCTATGATCTGAATGTGCAAGCCAAACAAACTTTCTTCCACAATCTGTTTTTGCTCAGGATCTTACACTGTCAGAAAGTAAGGAGGACAGGTCCGCGAATTTGATGAAGTGGAACTAGAGAAGCCTGTGCCTTTAGCTTTTGCTCCTTTTCATAATTCTCTCTTAAGAGCTTGGTTTTTCAAGAAATCTAAGTGCATGAATGGAAGAAAACAAGCAAGGCATGCTTTGATATCTCAGTTGTATTGCACACAAAGACTATTTGATTTGCGAGGATACAGGAAGTAGGAGTAATGCACATTTCTCTTTTCTTGAAGTGGCTGAATCTTTGGAAAGATATGTATACTGCTGATAAAGAATTTCTAACAGCATGTTAAGCCCAATTTGGCACACCACGTAAGTTTTCCAGGCACAAAGCAACACTTTTGAAAACAGTTCAAATTTAAATATCCCCTGCCATTGTTCTCCCATTCAGCTGATCCCAAGTGTAACTATGGAAGATGTTTTGCTACACTCTATGCAATGTGTGTGTGTGTGTGTGTGTGTGTGTGTGTGTGTGTGTGTGTGTGAGAGAGAGAGAGAGAGAGAGAGAGAGAGAGAGAGAGAGAGAGAGAGAAAGAGAGAATGGAAGCTGATTATTGATTCGCAAAGGATCTAGAGACACAATTTCTGGAAGAAATGTTTCACTCTTTATGTTTGTAAATGAAACAATTGTTCTTTATGTTTCTCTGCTGATTTCCATTATCACAGTGGCTCATGTCGTGAAACCACTATAGTTTCTCCTTTAGAAAACCAAGGGGCCATGCTCAGACATGTGTACTACTTCTCTGGGAACAGGTAGCTAGAGCACATCTGGTTTCTCTGCTGATTTCCATTATCGCAGTGGCTCATGTCGTGAAACCACTATAGTTTCTCCTTTAGAAAACCAAGGGGCCATGCTCAGACATGTGTACTACTTCTCTGGGAACAGGTAGCTAGAGCACATCTGGTTTCCCTGGAAATAATACCTGTGTTTCATTGTTACCATGACTAATTTTGTTCATGTTCACAAGATTTTGGTTTTTGACACTTCAAGTTTGATAATTGTGTTCTTTTAAAAGTAATATAACATTTTCATTAATTCTTTGACAATTTCATACAATGTATTTTGATCATAGTAGTGGTGTGAATATTTTATCATTTTTACTAAACCAGGCACAAGAAATATACTTAAAGGGCAAATTAAATATCAACCATTTAAAATATGGGAGAGAGAAGGAAGAAGGGGAGGATTCGGGAGAGCTTGGGGGAGTGAGATGGTTGAGATGGAGGAAGGGTGGATATGAGAACAGGAAAGAAGATATCTTAATTAAGGGAGTCATTTTAGGGTTGACAAGAGACTTGGCTCTAGAGGGGTTCCCAGGTGTCCAAGGGGATGTCTCCAGCTAGGTCCTTGGGCAGCAGAGGAGAGGGTGCCTGAACTGGCCTTCTCCCGTAGACACACTGATGAATATCTTGAATATCACTATAGAACCTTCATCTGGCAATGGATAAAGATAGAGACAGAGACCCACATTAGAGCACTGGACTGAGCTCCCAAGGTCCAGATAAAGAGCAGGAGTGAGAAGATGAGCAAGAAAGTCAGTACCATGAGGGGTGTATCCACCCACTGAGACGGTGTGACTGATCTAATGGGAGCTCACCAAGGCCAGCTGGACTGGGACTGAATGAGCATGTGATCAAACCAGACTCTCTGAATGTGGCTGACAATGGGGGCTGACTGAGAAGCCAATGATAATGGCACTGGATTTTGATTCTACTGCATGTACTGGTTTTTTGGGAGTCTAGTCTGTTTGGATGCACACCTTCTTAGACCTGGATGGAGGGGGGAGGGCCTTGGACTTCCCACAGGGCAGGCAGCCCTGACTTCTCTTAGGACTTGAGAGGGAAGGAGGAGGGGGAGGGGGAGGGGGAGGGAAATGGGAGGAGGTGGAAATTTTTAATAAATAAATAAAAAAGAGAAAAAAAGAAAAAAAATGCTTTCCAACTATAAAAAAAATAAAATAAAATATTTTAGTGGAGAAATTAAATGCTCCAACACTCACCTTTCTTTCTTTCTTTCTGTCTGTCTGTCTGTCTGTCTGTCTGTCTGTCTGTCTGTCTTTTTAGAGAAAAGGTCTCATGTGGTCTCTATTCTGTTCCCAATTCCCAGATGCCAGAATTATAGACATTTATCTCCATCTGTCAAGTTCTAGCCCTTGTATTTCTAAGGACATGTGAAACCTTCATAAGCAGGAATGATGAATGGGATATGGGAGTAGGGATTGACTTAATTTGTATAAGGTATTGGATGATACACATCTCTCTACATAATAATCTATTAACAAAATATTAACTCAATAATTCAATTCACAGTGGGGGAAAAGATGGCGGGAGAGAATGAGGGGGAGAGACAGCTGGAATTGGGGAGCATTAGGAGTGTCTGGAACCCTAGTGCAGTGGAAACTTCCTGGAATCTATGAGGGTAACCCTAGTGAGGACTTTTAGCATTGGAGGATGCAGAGTCTGAACTGGCCATCTTTTGCAGTCAGGAAAGGCCTCCAGTGGTGGGATTTGGTGGCACTGAATTGAGTTGTTGGCTATGGAGGTCCTTTGAAGAACCCTAAACAACAAAAGCTGGAAATGAAAGGCTTTTGCCTTGCCTTACTGTATCTCATTTTGTCCAGCTTGGCTGTTTTCTCTAGGAGGCCTTCTTTCTTCTGAAGAGGCAATAATGGAGCAGGCATGGATCTGGGCAAAAGGATGGTGGGTAGAGAAACTATAGTAAAGATGCATTGTCCTGTATGAGGAAAGAATCCATTTTCAATAAAAATAAAATAATACCATGTCCATTTTGACCATGTTCTGTTACAAGTCTTTAATATTCATTCATCAGATATTCAGCATTGAATAGGAACTTCAAACCTTAGTAACGTTTTTTAATTTTTTTTCATATATTGATGAGTATGTCCAAGAATTTTTTTAATCTAGGGAAAACTACATATTTCGGTCAGATATTGAAAAAAATATGAAATAATAGCTTGCTTACAAAACAATAAAAATGTCTAAATAGTACAAATGAAATTTACAGTTTGCCAATAGATTGCATTGTAGCCTAATACTGACAAATTTCTAATTCTTTCTTCCCCATGCTACTCTAAATATATATAAACAATCTAAGATAAAATTTTGAAAATTTTATAGCTTACTTTGTAAATATCTTTGCTAGTATTTCTTAGAAATATAGCTTGCAAAAATCATTTCTTTCACTTTCTACCTGTACATGTTTAAAGGCACATAAAAGCCAATGATTTTTTTTTCCCATCAAAACTTTGTGGTAGAGCAAGAATCTCACAAACACTAGAAAAGAGTTTTACCACTGAGCTCTGCCCATGGCCCGAATTACTCTTCACACATTCTTAAGAGCAAAATGTTGAGAAATGTGGTCACTGAACTCAGAGAATGTTTTCCCCTAAGGACTCACTTAAATTATTCATTAAAATTTACAAAAAAAACCCCTTTCCTTGAATCTTATGCTATGTCTTGTCTCACGTTTTAAAGTTTTTCCTTCTCGATCATCACGAGTCATTATTGACTGCACAATTACTTATTATTTACTTGGAATTCCTAATGGTTCTGTGCTCATTTAAAATGTCTCTTCTTGCTCATTTATGTCCTCGTCAAATATAAAGGATGCTATTTCCTAATTCTGTGGTGGGGTTTGCTGTCCTTGGTTGTTTCATAGCCCTGGTACTGAACCGAGCTCCTCACACAACCAGGCAGCCGCTATACCAATCAGTTATGTACCTAGTCGGACGTACATGCTTGGAGTTTTGACTAAGTTATTGGGTAGTGTTAGTTTTGCCTGATTTTTCCTAGTGAAAAATGGGACTTACATGATACTTTCTGTGTCAATCTCCTATTTTCTGAAATTGTTCACAGTTTAGTCTGTGAATTTTAAGACTTTCCCGCTGTGACCTTTTTGGATCCTGTGAGCTGTGCTTCTCAGCTGCCCTCTCCTTTGCGCAAGAAGACTGCTTATAAACGGTCAGCTCCTGTCTTTGTCTGGGTCAGAGATGCCTTAGAAGAGTCAAGGTTTTGGGCTGTGGCACCTGATGATTCACGTCCCTGCCACAGTCACTTGTTCCTTGAAGCATGACTGTCCGCAGCGCTGCAGTGAACCCTAGACAGCTTCTGAAGCACCTTTGACGTTAAGAGACAGCACAGATCTTCTTAGTGGGCAAATAAATGGTCGAATCTCACCTCATTCTGAACGAATTAGTGTTGAAAGGCTTGGATGTCTCGAGTTGACTTACAGTCCTTGATGCTAAAATGTGGCTCCTTATAGAAGTTACAATAAATTAAGGCTTCTGCCGGAGGCTGAGGTTCTAAAAGCAAAGGGAGAAGAATATACTGCCGCCCTTTATATTTGGGGCTCTGAGAAGAAATTTGGTCTTGAGCAGGTTGGCAGGACAAAATAGACAAGCCTTATATTTTGGAAATTGTGCCAAGTCTCGTGTACAGCAGCTGGTGGACGTCTAGCGTTAATCTATGAGTTATGGCAGCAAAGGGCGTGGAAGCGAGAGACGGTGTCTAGCTCGAGACCTGTGGGGCATTCACATCCCCTGGTTCTCACTTTTGAGCGACAGCACCGTCCAGCTTCCTATCGAGAAGCACACGGGTGTGTTTTCCTTCCTCCACTCTTTTCTAAAAACTTGAAGGTATTGTTAATTTAAAAACTGTCACTCACAGGGCATGGGAATATTTTCTCACTTGTAAGTCCAGTGACAGGCAGCAGATGACAACAGCAATGGCAGGCTGAGGCAGGGGATGATCGTCTTCAGTTAACTGTATTATTATTACTTAAAAAAATCTTGGCACAATGCAATATTTAAAATATTGGATGTTTTAATAAAGTAGCATTGCACATTAACCTCAGCCAATTAAAATAGGTCTTGGCAAGTATCATTCACAGCTGAAATACTCTGAAGAGGTTTCATTTTCATTTCTTTATTTTACTGTAACAAAATTTCAGAAATAGGGGCAACCAAAGGGCACACTGTAAGCAGTTTTAAGGCATCAGTGTCCTGAGATGGAAACGACTTGACCTCCACAGCTTGTTTCCTGGTCGAGTTCATCCTCACTTAAGACTTGCTGCCACAGCCCCGCCCAGCAACGGGACCCCCCGCCCTTGCCGCCATCTTTCCGTTGTACCTAGCGGTCCCTTTGTCAGTGTCCCCAAACAATGACGCCATGACTCACTCATCTTTCCAGTTATTATTTTTAACATTGCGACAAATTAAGCAGGTATTCCCTGGCTTTAGGAGAGCCTGGAATATTAGCAGTGGCAACAGTCTGAAATACCTGTTAAAAATCGGAGAATGGCTCAGGTTACTGGAAGTAACAATTATCAGGGAAGCAATGAAGGACAGGAGGAGTTCATTCAGCTTTAGGGCTGGGCTTAAAGGACGTGAAGGTAGAGATTAATCTCTGGATCTCTAGGCATGGCCCAAGCACAGCGGACGCACACACAAACCAATATGGAAAGAAAGTGAAAAAGCAGATGAATGGCAAATGTGGTTGAGATTTCATTATATTTAGAATGGTCACTGAGACTTCCTCAAGCCTTCAGCTTTTCTCTGGGAGTGAAATGGCTTTTAACAGCGTGTTTGTCTATACTGCCCCGGTGCCGTTCACTAACAAATGACTGCAGCTGCACCCCAGCGGCCTGGCAGAGTCTTAATGTTACTTCCAGATGTGCTTAATTTATTTCCAGGGCGTAAACGTTTGCCGTGGGAGGCTTGGATGATTTTCTCACTTATCGGTGCCAATTTCTCGGATTTAAGCAAGACTTGTCTTCTTCTGGATGGCAACGGAGGACGAGAAGACATGATGGCGTCATTAATATTGAATGAGAAGCCTTGCGTGGTCCTGGGTACAACTCTGGAAGTGGTCTGGGCTGCATGAGCAGATGCACCTGGAATGATGTTACTGCATGATTCCGTTTCAGACGAGCAGTGGTTCCTCAGGAAGTTGAAAAATTTAAAAATTTGGGAATGGCCCTTCATGGTTTGCTTTCAGAAACTCCACTGGTTGATTTGTTCTGAAATCCTAAGGATGAAATGAATCTAATTTTCAGCTGCCTGAAGGAAGACTGGATTGCAGCTGTGAATGGTCTTAGACTATTGGACATGAATAATAAGGTATTTATTGCAGAGCTACTATATAACTTTTATTTGGCAGCATATTAAGATGGAAGCCCATGTAAATGTAAAATTCATAATGTATCTGGAGCAATTGTGGGTAGGTATAAAGCGCCTGTGTTGTACAAACAGCAATTGGGTTTAAGAGACTTTTTTCTTGGGTATCAATCAAGTTGTTGAAGATGTTTGAGTGAGCTCAATTGAGCTTAACTAGTCAGTAAAATAGATCATCTAGATGACATGTGTTATGATTGTTCTTCGCTTTAAGAGACAAGCCACGCCCACTCCCTGTGGCCCCACCCCTCCTCTTGCCCGCTTGATTCTCTTTCTGTTTCCTTTGGCCCCTCACTCCCCTTCTTTTATCTTCCCTCTCTCTCTGTCCTCTTTTTTCTCTTTCCTCTCTCTCTCTCTCTCTTTCTCTCTCTCTCCCTCTCTCCTCTCTTTCCCTCACCCCATTTTCTCCTCTTTCCTTCCCATTCCATAATTCAACTAATAAATATCCAATTCTATTCTGTATGACGTGTCTGTGTCTCCTGCCCATCTGCCGTGTGTCTCCCTGCCTAGGACCAGCCACTACTCGGGAACCCGGGAATCAGCAGCCAGCTCTGCCTGGGACTGGCTGCTCTCAGTGCCCGCTGCCTGCCGACACATGACCCGCTACCACCATTTGAAACCTACAGAATTTCTGCTGTCTACTGCCGCCGGGGATCCTGCAGCATTTTTAACAACATGTATCATAGAAATCACTGAACCGAGAACGATCTCCATGCCAATGCCTAAACTGAGACCAGGGGCTCACAATCTTCAACCTTCAGTACTCTTGATAGAATAGCACCCTGATCCTTGATGACCATGACAGCAGTCTGTTTGGTACCCAAGTAAGTCTATTTTACATGAGTTTTATGAGTTTATAAACAGTTCCTTGTTTCTGGTAGCAGAGGCACAGGAGCATGTAATCTACTCCAAAGGGTTAAGCACTTATACCAAAGACTAAAGGGAGAGTCGCTAAAATTACCCTTGAAAACTCTTAATATCATCCAGGGGAAGGAAACCCTTGCACTTCTTTTAGTTGATCAGAAAAACCCTTGTAGTGACTCATACATTAGCCTAAGTTAGTCAGGCATGTGATTTGCTGTATCTGATAGCGGCCTAGAACAGATAACATGATGTTCAACAGCTCATTTTTGGTAGAGTGTAAAATGATGAGGGCCAAGTATATGACAGGTAATTCAATCACTTCTTAGAATGCTGGCTACTTAAGCACTGTATGGTCAATCTGTGTGAATCAATAGGTTTTGCAGGTTATTAAAATGTGAATTAGATATGCTAAGTGAATGACTATGTCCCTCAAACTTCTCTCATAGAGGTTTATAGGTTAACATTGAAATATCTAAGTAAAGGCGCTGGAGAGACGGCTTGGTAATTAAAAGCACCAACTGTTCTTCCAGAGTACCTGAGACTGATTGCCAACATCCACATGGTGGTTTTCAATTTTCAGTGACTCTAGTTTTAGGACATCTGATGCCTTCTTCTGGCCTCCAAGGGAACCAGGCTTACACATGGTGTGCACAGATATACATACAGAAAATTAGAATAATTAGATATATATCTATGTCTAGCTAAAATATTAATTTTACCAAGTTACGTTAAAACTCCCATGGTGTCCTACATTTACAATATTTTTTGGCTCAGTAATAATCTTGTGATATTTGCATAAAGTAATCGACTATGAAAGTTTTTTATTACTAAAAATAGTTTACAGTCAAGTCAATCACAAAATAACCAGATAATTTGACATTGAACATTCATTTTGAAGCTTTCAGCTTAAGAAATTTGTTACATTGTAAGAGGGGTCCTAGGATTACATCCTCATCATTACATCATTAATGAGTTTGAAGGTAATTATTGTTTTGGCCAGTGCTCCATTGAAACAAAGTACGTGAAGCTGAGTCGTTTATAAAGAGAAATTTATGTAGTTCATTTTCCAACAGCATGGCATGTACATGAGAAGGTGATGGAAGCTTCTGTTTGAAAGCATTCTACTCTCTCAGTGATAAATATAGCCTCATCAGATTTAGTTTACCCCCTTATTCTCTGAGACCCTGTGACCTCTTGTGGACTCACGACTTTGGAAACAGAAGTTCACATGAGCTTGGGTATAAAATACATGTTAGTCACCAGCACATATTTTTAATTGCAATTGAGGTTTATGTTTTATTTTCAGGCTTGTGGGCGGGGGAGGGGTATAATGTTTGTACCTGTTCATAAGGATGGGTGTAGGTGTGTTTGCACATAGAGGACAGAGATCCATGCCAAGGGCTTGCTTGATGACTCTTCATTTTGCTTTGAGACAGGGTTTCTTGTTGAACCTAGAGATAATTGGTTGAGCAAGCTTAGCTTGGCAGCAGGTCCCAGGAAGCTGCCTGTATCCAACCGTATCAGTGCTACCGAACCCACTACTGCACCCAGATTTCTCATGGGTAATGGAATTTTATCATTTTTATGATTGCATGACAGACATTTTAGCAACTGAGCCATCACTTCAGTCCCTTAACTGCAATTGATTAATGTTCATATTCTTTCCTTCAGTCAGGTGGTCATGGGGATGCAAGTATTGTGTCTTGAGACAAGACATGGGGATGCTAGGTTGCAGACAGACAGTACTTGGGTTTTCTGTATATAATTACATGGTTCCAGTCTCTGTTTGCTACCTGCCTTCCAGCTTGTCCAGATTGCCTACTGGGCTGAGTTGTCCATGTGTGTAGGCCAAGGGTCATACCATAATGTGAATCTGATTTATAATGTTCAGTACCAGGAATGATGGCAGTGTTTGCAAAACATAAATTCAGAAGACAACGTGTAGAAAACATTTCAAATTAGATGTCTTAAGTTTTAAGTGGAAGACTCAGCATTGCCATTAAGGTTTGGAAGTTTTATCATGAACACACCGAGTTATATATTTCTATGAACTCAACTCTGTCCTTCATTTTTTTTCCGAATGGGAACTTACAAAAGAACTTACCAGAATTTTTGTGTTAGCATTCATAAGCTCATAGCAGTCATATAAACAATGATTATGCCTCTTTCGAAGTTTTATGTTACACATTTCAGTGACTGAATTAAAACAAACTCTAACCACTGTTAGAAAGAATAGGCTGTTTTCCCACTCTTTTTTATAGGAAAAGATAATCTTAAGAGGCAGTAAAAGAAAGTGCAATTAGAATGGAAAAGATGATATTAAAGAAGTCTAAAAACTTATCAAATAAAAATCTTCCTTAACATTTTTCTTGATTTTTATAGTATTTGTTTTATTTTCAGTTTCTTTAAGGATCTGATTTCCCTTACTCTTTCCCTCCCATTAAATTTGTTTTCAGACTCAGTTTTGTTTTCATGATGTAAACAGCTTCTGAAAGAGAGCTTCCAACATTATATACAGGGGCATGAATTTTTGTCATTGAATTGAGAAAAACTGTCATCTCCCTAGGTCCAGAGTGGGGGCACACAGGTAAAGACAAAGATAAGAGTAGTGGAGTTATGAGGAAGGAAAATCCATGTCTTTGACAGTACATTTTGCTGTCTTATTCATTCTTCTTAAGTAAATAGAACAGAAATAATAATAGGTCAATGTACAGTTTCTAGATAAGAGCTGACATTCCAGAAAGCATCTGAAAGGAAGTAACATACCATTCGCCCATAGGTCCCAACTAGAAATTTTTTCTTTGACTTATCCTAACTATTTTCTTCTATTTTCCATGAAACATGTTCACTGTTAGAAACTTCCATAAATTTCCACCCCTTTCTCTGGAGGAGGTTTGTGCCCCTTGCCATCTGCCTTTGGTATAAAGCCTTGATTCTTCTGTGCACAGAACATCCTGACTTTGAGAAGCTCAGTCTTGCTGCTCACCTTGGTGAGGGTGCTGTCTGTCTGTCCGTCCTGGGTCCTGGCCTTTTGGTTGGTCCTGATTTGTAGCAGTAATCTACTACAGTTGTCAAAACCAAGTACTTGGCCCCATAGGATTTTCCCCCTAGAGCTTGGGAAACTCTTTAAATGTCTGCTAGAAGCCGTTGCAAACATTTCATCTGCTTTTGGTTTGTGGGTTCTGGGCTCATGCTTTCCAAATGTCACATTTGGAATGTGAAACTCAGGAATTTTCAAGCATTTTGATCAAGTCATTGATTTTATTCATTGTCTTCTGTGAATGAGCAGTTCATGATGTCGACTTCTTTGTAAACGTTCCTCTACTTTCTCTGTATATATTAGGTTACATAATCTCGTTGAGCTGACATGTTCTTTGAAAGGCTAAGAGCATTTGAGTATGTGTGTTTTGAGAAGAAAGGTGAACTCATTAGCTTCACTTTCTAAATATTTTAATAACATTCCTGAAGCCCGGGATGCCATTTTTATTCAGCTATCGCTTTTGTTTTTCTGCCACAACTTAGCACTTATGGTGAATGGCAATACATATTAATAAGTAGGCTGCCTAATAAGACTCAGGTTAATGATGATAATTATTCCTACATGGTACATGCTGACAATGTGTGCAAAGATATTCACTCTTTAAAAATAAAACAAAACAAAACCTAAAAACCAAAGTAACCTAAGGCTTTTGGAGGCAATTCTCAGGCCCATTGTGTTATCTGTGGAGGTTAACAATGCTGTGATACTTGGCTCCTCTTTCTTTTTAAGAAGTGAACAATGTCTGTGGTTAGAATCCAGCAAGTGGACATGGCACCAGAAACTTTTCAGGAGATGTTTGAGAGAAAGGTTTACAGGCTTGCAAACATGAGCACCATAAGTAAATAAGCAAAGACATACACTAGGAAAAGCCCACGATTTAGCTCAGTGTTGGACCGAAGTAGCTTCCAGTTTGAAGTGAACAAGTGAACGCTCGTTTTTGATTGATCATGCCCAAGGTATGACTTCATAAAGTACTGCTCTGTTTCCCAGCTCGCGATCCAACCGCTTGGTCTCTTCTACTGTGTTAAGGGCAAATTACTGAATCGTAGTTCAGAGTTTACATTTCACCTTTTACTCTCTAGTATATTGCCATTGCAGAAGTCGTAAACACTTAGCTCAGTCATCTCAAGGAGAACACTAGCCTGAGCCTGCCGGGGAGGAGTAAGAACTGAAGCTGGCCAAGAGAGGATGGCGGTGAGCTGGTGCACAGCCCTCTGCAGTGCAGCCCTGTTCTTCGTCTCCAGATTGTTCTGGCCCAGATTTGCCAAAAATTTACTTTTTCAAATGAACCTTGATAATTCACTTGCGGGGGGGGGGACGGTTAGTAGATTTACACAGACAGAGAGATCCTACCCCAAAAGTGGGGGTGCTTCGAACTTGAGAATATGTGGATTTTTTTGGCGAATTATTTATGAATTAAAACACTCTTTCAGTACAACACATCCAGAGTTTCTTAAAGAAAAGTTCAAAGTGTGCAAGTTTGTAATTTCTGCTCGCACTCTGAAATTTTTTTCTTTTCTTTTCTTTTTTTTTTTTTTAACACTGGAGTGTTTTCAGGAATGGAGAAATTTGTCGTGAATGTAATTCACGCCCCTCTGTCCCTCAGGTTTGAGAAACAGCAATTCCTACGTTCGAGCAATTTCTAGCCTGCTGCCCCTCTTTCCACTATTTAATTCGATCTCTGTGCCTTCAGCGACTGCCCCAGCTTTGGATTTTATGCCTATTAATTGCCTTTCAACAATGCCATCCTCCTTATAGGGCTTTCTAAGATGGTCCTTCCCCTCCTTTTCTTATCGGGTGAACCTGTGTTCCCATGGTTGCTCAGTCATCTAATACAGACTGTAGTCAGCATTCATAATATGTGCTAACAAATGTATGGATAGACTGGTGTTATCTTTTACATTGTTAAGTCTAGATATGTAGTTTTACTTTGATTTGTCTACTTACAACTGCCCATTGTAAATAAAATGTTTGCTGAATAAATGCATAGATTAGTGAATATTAGAAAATTACTTGCATGTTTAACTGACTTCCCAAAGCTGTTTGCCCCTAGAAGTCTCTGAATATGGATAGATATTCAGTACATATTTGTTAGTGGGAAATGAATGCCAACAGATCAGCAGGCTATTCTTCGAAGAGTTAGGGAGTGACTGACAACTATTCTTATTGCTCAAGCTCCTTAATTTCCCACTAGGATAAGTTAGATTTTTTTTTTACAATAGTCTATGGCTCTTAAATTTAGTTAAAATTGACAATTGTTAAGAATTGTCATTCATACAAAGATAAAGTTTATTAAATTATTAAAAATACATTATGTCATGAGTATGTGCGAAGAAGTATGTTGATTGTCTTTAGTATTTCTGTAAGTTCTACTTGAGGAAATTTTGTTGATCTCCTTGCCACCATTTATCAGAGAATAAGGAGACAATGCCCGATATCTGCTCCGTTTTCCAGAAGAAAGTCAAGATGAATCTAAATTAAAAAGCCATCTGTTAGTGCTGCATCCAGTTGGTATTTATTATATATGCACAGCTAATTTTTACATTTACGTTGTGCATATGAAAGATGTCTAACCCATTCATCACAGGAGGACAATCTTTTGCTTCAGTGTTTCTTCTGCCCCAGTCTTTGGTGTGACTCTTCTTGGAAATGGTCTTCCTGGAGTGTGTCGTTAACTAGGCATGTCAGCATATTTGGAAACACATTAATTAATAAGCTGATGTAAAAGTGGTCCAAGAACTCTGCCTTGTGTGTGGACCAAGGAAAGAGGGTACGAGACAGGTGCTTTTCTTGTGATTAATTAACTCTTTTATTTTTACAATAATATTCAGTCAAAGACTAAGTAATCAATAGGAAAATAAGGCTGGTGTTTTATTTTTCTATTGCTGTTATAAGCCTCTCTGATCAGGTAACTCATATAATAGTTTAATTGAGCTCACAGCTCTGGAGACTTGGAATCAATGATGTTGATATGAAGGCCTGATCACATATGGCTGGAGCACCCGCTGAGAACTTGTATCTTGATCTGTAAGTAAGAGGCATAGAGGGAGCTAACTGGGCATAGCCTGGGCTTTTGAAACCTCAAAGCCAGTGACACCTCTCCTCCAAGACCATAGCTCTTACTCCTTTCCAAACAGTTCTACCAACTGGGGATCGACATTCAAAAATTTGAGTCTGTGGAAGTCTTTCTCATTCAAACCACCACAGCTAGCTAGCAGAATAGTTTGGAGACAAAAAAACAAAACAAAAACTATTGGGGTTCATTATGTAAAACTCCCCCCAAAAAACAATAAAAATATTGTGTATTGTGACAAAAAATAATTGAGTCAGTCACTTATGGGAGAATCAGCCAAGGATTTAGGGATCTAGGCTTGCAAAAGGCTGTGGTCACTGCTGTTCCTGTAAGTAGCAAACTTATTTGCTAAGTTTCTGCTAGCTTGCCATGTGTGTGGCTCTCTACACAATTGGACCTGGTGCATTTTGCTCATATCGACTTTACAACAAGAAATAGTTACGATCATGCACATTTTTTCCTTTTGAAGCAAGGCATACAACTCAATTAACTTCAAATGAATGATGTTTTTCAGAGTGCGTTTGAATCTCTTCCTGGGGCTAAGAGAGACCTCCCCCACCCCAGTCTCTCCATGTCCTTTGATAAGCTTTTATAATATTAAACAGTAGAAAATAGAACAACAAACGTTACTCAGCAGATAGATAAAAGTCCAATCTGTGTAAACTGAGACTGAAGAAGTAGAAACATTGCATGTGGATTTTACATGCTGAGCTTCATAAAACACAAGCATGAATATCCTCTTGCAGTGAGTGTGGTCCAACATTAAATGAAGCATGGGGCAGGCTTACCACTGATACGATCAGCGCTTGGAGAGCGTACAACAAACTGTTTTACCCACACTGACTATAATTTCCCTCTTCTGATCTATTAGACCCTCTTGGTGCACATCTTTGTAGATTTTTGCTGGTTCTCAGAAATGCGTTAAAAAGCCCTATAGGCTATAACAAAAATTACTGAATATTTTTTAATGTCTCACATATTGAAAGTCCTAATTTTCGTTATATAAGAAATAACTGCCGGTCGTGCCATTAAATCCCGACTCTTTAGACTTGTGAATGCTAATGGCTAGGCTGCAGAACCTCAGCTTTTCCCGTAATCGTTTTTCCTGGTTTCCTGTGGTGGGTATGTATCGAACATAAGAAATTAGCTGCAGAGAGAATTAGAGGGTGGAAGCCTGAGTCATGTAAATGCCAAAAGCTTTTTGTGACATTTTTCAGACTTTAAAAATGGAAATATGTTATTTGCACAGTTGCTCCTGATGGAATATGACATACTGCAGCGGTGTGGTGAGTCGAAGGTTGGGCTGCAGGCCATTCCGAGTCCTCTGTGTGGGAGCCTGTGGCCTCAGCAAGAGGGATGGGAACTAGCTACTTGGGAGAAGCAGGGTTTTGGCTGATGAGCCAAAGACTCCTCTTTCTACCAAGAACTGCTAATGAGAATAAAGGGCTTGCTCAAACCTGTTTTCATAAACATGGCTCAGCAATGTAACTTTCAAGCTTGATGTAACTCTTGTTTTCCTTCCAGGTGCTCTTCAACAGCGTCTGAATCACCAAAACCAGCATGTGAAAAAAACGTCCAGGATTAAGTTTACACCTCAGCTCCAGCGGGCAATTCTCCTAGGCAGATCCGCATCACTTTGTTGAAAGAAGGCTTCTCTAAGTTGTCACAGAATGCTTGCTCAAGGAGACTGAGTGTGGGGTGCATAAGAACAGGCTCAGGGGGAAAGCAAGGGACCCCCAGGTGTCATACTATCTCCATCTCTGTTCCCAAACCTTTCCCGAGTTAGAGGGAGCCTTTTGCAGAAGTAGGAACTCAATCTGGTTTCACTGGGGGTCACTTGAGGATCCTAAGTAGGGTTTGCTCAGAGGACAGTTTTGCAACCCACTGAGCCCTTACCTCCTGTAACCACATGAGTATAGGAACGTGTTCTGAGTTTTCCTTCATGAGGGTAATGTAATTGATAACCTCATGCTAATTTTTATGTTTTGCTCACACTATAAAGTACCATGTGAGGAGCAAACTTGTTTCTACCTTGTCTCCTGCTTTCCATGAAAGAAAATCAAGTGTGTAGTCAATAGAACTATAACTAGATTGTGGATTCCTAGAAGAGAGGTGAATTGTATTTGGAAGAAGAAAAGATAAAAGACCAATAAAATTTCTGAAGGAATTTCGTAACTGTAGACCGAGAGTAAATGGTTATTAACCAAACAAAACAGTGCCGTGGGTTAAAAAAAAAAAAAAATCCGGTTTTGGTTTAGGAATGCTTTCTGGAAACCTTAGCCCAGACTTTGAGCGTCATCAATGGGGCTAATGATCCTGTTTTCCCCATTATGTTCTCAATGACACCTAATAATGCCACCCAGCATTCTGTCCCAGCTGACTGTTTCTCAATAATCTCTTCATCTTCTCCCTCCATCTCAAAGAAATGATGTGTTGGTTCATCTCCAGATTGTTCCTCACTTCTCTTCACCCTGTTTTCACGGCCTCTGTGTGGGCTTGGCTCTTATTTTATCTCAGCTCTCCCGGGGCACGCTTAACTATTAACGCAGCCTCTTGTCTCACCCCACTACTTTCTCTTCACTGTTTACTCAACAAATAAAGTGTGTGATTATGACATCTTAATGCATCTTTTTCTTGGACTACTCATGTCCAGACATCTTTCGAGTTGTGTTTGAGTTAGACCAAAAGAATTTTAACTGTCACCTGGGAAACACGTTTTAATGTTTCCTGTAATCTGTGCTCAGCAGAGGCTCGTCCTGTTTGCCACAAAAGAGTCTACTCAACAGCAGGGTGCTTCTCAGTTTGGTCCTGCTCTGACGGATTTGTATTTTCCCTGTGGTCTGTTGCACAACGGACAAGATGGCAGCTCTATGACTTCATGGACATCACTCATTTTTCTAATCACGTCTTTGCATCTTTTTTCATGTTTGGTCTTCGTTGCCTGAAATGTTTTCTTTATCTTACAAGTGTGTAGTCATATTTGATCTTTCTCCTGTCTCCCACCCGCAACTCATGCTTCTAAATGCCATCATTTTCATTCTTTTGTATTCTTGGTCTTCACACGCTGAGTTAGGCGCAGCCTTCTTGTACGCCTTAGCAGTTTGATATGTATTTATCTCTTTATATATCTTATACTGTTTCAAGCCATTTTATGATAGCGGATTTATGTTATTTTTTGGGGATTCCTAGCCCTGAGCACTATATCCACAAATGAAAGGTCCTAACACCCCTGCATAAGTTGTGAAAAGCAGAACTGAGTGAGTATGGCAGACACTGCCAGCCAGAACGTGACCTGGGAGCAGTCAGTTCACGGTATGCCTGAGCCCAGTCATGTTGCCTTGAGCAGAATCTCTGTTCACTTTAAGGTTTGCCCATCGGTGTCATGAGAAGAAACATCACTCTGCTGACAACGTGCCACTTACTGCTTCCTGTTGGAGGGTTTCACAGTGGGTTTAATTATAGCTCACCTTGGTGGCAGTCTGCTTTCTCTTTATTAACTAACCATCCACTAGTCCAGTGGGGTTCCTACAGCCTCCAGGCTTCTCAGGACATGTCAAAACAGATTATCTTTCCTTATTTTGCATAGACTAAAATGTCAGGGGTCTTCTAAACTCAGTAAAGAATCCATTGTCACTGATTCATCTTTGCCGAGGCGTGCATATACACCACCTAGTCTTGCATTTGTCATTGCCGTTTAGCTAGTTATGAAAAAGAAACTTAGGCTAGCTGGGGTAATAAATAACACCAGTAAAAACAATACAGAATGGTTCCATGCTCTTACCGCTATTTCTAAATACCAGGTGTGGGATAAACACCACAGGATTCCCTCTGCACCTGTTCCCACCTAAGTGTCGTAGCTCGGAATTTAGTTTTGCTTCAGTGGCTCTCAGAAGGATTCTGAGAGTTGGGTTGGCCTTCAAGTAACAGTTATTTGGAAACAGTTTTTTTTTTTCCAGTTTCAAATTGACAAACTGAGAACATATAAAAGAGCAGAGCCGAGTTTTCTAGTAGGCTGTTCTCTTGTAATCCTCTGACAAATAAAGGTGGTGCATTCTGAAATATCTTGAAGTTCCGGGTGGCTTAAACTGTGTCAAAAGTGCCTTGACTTTTAATCAGTTTGAAAACCAGAGTTCAGTGTTCTGTGCTGTTTTAGAATACAGTTGAATCTGTGTCTGTTTATACTCCATAAAGCTTTGTCGTCCATGTGTCACTGACGATTATGGTTATTCCCAATTTTAAAAGAGCCGAAATACAACTTTTTATGTGATGGCCTAATCATGTGATGAATAAAATGTTAGGAATTCTTTTCTGTGTTTTCCTCCGATAAATTAGGTCAAAAAGACTGTATGTCATGTAATTTATCCATTTTGAAATAGATTAATGCAAAAATGAGTGGAATCGATGATTTCCTCTTTATTTTGAGGCTATCTCACGACCACAATGAGCAGATAATCCTAGAAGAGTCACCCTTTCTCCCTGGCAGCATTCACCCACCCCACTCCTGAGAGCATCCTATGATGACTTTCAATTTTAAGTGATGTAGTAAATTAGAGCCATAGCAAACTTATAAAAGGAAGACCAACTCAAACAGAAAATTTCTCTGACTCACTGAGCTTCCAGATCTTTCGGGAAGATATTCTGAGCCAATCCCGTTTGGATGAGTGAAAGATTTGAAGGCAGTGTTTCGGTTGTCATTTTTTTTTCTTCTGTTCAGTGTTGGTATCTGTAACTCAAATAATTTCGACATCTCACTGATAAGTGAGCTCTCTGCTTTGGCACTCTCTACGTATTAATATAATCATTTGTTGCTGTCTACATTCGTACCTCAAAATCATTTTCATGGAAATTTGGCTCTCCTTTTGTTCTTATGTTATTGAATTAGTAATTATTTCTTATGAATGACCCGAGCTCGTGGGAGCTCAGGGACTGCGGACTGACAGCTGCGGAGCCTGCATGGGACCAAACTAGGCCCTCTGCATGTGGGTGACAGTAGTGTGACTTGGTTTCTTTGAGGGGCCCTTGGCAGTTGGACCAGGATTTATCCTTGGTGCATGAACTGGCTTTTCGCATCCCATTCCCTATAGTCGGATACCTTGCTCAGCCTTGATGCTGGGAGGAGGGGCTTGATTCTGCCTCAGTGTGATATACCAGGCTTTGTTGACTCCCCAGGAGAGCACTTGCCCTCTCTGAGGAGTGGATAGGGGTTGGGGAGCAGGTGGGGAGAGGGAGGGGGGAGAGAGGGAGAACTGTGGTTGGTATGTAAAATGAATAAAAAAATATAAAATAAAAAATTAGAAGAAAGTTAATCTTATCGACATATATTTTTAACCAATAAATTGTTATAAGAGGAAAATAGGTTAAAAGGTTCATAACATTAATTGTGCTGTTTGTAACCTATGCAAGTTTTAATTACTTGCTTCTAGTATTTATGCATTTTGTTTCTTTTCCTTACCTTGTTTCCTTATTCAGAACCTTCATATAATTTTTAACATGAAAAAGGAGCAGAATTCTTGCTTGTTTTTAAAATTAGGAGAAAAAGCACCTTATAGAACACTAAGTATAGATTTAGCCTTATATATTAGAATCTTAACATTATTCTGTTAAGCATAAGATTTGCTAAATATACGAGCATTTTATGTATTCCTAATTTACTGCATGTTTTACTAACTAAATGCTGAAATTTTCAAATGATTGTTTTGCATCTATTGATGTTACTCTATGACTTCCATTTTGTCCTGTTAATGTAGTAAATTAACTCTGATTAATTTTCAAGTATTGAAACTCATTTTCAGTTCTTTGATAAACTTCCCTTGACTATGATTCTTCATCTTTTCACATATTTTGAAATTCTACTAGGTATCATTTTGTTATTTTTCAAACCAATTCCCGAAAGACACTGCCCTAGAATTTTGTTTTACCATTTTTTAAAAGAATTTTAACTGAGAACTTTATTGAATTTTGTGTTTTGTTCTCTGGATATCAATTATGTGTCTTTTTTTTAAAAAAAATCTAGTAACCTTAGTTTTTCAGTATGTGTATATGTGGATCTACTTAAGTCCACCACCAATTACGATGAGGATGCCTGACAAGTAGAATAGTTGCCTTTTAATACTGTATCCAGTCCTCTGTCCTGCTCTCTGTAACATTGCTGTCAATCATTTCCTTTGCCTGTATGCTTCACCACATACTGTGTCGTATTCTCTCTCTTTTTTTCTTTCTTTTATTTAAATAACATTTTTTCATTTACCCTCCATAAGGACTGCAGTTCCCCTTTTCCCTCTCCTATACCTGCCATCCCCCTTCTTTTCTTCTACTCTCCTGCATCTCATCCACTCCTCCCTTCTGAATAGAGAGGGTATTGCATTATCTTGAACAAAATGCTAAACTAAATAGAATGAGGGAAAACGAAGGAATGAAACATTTTACCAACCTTTAATTTTCTCTTTGCCAGAGTTTTCTGTGTGTGTGGGTGTATGTCTCAGTGCTAGGTTTTACCTTTGGGAAGAATGTTTTATCATTTATGTCAAAACATGTTTGCTGGTGATAGTCTCTTTTGGTTTCTGTTCCCAAGAGAAGCCTCTTTTCTCTGCATTTTTCGACCTTAAGTTTTGGAGGATAATGGCTATTGTTTTACCTCTTTCTCCAGCCTCCATGCTGCACGCTTTGTCCTGCTGCTACCTTCTTCTGTAATGCTCATCCTTGTTTCTGTACTTGAAACTTGACCCCTCCGGGCAGCAGGTACTGTAAGTTTTATCTCATTTTTCCTATTATTTGAATACAGTATGTTCCAGTGTAGATCTTTTTTAATGCTTATTTAATTTGGTTATCTGAGCTTCTTAGATTTTTATAGTTTATTATATTTCACTAATTTAGAAAAATTTTATTATTTAAATGATCTCCTCTCTCTTCTTCTTCCTTCTGGCATTCCCAGCGCATGTTGGCTACTCATCTGAAACTCTTTCAAGTTCCTGAATGGAAGTTCTGGTTTCCACTGTTCAGATTTTGTCCTTTTTGTCTCTCTAAATATGCTTGACAAGTTTACTGTATCTTCATCAGTCTTGCCTTGGCTTTGCCTATGCCCAGTCCACTAATGAGCCCTCCCAATACATTTTTTTTTAATTTCTGTTGCAGTGTGTTTTGATTACTAGTATTAAAACCAACCAACCAAACAAAGACCTGTTTCTGGAGTTTCCATTTATTTACAAGAGGCAAGGATGCTCCTTCCCCAGGAGGAAGCGTGCCCTTTCCCTTGAGAGCATGTGTGTAACACAGAGGGAACACTGCACACATTTCACAGTTGTTCATGAGAGCAAACACCAGAAGGACATCCCCCTAATGGGGTTAGTGGAGTGGAAGTATGCAGTCTCTCCCCACTCAGTGGTCCAAAAGCATCCTCCAAGCATGGTAAACCTCAGGTCCCAGACTTTGGTTAAAGTTACCCTTTGAGTGCCCAGTCACTGACGCTCTAGTTGCTTCTCCATTGGGTAAGGAAGTCTCAGCACGGCCACATTGGCTTGTTTCTTGATTTTGTGTTGTCAGGTGTCCCGTTTTTTCAAGTATCTGAGGGATCCAAGAAAAGTCATTGGAGTTTAGTTTGCTCAACTTTTTGCATTGCTCTTTCATCTCAGGACTAAGATGGGGCAGAAGCTTGTATTTTCAATCTTCATAGTATCCATGAAGGTTTTTAGTTACACTGTCTTGAAACTGGAGGCACTTATTGGATAAAATGACTTGAAAAGTGAGCCCTTCTCGGTACTCTGAACTAGTTAGTGGAAGAATGATATTTTGATTTCTTAAATACTTGGTGAAAATCAGAGTGATTTCGAATGTCACTGTGTAGAGAGTATTGCTGTTATTACCAGTCTAGTTTCTTTAACAGATAGGGAGCCTCTCAGATATTTCTATTTCTTCTTTTGTCAATTTTAAAAGCTATTTATCTAATTTCTTGGAAAAGGTTATTAATATTTCTACATTATCTGAATGTTCTACAGTAACTATTTTCCCATTGGACTTTGTCAGGGAATTATCAACCTAGTATATACATATTTTTTAAAGAACAAACTTTTGACTTTGTTAAACTTTGAGTTGTTTTTCAAAGAAAACTCAGTACTTTCTTTCTTTAGCATTTGACTTTGAGATTTTACATATATATGTATATATACTATTATATGCTCACTGACATACATTACATTATCATATAATATATACATATCACATGTAATATGTATATATAATTAGATATATCACACATACACATATATGATGATTAATTTTGATTGTTGTCCTGGCACAATGCAGAATTGCTTAGGAAGCGAATCTCAATAAGAGATTATCTCCTGTAGTCAGAGGCTGCTTGTTCATTTCCCAGTTTCCCGGGCCCAAAATAATCACACAGAAACTGTATTATTAAAATACTGCTTGACCTGTTAGCTTAGGCATATTTCTGGCTAACTCTTATATCTTAAATTAAACCATCTCTATTAATCTCTATATCGCCACATAGTTGTGGCCTATAGGTAATGATCCATCGCACTTTCGGCGCCTGCCTCCTACATGGCTTCTCCTTGACTCTCCCTACTTTCTTTATGTATCTTTTCCAGCCTGTCTATATTCTGCTAAACCAGTGGCCAAAAATAGATTCTTTATTAACCAATGGTATTTACAGCATCCAGAGGGGAATCCCACATCTGTCTCAATTAGATTGGCCATGTGAGATGTTTTGAAGTGGCCTGACTGAGGCAGAATCCGTCTGAATGAGGCAGTGCTATTTAGTAGGCCAGACTCCTGACGGAACAGAAAGGAGAGACCCAGATGAGCAGAAGCATGCATGCATTTATTCATTTCTCTGTGCTCTTAAGACAATATAATTTTCTCTTTATCACCTTGACACAGAAAGTTAAATAATTCATTTCATATGTTTTTCTTTTTCTGATATTGACCTTAAAAACCATGAAGTTCCATTTCAGATCTATTTTAGGTACATCCATAAATTTTTATATATTTGGTATCATTATTACTCAGTCAAAAATTCCTTTGTCTTTTTCTCTAGCCATTGTTTGTTTAAAAGTATGCTATTTAGTTTCCAATTATTGAAACTATTTTAGACATCTTAATTTCTAATTAAATTATTTATAGTTGGAGACTATATAAATATCTTTTATTAATGATAATTAGACAAAAAGTGGAGATTTTTTATGTGTTTATATTTGTGTGTGTTCACACAGTATCAGTAACTAGGGGAAAGTTGTTCTATGCTCCAATCATGAATATTGGTTCCTGTATTTTCCCTTTCACTTTAATTTTGCCCCAATACATTAATATTTTCATGCCATTACATGCATATGTAATCATATGTATTATATAACACACATATACACACTGCATACATATATATGGGTGAGTAAAACTGGGTGTGTCTCTGTGTGGAGGCCAGATCCTGACATCTGGTATCTTCTTCGTTAGATCCCGCCTTGATCTAATTCTGGAGATTACCAATTCTGTCATACTGGTCGGCCAGCAAGCCCCAGGCATCCTCTTGTCTTCTTGTGCTGGGATCACAGGTGTTACCAGCATCCCTGGCCCTGTAAATGGGAGCTGGAGATTTGAACTCAGTACGAATGTCATACTTGTACATGCAGAACTTTACCCACAGAGCCATCTCACAGCCGCTTCATGATTTTTAAGAATTTCTTATTTAAATGCATATATAAAATTGTTACATTTTCAGCTGAATTTTTATTATTATTTAACCTTTTTTATTTTATGTAATACTCTTCACATTGAATAATAGATTTTTATGAATACTAGGGATATGAAGTTTTAATGATTCTCTATACTTATTTAACATGTGTTTGCCATTTATTTCACTTTTCAGTCCATTTCTGTCTACTTAAACATTCACACATTTAAAAAGACACGTTATAATAAATTAAAAGGGCAAAATCCAGCTACATGTTCTCACCAAGATATGGGCATTTAAATGAATGTTTTTACAAAGAATATTACATATTTAGCCAATTACTAAAGAAGGGAGAAAAAGTCCTGAATTTTCTCTGTGAAAAACAACCTACAGGTTAAAGAAGTCAAAAGTTGGTTCTTTAAAAGAAAATAAGCAAAATAGCAACAATAAACTAAAATTGATAATTTCCTGACAAAGTCCAATGGGAAAGATAGTTACTATAGAGTATTCAGATAGTGTGAAAATATTACCAACCCTATCTAAGAATTAGATAAATAACTTAAAATTGACAAAAGAAGGAAAATATAAATATCTGATAGACTCCCTGTTTGTTAAATAAATTAGATTTATGATACTAACAATATTCTCTACAAAGAGATGTTCAGTGCCACTCTGATTTCTATCAAATATTCAAAGAAATCAAAATATCATTCTTCCACCAACTAGTTCAGAGTACAGAGAAAGACCCACTTAGTTTACCTTCTTCTCTGTATCATTTACCTCTTGTTTATTGTCTATTCAATGGCTACTTCTGGTTTAATTGAATGTTTATTTGTGCTTTGTTAATTTGTTTTCTCATGAGATTTTATCTTTCTTTTTTTTTAAACATCGTTTTGGTACTGAATGTAAATTGAATTAACTCCCTCTTGATTTTTAGAATTAGTGTTAACAATCATCAATTTGCATTTTATAGACCTCTATAAGAAACTAAGAACAATATACTTAGCATCTATAGCTTCTTTTGTGATTTCTTTATTTTTTTTTTATTTGCTTCTGTGCATGTGTGTGGCTTGTGAGTGTCAATGCACTTGCATGTGTGTTCATGCACATTTGGAAGTTGGAGGATAGTCTTGGGCATCTTCCTCAGATGCCTTGTTTT